>NC_136071.1:897844057-898234016 GCF_964261635.1 Lissotriton helveticus
GCAGTATGTGGTCTATAAAGGATCCATGTCCTCTACCTTTAAAGGTTAGATCCCTTTGTTTACTAAGCGGAGAAGCATAACTCATTGCGGAGGACAAATCGAACTTGTTAAGCATGTCATTGAGAACATTTCCCTGTTTGGAATGCTCAAAATGAAATCCTGATATCAACGGACAACCCAATGCCCCTATATCATTAAACTTGGGGTCGTCACATGGGTGCACGTTAAAATCTCCTACAATAATCAAGTTCTTCCTGAAAAGGCCACAGCGCTGTTCGACAAAATTATTCCCAGTACCATCACCAATGGGGTAGATTGTGGGGGTAAGTCGATAACAGGGAGGTTTTCCACACATCTGGTTGTCTTATCTATATTTAAATTTCCCTTAATCTCTGTTAGTGGTGCAGTGCTATATTTCCAGTATTTTCTATTTCCCCCTCAGCACGTTCTTTTCCTGTATCTCCCGTTATTTTAGTTCTTTCAACCTCTGTGCTATGCTCCCTATTAATTAGGTTGCATTGCTCCTCGACTACAATAGTAGGAGTAGGGCGGGACTTTGGTGGTGAGCTCTTGTTGGACTCTCTATGTTTTATGGGGTGTGAGACTATGCCCCTAGTTTTCATGCAGGCTGACAGGCGTTCCAATGTTTGAGTGTTATCTAGAGTAGCCTTTTGTATTTCCCAGGTTCTCGTTTATTACCTTCAGTCTCTCTATGAGTGGAAGCATGAATGACTTTAATATCTGTTCCACTTGTGCCACAAGGCCTTCAGGGATATGTGTTGCAGGTATAGGGCATTTAGATGGATGTAAGGTGGCATTGGAGATGGGTATTGTGGGTACGCTCTGCAGAACATTAAGGGCATTGGCTGATGAAATATTTACAGGGGGACTTGAATTTGCCACAAAGTTAGATTTTTTGGTTACCTTTGGCCATCTGCCCTTTTGTCGTCCCTCACCCCTCTTTCTTTTCCCTGGTTGTTTGGGGCATGTTGCTGGGATTTTTGGTGTGTGATCAGCTAAGTCATGTGTAGAACCTTTTTCAGCAGGCCCACATTCTATAGATGATATACTGCTGCCTAAAGTGCTGTTCACAGAGGAGATGGTATTACACCCAGCTAAACTGCGCTCACTTCTGGCAAGCTAGCCCCACTATATCTCTGGCTGTCTGGTTGTTCGGGAGTTACAGCATTCCTATTGTTGTCCAGTGAGGACCGCTTCGAGCCAAGAAGTTCCAAAGATAGCCGCTTTTCGGTGAGGGTTATTTCACGTTCTAGGACAACCGCTGCTCTGGTAATAAAGTTGTCTAATGTCCCGGTAATGCTGCCCCCTATGCTATTTGGTGTTGTCTTCCTCCCCTTCCCAGATCGTTGTGCCATGGTCACTGATTATAAGGTAACTGGGATGGAAGCAAAGCAGGTACCTGCAATTAAATCATAGAACAATTTTTACAGTCTTATTCACAGGCAGAGTCACTCGCCTGGATTGAAAACACACTGGAGGGGTGGCCCAGCCCGGCCTCCTCCGGCCTGCGACGGCCTCAGACGGTCCCGCCCTTGTCCCGGGCTTAGCCCGGCGCTGCCCGCGCGCTGTCCCGCGACACGGGGAGTGTTCTGAATTTAAAGTGCATCCTGGCGCGAAATTAGCATGAGCGGCTTCCTGCCCCAAGGGCGCTTGGGACTTGTGCCCCCCCCCCGCACTGGGGCCGCGCTAAAGTCTCAGGAAGCAGCGGCGGCAGAGGGAGACCAACCGGGAGACCAGCAGCGTGTTCAAGTGAAGTACAAAAATGCCCCAGATGTCCTCCAAAAACCATCCTTGGTCTCTTTGCCACATGCTTGCATATGTAGCACAGCAATTCAGCCCCTGCATGTCTTTACTGCTATCGTAGGACACATTTTCCAGACACCTATATCTAAACCAAACACTGCCAGTTGTACTACATAATGCAATATTGGTGCATATGGTAAATTGAGTCCAGCATTCACAGGCTGGCAGGAACAGTCCAAAACCAAAGGGAATACAAGCCCCTGAAAATCTTCTGCCAAAGGCAGGTGGTAACTGATAACAATGAAGAAAAATGAACGAATATCTTTTTGACAAAAGTCACACTACAGCACTCCACAAATGAAACACTACATTAATAAGCTCTTTTTCTTTTCTAATGAATGTGTAACAGTGCCAAAAGCACTACACTGAAGAATAAATT
The DNA here is from genome assembly GCF_964261635.1 of Lissotriton helveticus. Taxonomy (NCBI): domain Eukaryota; kingdom Metazoa; phylum Chordata; class Amphibia; order Caudata; family Salamandridae; genus Lissotriton; species Lissotriton helveticus. The sequence continues at coordinate 897,846,261 of NC_136071.1, forward strand.
TACAGAATCCACCCACAGGTGGGGCCAATTAACCACACAGGCTTATAAATTAATTGAGTCATTAAATAAATGGGGCAACCCAACAAAAGTCCATGGACCTGGGTATTTACTGTAACAACGAAAACAATGGTTCAGAACCAATACTTAATGATCAAGGGAGAAATTGATAATTATTACTGATATTCACTACTAGGAGCCGCTCAAGAGTCAGCTCACAGTAAGAAGTAACCAATACATAACCAAAACACAAAGTGCACCCACAAAGTCAACTTCAGAGTAATTTCTTCAAAAATGGGCATATGTTTTATTTACATATATATACAAACAACACAATAAAATTCACAAATTTCAGAGGAGTTAAGAATAAAAAACAAGGAGAGGGTTGCTCCAGAAGGAACGTGAAGGAGTTTGGTGGTCACGTGCACAGAATAATAGAACAGGGAGTAGTTCTTAGAAGAGTAAAGGGCACAAATTCACATAATTCACATTAGGCTGGTAATTAATAAACAGTCATTAGGAACCTGACCTAATATACTACTCATTGTATTCTTATTCATACATATAGTTTCCAAGGGTTTTAAGGAAATGAATCTCCTTTAACAGAGGACTGAGGTCCAGGTTTCCAAAACGGGGTGGGGGATCTGATGTCGACGTTTCGACCTGACTTGAGGGCAGGAGAGGGAATTTTAAACCTCAGCCACACGGGTCTTCCTCAGGGCAGGGATCCAACTCGATCTGGAGCGATGCGCTTCGCCAAACGTCCGGAGACGTTCGGCGAAGCGCAGCGCCCCAGATCGTGTTGATCGAGATACTCCAACCCACCGCTCTTCTTGATTCATTCTTCTCCAGGATTACAACTGTGCTTTAATTGCGGGTCCTGGTAAACTTACACCGCGCTAAAAATGCAGGGTTTTCTTTCCCATTCTTTTGGGACCATGCCGCACTCCTAGGCGGGTTCTATTATTGGACGCCACCCATAACATTATGAGGGTTGCACCCCTTCCCTTCTGGCTCCCTGTCCTGAGGAAGACCCGCGTATCTGCCACTGGAGATAAACTTTGGAACACACATTGACATCCCCTCTTGTAAAATGACTGGTAGTTCTGCATTTCTTGGAACTAGCTCCTACCAGCCAGCAGTGGTGCAAGTGACTAGCACATCCCATATTTCCCACGATACTGACACAGGTTTCAGTTTCAGTTTTAAAATCACGTTTATTTGGACCATTGGTCCACAAACAAAACATATACTATTAAAATTTTCCCTTAAAAATGACACTTCATTAACACACTAAAACATATCATACAACATATTCAATATAAAACCCTAAAGTAACTCTGATTGGAGCTACATTATTACTAAAACTCATTAAAAAAGGTAAAAAGGAATGCCTTCACTCTTTGCATAAATTTCCCAATAGCAATAGCAATATCTAGATGGGTCATTTCAGTCATTAAAGTTGCAGCCTGGGCCCTAGATTTAATTTCATATTTCTTAAAAATCGGTTTTAAAAACATAATTCGTAAGTCAAGAAACATCTGACAATCAAGTAAAATATGTAACAGGTCACAAGAGGTGCCCAAGGTGCAAGTGCATCTTCCTGTCTTATCGATCATTACGTTTTTTGCCACATTATTCATATAACACGGGTTCACCCCAATTCTTACCCTGAGAACCTCACTTCGTAGTCGGCAGTCCGGTAGCCTATCAATATAGGGAAAGCTTTGCTCATTTTTCCATGCATCTAACATAAAATGCACTGAGATTTCATTTGCAAGGTAATTTTGGTCCTGTGCATGGGATAATTCCTTCCCCAAAGTCTTTAGTATCTTCTTGTCAATATTAATCATAAGGGTCATAGGGCACAATTTAACCTCCATCGTGTGACATAGCTTCATCATAATCGCCCTAGTCTCTCTTGCCCATTTTAATTCGCTATTCCGTATTTCGTTTTTACACCATTGTGAAATTTTGGTGTCTTCGTCTACTCCTAGACGTTGCCAGAATCGAAGAAGGGCCATACCAGCTAGTAGTATAAATAGATTTTTAAAGTTTTTACCTTCCTCAACATCCCAGCTCTCTTTGCCGCTCAGGTATAGCAATTCTGCGCCGTACAGAAATTGCGGAGGTACCATGGCCGAGTAAGCTTTTAGCACTGGTCTGTCTGACATCCCACCATAGGCTTTGTTAAACAATTTTAAGCCACTTATTGATGCGGAAGTTCTTACTTTTGATGCCTCTAGATGGGTGGACCATTTCATACTTTTTTCAAACCATAGCCCCAGGTACCTATATTCAGTAACCGATTCTAATTTATCTTTCCCCAGCCACCATGTGAACCCGGCCTTCCTTCTACCAAAGCTCAGGGTTTTAGTCTTATCCATATTGATTATAAGTTTTTTCCTGGAGCAGTAATCATTAAATATATTCAGTTTCCTTTGCAGGCCAACTTCTGTCTGATCCATGATCACAAGATCGTTGGCATAGAGCAAACATGCAATGTGCCTACCATCTTGTTTCGGGCTTGCTCCAATCACATTCCCCAACATTTTTGGCAGATCTGCTAAGAACAAGGAAAACAGCAGAGGTGCCAATACACATCCCTGCCGCAGCCCGTTTCCAATCTCAATTCTCCCAGTTAAACTACCGTCTCTATCTATAATTATCTGGGCCCAGTTCTTCGAGTGGAGCAGTTGAATTAGGCATAGCAGATCTTTAGGAATACCAAAGCTAGTTAGGGCCTCCCATAACAGTTCCCGATCCACCAGATCGAAAGCTGCTCGGAAGTCTACGAAGCAGCAGAACAAACTTCCCCGTACTTCCGTCGACTTCCGCGCTATTGCCCAGAGGGCAAAACAATGGTCGATTGTTGAGTGCCCTGCTTAAACCCTCCCTGTTCCGGGGGTATAATCTGATTTTCCTCTGCCCAGTCTTTTAATAAACCCAATATGGCTTTGGCAAAGACCTTTTCCCCTACATCAAGGAGCTTTATCAACCTATAATTTTTCGGTATTTTGTAGTCGACCTTCTTATGTATAGGTCTTATGATTGCACCCTTCCAACTTTCTGGAATAATACCAGTTTCCAAGACTACCTGAAACATCTTTGCAAAGAACTCAGCCCACCAATCTGGCCTAGTTTTTATTATCACTGCCGGAAGGTTATCTGGGCCTGCCGCACAGGTAAGATTCATACTTGTTATAATTTTCTTTATATAGCTTGTGGTGAAGTATTCTTTTATGTCATCCCTCACCTGCGGCCAAACTGGAATCCTGGGCTCTTCTTGCGTTGACCATTTTCCATAGATTTCTCCCAGGTAGCCCGCCCAGTGATCTTCCGGGACCATACATTCTAGGGAACCTACTTCCCTGCCCACACTTTCTTGAACTAATTTCCAAAATCCTTTGGCATCACTAGTTTCAATTACCTCCAACATTTTTGCCCAACACTTATTTTTAAATGTTCTTTTTTTATTCCGAATTAGGGTTTTATATTTTAACCTTGAATACTGGAGCGACTTATATAATTCCACATTAAACCTTACCCTTAGTTTCCTTTCCTTCTGTCTAATCTGGGCCTTAGCTACCCGACATTCATCGTCAAACCAGGTTTTCCTATTTTTATTAGTACTATGGCTCCCAGAACCTGGCATTCGTGACCTAAATTGTTTCTTTAAGGTATCCACCAGCTTTCCAATGGTGGATTCAAACCAGGTAATTTCATCTCTAAATTCGAACTCTTCTACCGGAATAGCCTGCTGGGTTAGCTTTAACTTTTCGATATGATCCTCTGTTATACTAGTTGTCAACCGTTTTGGATAATTCACTTGGACCTGCAGAACCCTTTCTCTATTTATCCTACGTAGTGAATGTAGTTCTGCCCTCAATGGATAATGATCACTACCCGTCATTTTCACCACCTCAAAGTTTTTAATTAGCCCAAAACACCAAGCCTGGCAAAACACATAATCTATTGGGCAGAGTTGCTGGCCCCTCAGAAAAATACGTTCCGCTGGCCGATCTGGCTTCAATCTCCCATTTGCACATACCATGCCCAATGAACCCATCAGCTGGGTAAAGGTCACGTCCTGTGGCAATTGCTCTCCTCTTGGGAAAATTGCCGATTCAATATTATAAGATTCCAATAAATCTTTATGCCAGCTATCCACCCTTCTGGGATCTAATCTATGATTAAAATCACCCATCACCAATAATATATCCTTCTGGAACTTTACACTAACCGACGCTATATCTTCTTTCAATCTTCTCAGGTTTATCTTATATTCCTGGACCTTTCCCTTCTGTATATAAACATTTATAATACAAATTCCGTCATAACGGGGATCCGAGTTCTGTAGTAAGGTCCTGCAACCTAAAGCCCAATCACAGAGTAGATCCAGCTTTTCAACCTTCCTTACAATTTGTGTGGAAATTAGCGTTAACTGAACCCCAGATGGTCTCCCAGAGTTATTTTTCTTTGCTGCTTTAGAGAATTGGACAAATCCTTCTATAACTAAGGTTTCTAGGTTATCGTCACACAGCCAAGTTTCCTGTAGGCACACAATATCATTATTCTTAATGAAAATATCAAAGTTAGTCTGAGATGTTATTTTTCTGTAGCCATTTATATTCCATGAAAGTACTGAAAGGCTGTGTGACGACCCATATTCCTAGTCGATTTCACTTAGAAATCCCTCCTCTTCATACTCCCTAAATTCTGGGGATACTAGGACATTAAATCTATTTCCATCAGATATATCATTTCCGTATCTTACAGGTTTATTATCAAATACCGTTATTGTTAAGTCCTCCCTCTTATTCCAATTAGAGTTGATTAACCTAATCTGCCGTAATCCTAGTTCAGCATGATTCTTAAGGAAATGCTGTCCCTGTATTTCCTCCCTTCTTACCAATCTAATCCCCTCCTTTTGCAGTTCGTTTTTGGCATTTTCCACCGCATCTTTTACCAAGGCTGAATAAAACAGAACCTTGGTCACTTCACCTCCTATGCTACTATTAACAAACCCTACTTCTCTAAGGTCCTCCGTACCAATGCTGCCGAGACTTGCACATTTTGCCAGGGAGAATAGAAGCTGTGATCGATTTAATGGGTTTAACTTCTTAACTTTTTTGCCACCTTTGCCGATGTTGTAAGGTTCTAAAAATACCCATAGGTCGGGGTTACCTTCTTCCCTTACCCCAAGGGTAACCCCCTTTGGTCTGGCCTCCCTTTTCATTGTTATAGGATCCCCCTTTTCTTTGTCTATAGGGGCCTTACTATCTCTAGAGTTTCCTGGTCTCTCTTCCATCAATTTCCTCCTTTCTATACTTTCACCTTCTTTCACCTTCTTCTCACTCATTGTAGATGCCAAACGACTTTTACTAATCTTAGGTCTGTCTAAGATTTTCCAATGCTCTTCTTGTTCAGCTAGTTCAGCTTGGGGCTTTGCTTTATTCTCTTTTAATCTTTGCATTGTATTCCTCTCACAACCATCTTGTTCCCTCTTTCCTACTGTCCCTATTCTCACCTTCCTTACATAATGCCTTGTTAAATGTCTTTTTCTAAGGGCGACTACCCCTGCCCTTAATCTCGGGCGACCATTCATATAATATCTTTCACCCCATCTTTTCACAATCATTGGCTGCCGCGATATATTTACAGATGGTTCCCCTGTCTTTAGGTTAGGAGCCCTTGTCCCCGTTTCCACCTCTTCGATTCTACCTACCCCCTCCTGTTCTTCGCTATTCGGACTAACTAAGGCCGGCATTAGCCCTCTGATTTGAGACAACTCAAGCAACATTGCTTTAGACTGCTCCCCTTGTAATTTTAAGAGATCGTTATTTAATACTGATACCTCTAACAGGCCTTGCAGGGTTTTTTGGAGGATCCACATAACCTCAAGCATGGAAGTACTCGAGGTTCCTGTGACCTCAAGCCCATGCAGTGGGGAGTGCAATGTTTCCCTCCCTGTACCAATTGAGCAGTCAGTACCCGCATTGACATTAGATTGATTAATTGTTCCATTCAAGTCTTTTATGCTTAGATCCTTGCTGCTTATTGATGCATCATCGACTTCACCCTCAATTTCAGCTTCAAATGACCGCTGAAACATTCTTAGCTAGGAGGACAGCCGTGGATTCAAGATCACTTCGGAGACGTTTAATATAGACTGGTTTGAAGTGGCTAAATCAACCTCACCCATGGACTCAGAGGCTGGGGTAGCCACTATGCTGGCCTCTTTGTTCTTGACATCCTTCCCCTTGAAATGTCTTCCCAGGAATTCTTTAATCGAGTTAGACACTGATGAGTTAGACACTGACGAGCCACCCTTTGCCATCCTTGGTTTTACTGAAATCGGAGTTAGCGACAGGGATTGTGCATTTCTTGTTATTTGTTTCATCCTTCCAGTTGGCTCACTCAGCACACCCTTTAGATTGCCTACGCCACTCCCTTCACCAGTCCCTGAAATGTTTTTCTCATTCTTTTTCATAGTTTTTGTAGTCTTGCGAGACCTTGCTTTGGCTGGCGCCATTGATCCCTGAAATGAAATGAAATGAAATGAAAAGGTGATTTGTATAGCGCAGCTGCTGCCCGAGGGCGTCCAGGCGCTGAGTGGAGAGCAAAGTACTCTGCGGAGGGGGTAAGGTGCTTAGTTTCTGAAAAGGAAGGTTTTTAGTTCTTTGCGGAATGAAGAGAGAGTCTGACTGGATCTTAAAGAAGGGGGAAGGGAGTTCCAAAGCTTGGAAGCGTTGAGCTCGAAGGACCTGCCTCCTGCCCTAGATCTTTTGATTCGGGGAACTGAGGCAAGGCAGGTGTTAGATGATCAGAGTTGTTTGCCGGGGTAGTATGGAGTGAGAAGGGGGTGGTTGATTTGGGGGCCAACTCTGTAGAAGGCTTGGTGGGAGATACAGAGGGCCTTGAATTTTATTCTTTCCCTGACCGGGAGCCAGTGGAGAGATCGAATCCCTGCCTTGACTGATTCTCTGCGGGGTATCTGTAGTAGCGTCCTGGCTTCACAATTCTGGGTCCGTTGAAGTTTTTCTAATACATATTCTGGTGCTCCTAGGTAGAGGGCATTGTTGAAATCAAGCCGAGATTGAATGAGGCCCTGAACGACGATTTTTATAGCTTCGAGGGGTAGGATAGGGAGGATTTTTTTCAGCATCCGGATCAATCCGAAGCAGGTTGCTGAGGTCTTGGTCGCCTGGGTATTAAGAGTCAGGGATTTATCAAGCCAGACTCCTAAGCTCTTGATGTCCTCCTTTGGAGATGGGGGTGAGCCCAAGCTAGGGGGCCATAGCTGTGAAATGGTGGTTGGGGAAGGGGGGCCGAGGAGCAGGATCTCGGTTTTGTCCCCATTCAATTTTAGAGAGGATGCCGTCATCCAGCTTTTTATCTCTTCCATGCAGGATGCCATGTTGACTTGTGGGAGCCCGCTGTTCTTCTGTGCCAGGGAGACCACGAGCTGGGTATCGTCCGCATATGATATGATCTTGATACCATATTGACGAACGATCCCAGCCAGCGGTCTCATGTAGACATTAAACAGCGTGGGGCTCAGGGAGGAGCCCTGTGGCACCCCGCAGCTCAAAGGTTTGCTGGTGGAGCAGGAGTCGCCATCAAAGACCTGGAAGGTTCTTCCACTCAGGAAGGATCTTAACCATGCAAGAGCATTTCCAGAGACTCCAAGATCGAAAAGTCGATGCAATAGAGTTTTGTGGCATACCATGTCGAATGCAGCGCTGAGGTCGAGGAGGACCACTGCCACTGATCCCCCTCGATCCAGGATCTTTCTTGATTCCTCTACCACGGCTAGGAGAGCTGTTTCCGTGCCATGTTTTGGGCGGAATCCTGTTTGGGTGACATCCAATAGGAAATTTTCTTTGAGGTGTTTGGTTAAATGGTGATTGAAGTGCTTTTCCAGTATTTTACTTGCCCAGGGTAACAAAGAAATGGGACGATTGTTGGAGTCGTTCACGTTAAGGTTGGGCTTTTTTAAAAGTGCTTTCACCATGGCCATTTTCCATATGGAGGGCACGATTCCCTTTTCCAAGGAGCAGTTCAGTAGCTCTAAAAGGGTGGGGAGAATTGTTTGGCTAGCCATGGTCATCGTGAGGGGGGGTGCTGGGTCAGAGGGAGAGCCAGATTTTATTTGAAGTGCAAGAGTTTGAAGCGATTCCAGATCTAACGGTGGGATGTCACTCATGGTTGCTAGACGCAGAGGGGTAGTATCTGTTGAGAGCTGGGGCTCATTGACGATTGAGTCTGATGTGGAGGTGGTGAAGGAGGAGTATATTTTGTTGATTTTTTGGTGGAAGAAATCGGCTAGATCATTGCATCGGCCGGTAGGATTATCGGCTGGCACTGAAGGGTGGGAGATTTTGGAGATGGTTTTGACGATTTGGTAGATTTCTTTGGGCTTAGATCTGGCGGAAATAATTTTTCCATTGTAGTAGGTGGATTGGGCTTTGGTGATCCCAAGTTTGTATGCTTTTATGGCTTCCTTGTATCTGGCTTTGTCAGTGGTGGTGTATTCAAGGCGCCATTTCCTTTCCATCCTTCTACACTGACGTTTGAGTTCCCTTAGTTCTTCTGAGTACCAGGGAGAAGTTTCCTGGGCTCTTTTTAGTACTGTTTTCCTCATGGGAAGAACGGTGTCAAGGGAATCCTCGATCCACTCATTAAAGATCCCACTATCCAGTAGGGGATCCTGAGTAAATGAGGGTTTCGTGGCCCTAAGTTGGTTGCCCCATTGCTCTAGAGGAAGTTTTGACCAGTTCCTCTTAGTGCGTGAGGTGGGGATTTTAGGGATGTGTTTGTGGGTGGACCAGGTGAGTGGGATGAGAAAATGGTCTGTCCATGGGAGCTGAGTGATAGACCCTACTGAGAGGTTGGGACAGTTACTGAAAACAGGGTCTAGCAGATGGCCTTTATTGTGGCCTTTATCCCTGGTTCAGAAGTCACTCTCTGGTCTCAATTCGCCAAGGTGTATCCTGTTTAAGTGCTACTACCCGTCCCAACCCTCTACTGGGGATTAGTAGCACCTTTTTTTCCACACTCGATTTTATGACTCTGTACTTAAAGGTACTGCTGTTGCTATGGGTTCCTTTAAGGTCCTTAGTTATTTTGCAAAGCAGTTACGTCTCCTTCTTAACTTGGATTAGAAGGTAGAAAAAAGAAAATAAGAACCTGCTCATTCACTTACCTCTCTTCCACGGATATCTGCTGCACACTGTACTCTTCAAGCCCCTATTTTCCCATCAGCATTAGTTAACCCAACTGTAGCTCCGTTGGCGATTAAACAGCACTCCTAAGGCCTCACGTTTCTTTGAAACAATGGGGCAGGTTCCCAGTGCCAGATCAGACTTCCTCAGTTCCTCTGCCCGTCGCTGGCAATCACTGATTATGCCCTCTCGGGCCACGCGGCCACTTCCCAGGACCTGCCGCCGGGCCCAGGGGCCCACCCCACACCTCAGGTTCTCCGCTCCTCCGCTTTACTCGGCGAGCAGTTCCGCGTTTTTGCGAAGCCGGTGCTGGTGCTGAATCCTCATTAGCACGGCCACACGCCACGCGCGCACGCAGCACGTAGGTGCAGCTGTCGAGAGTCCGGCGTCTGTGTCGACTAGTTCCTCACCTCTTCCGACTTCCTGGGGCGAGGGCGAAGACTCAAACAGTGTGCGCAGTAACCGTAGAGAGAGGCTTTCAATGCAGTTAGCATAGATCTGTTCTGGCGGAGAGGGGGTGCCTCAGTGGTAAAACACAGGTCATGGACTCTCTGCTCAATGAAGTAGCCCAACATGTCGTTGTACTCAAAGACAGTGAATGCTGTAAAGTCAAACTTTTATGCATTTACAGGGTTCCTTAATGTTCCAGGAGTTATTTATTGCTTCCACAAACCACTCTTAAATCCGAATGTTGGAGAAAGGTTTTCTGCAATAGGATGCAGCACACCGTGTATGTGCAGATGGCCCGTGGCACATACCTGTGCTTTGCACATTGCTGTACGAAATTTCCAGGTTCAACCCTTGATTCTATGATCCAGAGGACTAGCTGCATTCCATACATCATAAATATGTCACCTGCTCAGGTTATGGACACTTGCAGAGTAACTGGGTTTGGTGGCTTGGTGGACTAATACGTCCACTGTTGAACCCTGTGTGTGACCTCATGGTCACAGGTTCAAATCCCAGAGGGTCCACTCTGCCTTTCATCCTTTTTGAGGTCGATACAATGAGTATCATTGAGTTGGGTAACAATAAACATCTGTTATTCAGTGCCACGGTACCCTTGGGTGAGCTTGCGCACTGCAAGGCATTGTAAAGCAGTGCAAATTAGAGCACCAATGAACCTTTGCATACAAAAACCCTTTTGTGAGAATGTTGATGAAACGCAGCATTAAAATCCTTTTTTAACTTTATTTCGGCCAATGCCCAAAAAATTATTACAATTAGAAAATTAAACAACACTTACAATGTCATCTAAAAGCTATATAGATGCCATGCATATAATTTTCTTAGAACTGACTACTATTGGCCTAGGGTCACTAAAACGGGTTATCAAGTGCTGCCCGTAAACAAAAACCTAGTAAGGTCCGTTAAGGCTATGGTGCAGATTATGAATATCATGCTGCAATATCATATATGTTTATAAAAATTACAAACCAAAAGCAGTAAACCTTAAAAAGGAAATACATTACTAGGCATGTGCACACTGCATTTAACACATATATCATAAGCAATGTATCCGATGTAGAACAGAGATGATACTCGCTATACCCTGTCTCTCAGGACAGCCTAGCTAAATAACGTGCAAGTGCTCGAGCTACATTATAATGATTAAAACCCAAGTTCTAAAATCATTAAAAACATAGTATGCAGTATAGAATACAGTGGAAGGGAATTCACAATAAGGCATGGAAAGGACGGTGGTGAAGTTAAAATGTGTCCATATGCTTTCCAAATATTTAGCAATGGAAAAGAACATGACTGGAGACGTGTCTACTGTATATAATCTAATCGCTACAATATATTGCTCAACGCCTAAAAGACGGCACAAAGGAACGAGCCAATGCCTACGCTGCTTGTAATACCTTGGGCAAAAAAGAGGAGCACTTCTACAGGCAGGGCATATTTTATTACCTACCGGGTTCGTTTCCAATTAAGACATGTATACATGTATGCATGCCTCAAGAGGCTTTTTGATAAAGAATGTATATTTATTTTGGTGCAGCAGTGGGTGAGGCGACAGACGACTAATAGAGGAACAGAAATACAGTGAAAAGATGGACTTACCTGCAATTTTAAAAAGAGGGCAACAAACAGAGCAGTATGGGATGCTCAATGTAGAGTTGTGTGGTATTTCTCAGAATCCATTTTAACAAATTAAAAATAAAACATGAAAGATGAAAGCAGTTACATTAGTCTAGTATGGTGTTCCTGACTCTCATGCAGGAAGTGAGGCTCGCCAGTAGAGCCTGATAGTTAACAGTGTCTACGAGGTTAGACAAGTCTAAGAGAACTAGTAGTCTGGGATTTCTATTGTGAGTAATATTTAGGGACACATGGACTGCCTCTGCATTTGCTGCTTCATAATAGTTTCGGAGATAGAAACATAGCTCAGACGCAAGAAGCAGCTGAAGGTGAATAGAAGACGATGAATGAATGACATGACTTATAGAGCGGACAGCTACAAAGGGAGTGTCCCAACACTAAGACATGTAGCTAGGTAGGGAAAAAGAGCAATTAAAGACTGAAAAAGTGTGTTTTGAGTAGTTTTCAAAAGGCAATCTCATTTTACAAATATCTGGGTTGTACTGGAAGCAGGTTCCAGATTTTGCATACACGGACCAAGAAGGACAAGCTGCTGTGCCTTCTGTTTTTTTTAAGTGGGAGACTATTAGACCTGGCTTTTTCAGCGGGGTTATCAGCAGACTTTTTGCTTTTTGGCCTCCTGTTTCTCACCTGTTTTTGTTTGTATTATGACACTGGGCATTTTACCATTGCTAATCAGTGCTAAAGTGCATATGCTTTCCCAGTAAATTGTGTTTCTGGATTGGAGTTTTCCATGATTGGCTTACTTGATTTACTACAAAGTCCCTAGTACAGTGCACTGTGTGTGCCCAGGGCCTGTAAATCAAATGCTGCTACTGGGCCTGCAGCACTGATTGTGCCACCCACACAAGAAGCCTTTCAAAGGGTTCTCAGAGCTGCCACTTCAGTATCTGTGTGCAGTTTCTACTGCCACGTCAATCTGGCAAGTGCACCCACTTGCCAGGCCCTAACCTTCCCTTTTCTAACATGTAAGTCCCCCCTAAGGTAGGCCCAAGGTACACCTGTGGGCAGGGTGCAGTGTATGTGAAAGGTAGTGCATGTACTGGTGTGTGTGACATGTCCTGATAGTGAAATACAGTGTATTTCGTTTTTCACTATGGAAAAGATGTCTGTCCAATAGGATAGAATGGGAATTTATGTATAACATCTTATAAGTATAACTTCCCTTTGGGACCAGGTAGGAAGATGGAGTTTAGTATGTCTGAAATCAGAACATAAACATGCAAGTTTCAGTAAAGATGATTTTTATACTGTGTGTTTGAAAATACCACTTTCAGAAAGTGGGTATTTTCTTGCTTAGCCATCCTGGTGCCTCTGCTGGTTTGTGGATTTACTGTCTGGCTTTGGAGTGACAGGGAATGCGGTTGTGCATTCTCTCACACAGCCACTGGAGGGTTGAGGTGTGTCTTGCCTTTCTTGAATGAGGCAGGGCTGGCCTGAATAGACCTGGGCTGCTTTTATAGGAGTGGGAGGAGATTTCCCTGCACCTGAATAGGCCTGGTCTACCTTACACAATGCCGTCTCCACCTCCTGCCAGGAAGCTGGGCCAGAGAGGACAAAACTGGTTTGGACTGAGCACAGAGCCTCTCTGCCACAAGAGAACAACGCAAAATTGAGTATAAGTATTAGGGCCCAGACCCCAGGACTTTAGATTACTTCTGGACTCAAGAGGAACCTCTGTCAAGGAGAAAACCTGCCCTTTGCTGTGTGCTGTGTGGGGTTTGCCTGCAGTGGCTGTTTCTGCCAAGAAGAGGACCAAGACTTTGCTGTGTGCTGTGTATCCTGCTTGAAGAAGGTCTCCAAGGGCTTGCCTCCTGTTCTGAAGACTCAGGGACACAAAGACGTAATTCCCTCTGTCCTACTGCACCTAGAACTGCTGTTTCAGCTGCCACAGAGGTAAATAGCAACACGGACGCCAGCCAGCGATGCTGCGACCTGCAACAAAGCTGTGGGCACCCTCGTGAAGTGCACGACGTACTGCCCGACTTACACAGCAGAACTGGCACTTGCTGACACCATACCGACTCTGACACTGTCACCGAGGTCACTGCCTGCACCGGATCCGAGAGCAATGCTCGTGGTGCTCACAACACACCCCCCAACTCGCACCGCTGCCCCGACCTCACCGATGCCGGCGCTTCTTCATCGCGGAGGCAATACTTGACTTGGGTGACCTCCAGAATCCATCAACGCCGTATCATCGCAAGGAACTGATGTCTCACAACCACTGAGATGTTTTTTCCCCAGCAACAGGAAAGAACCGACGCCTCACCTCCCCTACTTCGAAGTAAGGACCCGACGCCTCACCTCCACTGTGGTTGTAAGGAGCCGATGCCACCTGGCGCCAACGAAGCATCACCTCCCCGACGCCATGCACCATCTTTGTTTTCATCGTTTACCAAGCTGCTGTTCGTTTGGATCCGTGTGACTCCGGGCCTGATGCTGCGCACCTCGCGATCTGTGCCATACTTTGGAATACTTTGGAATTTTCAGCTGTCATAACATCGTAATAGCCCCAGGTGAAGCTATTTGTTGCTTCAAGCTTTATCTTTGTGAATAACCTATTTTTCATTTTATCTTGATATATTTATGGTGAATTGTTGTCATTTTAGTCTAGTTTTGTTTAGATAAGATTTCCTATTTTGCTAAACTGGTGTGGTGTCCATTTGTAGTGTTTACACTGTACCACTAAATGTGTGCACAAATGCTTTACACACTGCCTCCGAGTTAAGCCTGCCTGCTCATGCCAAGCTACCAAGGGGGTGAGCAGGGGTTGTATTAGGGTGTAACTCCCTTACTCTGTCTAGAAGCATCCCTTTTTGGACAAAGGTGCAAACAATTGCAGCTAGAGACCCTCACTTCTAACAAGAACCATTATCAGACAAGCCTTTCCAGAGCGCAAAGCCCTGCCCATCTGTTAATGCTGAATTCACGGATTCGGGTAATGTGGTCCTCTGTCAAAGATAGAGGGCACAGTGGGCAATCACTAAGGCTTCAAACATAATTCTCTTATTGACTGGAAGCCAGTGAAGCTGTTTAAGATGGGAAGATGTTGGGTAACTCTTAGGGAGATTGAAGAGAAGGCAAGCTGCTGTATTCTGGACTAACTGAAGATGCTGAATCAGGAAGAAAGGTAGGCCCAGGTATAGGACATTTTAATAATCCAATCCTGATAAAATGGAAACTTTAACTGCAGTTTTATGAGCTTCCCACAGAAGGAAGGTTAAGAATTTTAGGACCTGGCCTAGCAGTTAGGGCTAGACTGTTCGAATTGGGCGCAGGGTCAAGACTGAATTGCATATGGCTGGGTCCAAACTGAAATGGCGATCAAAAAAACAATGTATTTAGACCCAGATCTCTGTACTGGGGTGAATTTATGACATTGTTCTGCATTCTGTCCATCAAATGTTCTTTTTGCATTTGTCACCCGAGTGGGACGGTGTTGTATGCTCAGACATGGGACCCGTGCTCTCCATGCCACTAGAGTCAAGCGATCCTGGCTGATGAGGGCTGAAAGCCCGAAACCGGTCCTAGGAGGATTGTTTCCAGTCCAGGGAGGACCTGGCCTGGCAGTTCGGGCTGGACTGTTCCCATTGGGAGCAGGGTCAAGACTGATGTGCATATGGCTGGGTCCAAACTGGAATGGCATAGTGAGCAATAAAACGATGGCTTTAGGCCCAGATGTCTGTACTGGGGTGAATGTATGACATTGTTCTGCATTCTGTCCATCAATTGTTCTTTTTGCATTTGTCACCCCGAGTGGGACGGGCATGCTCAGACGTGGGTCCCGTGCTCTCCATGCCACTGGAGTCAAGCTATCTTGGCTGATGAGGGCTGAAAGCCCAAAACCGGTCCTAGGATACTTGTTTCCAGTCCAGGGAGGACCTGGCCTGGCAGTTCGGGCTGGACTGTTCCCACTGGGTGCAGGGTCAAGACTCATTTGCATATGGCTGTTCCAATCTGGAATGGCATGGTGAGCAAAAAACGATGGGTTTAGGCCCAGATCTCTGTACTGGGGTCAATGTATGACATTGTTCTGCATTCTGTCCATCAATTGTTCTTTTTGCATTTGTCACCCCGAGTGGGACGGGCATGCTCAGACGTGGGTCCCGTGCTCTCCATGCCACTGGAGTCAAGCTATCTTGGCTGATGAGGGCTGAAAGCCCGAAACCGGTCCTAGGATGCTTGTTTCCAGTCCAGGGAGGACCTGGCCTGGCAGTTCGGGCTGGACTGTTCCCACTGGGTGCAGGGTCAAGACTCATTTGCATATGGCTGTTCCAATCTGGAATGGCATGGTGAGCAAAAAACGATGGGTTTAGGCCCAGATCTTCGTACTGGGGTGAATGTATGACATTGTTCTGCATTCTGTCCATCAATTGTTCTTTTTGAATGTATCTCTAAGCCAGGCCAGGCCTGCCAAAATACAATCAGGGAAAGTTTCTTTAGCAGTGTCCAGGACGCCCCTGTATGAGAACATTAGCTGAGTATCAAACGCACATGAATTATTGTTAATACCAGATGATTCCAACAGGGCGGCAAGCAGGAACTCAATGCTGGCTGATTTCTGAAGTACTCCGCATTTGAGGGGTTTTGCATTGGAAAAATGTTGCTTTATCCACACCGACTGTTCTCTAGCTATTAGAAAGCACTTGAGTCATTTTAGGGCCAGTCCGTCCAATCCGATATTTGCCAAATGTTGAAACAAAATATAATGAGATGCAGTATCAGATGGTGCTGACATGTTTAATAAAATGAGGGCAGTGTTTTTGCCCTGATCCAGTGTCATCTTCTGGGACTCAGTGATTTCCAATAGGGCAGTTTCATGTTGTGACACTTGTGGAAACCGAATTGGGAAGAGTAGAAAAGATTGTGAGTTTCAACAAACTCAGAGAGTTGGCTATTAATAATAGATTCCAGAATAGTAGAGGCAGCAGGAAGGGAAGAGGTCAGTCTAATATTGGACAAACATTTACTGTCATTGTTAGGTTTATTTTCAATAGGGAATGACACTGGCCATTTTCCATATGCCAGGAACAATGCCTACCTGCAGGGAAGAGCTGAACACGTTGAAATATACTGGACAAATAGTATCCACAATTTGCCTCAGAATGTGGGGGGCTTGGGTCCAGAGGCGATCTAGATTTTCAGATCAGGAACAGGGCCGGACTGGGAAGCAAAACCGCCCCTGGCAAAGTGCTCGGCCGGCGCCCGGGAGGTGGGGGGGTGTTAGGGGTGCGACTGAGCTCTTTGCCGGGCCCGGTTTTCGGCCGGTTTTGTTACAGGGCCGATTTTGCAGCTAAACTGCAAAAACGGCCCTGTAACAAAAACGGCCCCGAGGGGCCCAAAACTGGCCCCCACCCTTGCGGCGCACCGTGGGATTGCCCGGTGCCCGCAACGGCCAGTCCGGCCCTGATCAGGAAACAAGCTTTCAGCTCCTACCCACACAGATGTGCAAACGAAAAAAGCTTATTTTCTGGTGGGGGAGAAGAAGGCATGGGGCAGTTTTCAGGGGCTGGGCAGAGTGCAACACCAATATGTTTTTCTGAATTTTGTTTAATTTTCTCTTCAAAGAAGTCACTTAACTTCTGTGTGGAGAGAGATATGCAAAATCCCAAAGCTTCCGCACCTTTCTTGTCTTCAAATTGAAAAATAGAGCATAAATGGTTGTTTTCAAATGCGATAGTAAGTACTCCCCCAGTTTTAACCTCCAAAGTCCATATGCATGCATGCATAGTTCTCAGGGAATGCAAGTTCAATGTCTGGGGATGAGTCTTCTTTCATCCAGGTTTCAGTCATAACAGTACATCAATTTTTAAACAATTAAAAGGTTATAAATATCTGAAGTGTGTTTAAGTAGAGAGCGAATGTTAATAAGGACAGCTTTCAGGACAGTATGCCCCCTAACCATGTCCCTACTACTCTTTGTGCCTGTAATAGTAATATATAAAAGAGTTTTACAAGTAGTGCAAGTAATGGGGCCATTGCTAAGGGTTAAAAGAGACTTACATGTATTAAAATGAAGCTCCAGCAATTTTTAGGTCTCGCCTTTACCATTCCGAAGGAATGGGAAATGGCGAGAATTCAAGTGCTCGAACTGATTGTGAAACCACCGCTTTTTTTCGTGGCGTTTTCTTCGAGTGCACGTGGCCACAGGCACGCGCTTTTGGCCCATACACTTTCATGGCCATCTGTTCCTCAATGTCCCTCCCACCCTTCGTTTGATCTTGCCGCGAGTTCAGGCTAATGGCCCTCCCTCCTCCCCCAGCACAGAGCGCGCATCGCGGCCGCACAGCACATCAAAGGGCTTCTCCCAGCGTGTGCTGTGCGGCTTCTCCTCCCCTAATTATGTGGCCGGCCGTACTTGTGTTTCCCGGCCGCTTCCCGGCCACTCTTGTATTTAATTAGCAGCAGCAGCATTTCTCCTGCGCCAGGCCACATCAAAGGCTCTGTGCCACTTTCACCCACACATCAACACTTACAGACACGCAACGCCACTCACACCCACGCAAGCCCACTATCATCCACGCAACGCCACTCACACACGCAACGCCACTCACACACGCAACGCCACTCACACACGCAACGCCACTCACACTCGCAACGCCACTCACACATGCAACGCCACTCACACATGCAACGCCACTCACACATGCAACGCCACTCACACATGCAACGCCACTCACACATGCAACACCACTCACACATGCAACACCACTCACACACGCAACGCCACTCACACACGCAACACCACTCACACACGCAACGCCACTCACACATGCAATGCCACTCACACACGCAACGCCACTCACACACGCAACGCCACTCACACACGCAACGCCACTCACACACGCAACGCCACTCACACACGCAACGCAACGCCACTCACACACGCAACCCCACTCACCCACGCAACGCCACTCACACACGCAACGCCACTCACAGATTGTGGGTGCAGATTGTGGGTGCAGATTGTGGGTACAGATTGTAGGTGCAGATTGTGGGTGCAGATTGTGGGTGCAGATTGTGGGTGCAGATTCAGAGTGCAGATTCAGAGTGCAGATTGTGGGTGCAGATTGTGGGTGCAGATTGTGGGTGCAGATTGTGGGTGCAGATTCAGAGTGCAGATTCAGAGTGCAGATTCAGAGTGCAGATTCAGAGTGCAGATTCAGAGTGCAGATTCAGGGTGCAGATTCAGAGTGCAGATTCAGAGTGCAGATTCAGAGTGCAGATTCAGAGTGCAGATTCAGGGTGCAGATTCAGGGTGCGGATTCAGGGTGCAGATTGTGGGTGCGGATTGTGGGTGCGGATTATGGGTGCGGATTGTGGGTGCGGATTGTGGGTGCGGATTGTGGGTGCGGATTGTGGGTGCAGATTGTGGGTGCAGATTGTGGGTGCAGATTCAGAGTGCAGATTCAGAGAAAACTCAGCAGCACCACCACCATTGCAATGCAATAGGTCTCGTTTTAACGCAAATTTAAGCTATAGGCCTTGTAAATGACAAAGCCTTTTATTTATGTTCCAAAAACCAGAACGCAAAAATAAAGGGCATTATCATTTACAATGCTAATAGTTCAGACTCGCGTTATTGCGAGACCTATTGCATTTCCAATGCTTGTTACGACGTGTAGCTGATCCGCATGGAGCTGTATTAGTTAAACCCAGCATAGTATCTGGCACTGACCGTGGATGGAACGCGGACAGGCTCAGAAGGACTTGCCTTTGGTGCATCCACGCGGCGGGGCATGCTTTTATAGGCAGACCTCATCTAGTTGAGTGTGTGCATCGAACAACTGGCACCAAACAAATATGGCGCCTCTAGAGGTGTCAGCATGAAGAAACAGGAGATAGGAAGAAAATCCTCCGACACCCAACCCTTTAAAAAGATTACTTTCAGCAACAAAAACAGATTTACTAAAACATGCAAATAGACTAAAAACAGAATTGACTAAGAACAGCAGAAAAACGTTTTGCAAGTTTAGAACAGTACGAATTCAACGCAAAGGTCACAAGTGCATTGTTCAATCGTTCCAAAATCACAATATTCCCCCCAACCAGCACAACATATGAATAGTAAGTCCATGCTGCTGGCGTGTTTTTCTAGGAAGACGTCATCTAGTTGAGCGTCTACACCAAACAAATAGAGGACTGCCAAACAACGATGTTGCCTCTGGAGGTGTCAGCATGGAGAAACAGCAAATGGGACGAAAAATCCTCTGCCACCCGGCCCCTTAAAAAGATAACTTTCAGCAATAAAAAACAGACTGACTAAAAAATATGAATTGACTACAACAGGAATTGGCTAAGAACAGCAGTAAAACGTTACATTTAATAGAGCAACGTTTTAACAAATTCAGAATAATGTTAAAATATGAGTAGCATATACAAAAAACACTCACACCTCAAGAACAATCTATGGGCCTAATCTAGAGGTTTGTGGATGCTGGACATTTTCCAAAACGTGGCAGACATGCGCTCACCCAAATTAGAGTGTTGCACTCTATGCCCTCTAAATGGTGTGAGAGGAATATCAGCTGCTTTTTTAGCAGACTTCATTTGCCAAATTCTAAATAAAATGCTACATTTATATTTTTCCCATTTTATAGTTAAATGAGCTTGAGACCATTTCTCAAATTAGCAAGTACCTTCTCTTTGTGTTTTGAATTTCAAAGGGTACCAAGGTTGAACACTCAAGGATTAGCATTGGAGTTTGATGTTGGTTAGTGTAGGAAATTGGGTTAATAGTTGGGCAGGATGTGAGGCCTGCGCAAGTAATAGGCCCACAATTTTCATTTACTGGAAACCAAGCACCCCTTTTTAACGCTTGCCTCTTTCAGGGTGACAAAGCAGAGCAGTCCTAGGGCTAGTCAGTGGAGATCGTGTGGGCCAGTAATCACCATTCACTGGCATGCAATGACAACACTCAATAAATAACTGTTCCATCAGTGTTTTTTCTTTGAAAAGAAAAAGTACATTTATTACACACACTACTAAATACTACACATTAATTTACAATTGCATACCTAAAGAAGATTGAAAATTCCTTAGATTGCATTATGAAATTACCTTTGGCCCCAAAGAGGCATGACCCTCAAAGTAACAGTGCCTGCCCAGCTATGCTATACAACACATCACAATATGAGGGTGGTATCACATTAAATAAAACAAGGCTATTGGCATTATCAAGAGTTCGCCATATTACTGGAACAACAAACTACATGTTAAAAATATTACAATTTTTGTGTGTAAATGTATCAATACTAACCATCAGTAACTCCAATTGCACGTATTAATGCCAATAAAGCCTATTAACCTTCATCAGTAATCACTGTCAGCATTAATATTTCAATAAAGCTTTTTAAAAATTAACATACCATGCGTTTGTGTGCTCTGTATATAATTTTCAGCCAAATAAAATACAATCATAAAAACAGCCCCTAGAGGACTCCATTTTCAAACCATAGAAAATGCAACTATAGAACCAGCCCCAAGCAAGTGCTACACTTCATATATCTTTTTTTATAAATATTCAGGCTACATAAAATGCAACCATAGAATGAGGCCCAAGAGGGCGCTGCACTCACAACTATGGAGCAAAAGCTCCAACTTTAGAAATCCTTTGAAAAACATATGAAAATCTTAGGGTGGTCCTTCAATTTTAACACCCAGCAAATGTAGGGTTGGTTTGTAAAATGTATTGGAAGGAGGGCTGACCACATTTCTAGGGTGGTTGGTGGTGTCCCTGTACTGAAACAAGAAAAGTATGTAAATGAGTAAGCCCCGTAGGGCATTATGGGACCCTTTAACCTGGAGAAGTTAATATTTGAACAGAGGTTCTCCGCTATGCTCGGGAGCCTGCAGTCTCTTTGTCTTTATTATTCTTTTATTTTTAGCAGGAGCGCCCGGTCCCACTTGGGACACCACAGACACGTTTCCCACATTAGGGGCAGCCTGGAGAGCCCAATCCTGGCTGCCCCAGCCAGCTCCTCACTCAGCCAGGACTCCTTGTTGCCAGTGAGGGAGCCGGCAGCTGTGTTTTCCCTGCCTGCTCAGTATGGGCAACGAAGTTGGTATGTGGTGGCCACCTGCTTCCCCCTCAACACAGGCACAGGGAGCAGGAACGAGACCACTGCCACTGGGGGTGTGACAGCAGCCTTCCCTTGCTCTTTCAGTGTGCTGGGGACAAAGCTTGCATCGTCCCCCGGGAAGATGAGGCCACCAATGCCCGTACATGGGGAGGGGGCTCCACATATGCTCTCTTCCCATCCAATTAGTAAATGAAGGAGCTTGCACAACCCCCCATTCCCTGACCCACTCAGTGTGGTATTTTCAGCTCGTGCAGCAGTGCTCCATGAGCTTCGTTTCGTGCTCAGGGTCAAACATCACCGACATTTAAAATGCCATTCCTTGGGCCCCGGACCGATTTGAAACATCCTGAGCTCATTTTACTCTTGGTGCTTGAGCTGAGTGAAGGCTCACAAAAGTGAAGCCACTCTTGGAGGAGTTCCATGCCTGACAAGATGAGAGGCAGAGAAGTACAAGCCTCCCTCTAGGGTTCCCATCGGTGACCGTGGGATCATAGGTGCATCAACGCTTGAAGAAACACATAGGACATCAAGCTCCCTGCCAGCACTGCCCCACTGCGGCGGCACAGATAACAGAGTCACATGAACCACTCAAAGCTTTTTCTCAGTGCAACTCAAAGTGCACCAGATGCAATGGTCTTATCGGAGGCACTCAGGACCTAATGCTCGTTGTTAGTGGCACTCACCGGGGAACAAATGTTTAGTTTACAGTGCACTGACCCTCACGTCAGTGTCTCTTAGTGAACAATAATGGAGCTTCAGTCACAAAGGCGCATTGATCTTCATGGTTCTCATAAACAGCGCTCATCAGTCCTGCTTAATCCTCATTTGCACTGTGGTCTCAGTAGTCTCAATCTCAAACTACCTCCCAACAGTGCATAGGGATGTTGGACTTAAGCTCTGGTCTGAATTATGCTTGCTCTCCTGACACCAAGTGGTATACTTCCTTATCTTCAAACAGGGAGCAGCAGCATCAGCTCTTGTTCTCAGTCCTGGGGTATTGTCCCCAACCCTCCTGGGAAGACAGACAAAGATTCTACCTCTGTTTCCAACCTTCCAATGCACAGGTCTGCAGAGCCTCTTTCAAGCAAAAGGTGAACACTGGGTAAGACAAAAGGGACACATTATAAAAAGAACAATGGTAGTTTCCGTCCAACAAAACAGCTACTCAAGCTCTGACCTTTTCTTTTGAGTGATCCAATCCATTCAAAGCAAATTTCCAATGTGTGTGTCACAGCTCTAAGGCAAATAGGCTACAGGGGAACTGTCGCTCTTCTTTTGTAGATATGGGGCAGATAACCTCTGCACAAACAAGTACTATTGCTTTGCTCTTGCCTCTCTAGCAGAAGGACAAAGGATGCAGGATTCAGGAGGCAACCCAACTCTTTGTGTGTGGCGTGCAGCCTTGACCAGTAATCATTTAAGTGTGGCTCTTCACCGGTTGGTCTGCAGGGATTGGCTTGTTCAAGGGCATGCTGGCACATAAGATCCTACCTGCTCCATTAATCACATTCAGTTCAGTAAATCTTTATTTCGATGATTAAAAACCATCATAAAAATACATTTTTACAAAATTCATTAATTACATTTCTGAACCGTCTTACATTAATAACAAAGTTTATACAATTAAAACATGTAATATTATATACATCATTGCTCAACCTCTCGTAATTCTTAATCTCACTGCTACTTTAAAAAAATTCATAGTAGAGCATAGAGTATGCATGTTATTTGCTCTTTGCAAAAAGAGTAGTGCAGTTTTGGCATGACGGAATTTAGATTCTTTTAAAATATCCACAAGAAATCTACGACGAGGGGTCCGATAAAAAAAACACAGAAGTACAAAATGAAGGGTGTCCTGCGGAGACCTATTGTCGCAGCCGCAGGCACCCTTCTGCTCAATTGTTAAAGTAAAACCTGATGGATAAGCTAAAATATTAGGTAACAAATTGAGCCTAAAACAACACATTAAAAATCTATCCTGCTGATTATACATCAGGAATAAATAAAGTTTCATCCCCTCCCCGTTACTTACTAAACCATGTGCCACAACTGATCTTTTTTGTGCATCAGAGCTTAATCTGCCCGTTTCAAATTTTTCTAGTAACAGTTTTTTAATTTGGTGCTTGCAAGAGGTGGCAATTAAAGTTGGGTTGCTAAAATGTATCTGCTGGTCTATGTTCCCTAATGTGTCCTTAACATAGTTTAGCCAAGGGATTTGGAGGCACTTATCTTTTTGTAAACAATCTCTGGCTATTGCCCTGCTTAGTTCTGCTTTGGGGTTTACCCAAATTCTGAGCCATGTCATGATGTGCCTCACCTTCACCTGGTCTGTAATATATGGGATCCCAAGCTCAGTATGTGCAATTTCTGCTGGGGTACTCTGTGATATCTTTAGGATCCTACGTAGGAATTTATCTTCCTCCAATTGTAAGTGTCTTGCATCCCTAAAACCCCAGACCTCTGCACCATACAGAACCTTTGCTGTACTTACAGCCCTATATAAATTCATTATTTGCTCTGGTGACCAACAGCCCAGCCTTCGGGCAAAGTTTAGTATTGCACCGTTTGCAGCGACCAGCTTTCTGCACCTTTCCTCGATCAGGGAATCAAACTTTATCTCTCTGTCAAATAAAAGACACAAATAGGACAAGGTGCTTACGGTTTCAAGTGTGTGGGACCCTATTTTAAAAGCAAATTTCCTAGAGGGTTTTTTGCCCGCCACCATCACGAAGGACTTGCTCAAATTCACGGACAGGTCTAAATTGTCCATGAACTTCACAAATCCATCAACGAGGTGTTGTAGACTCAGGGCTGTTCGTGCAAGCAGGACCGCGTCATCCGCGTACAACAGTACCAGAATATGACGCGATCCTGCTTTGGGGAAATCCACATTCAAGGCAACCAGTGTTCTCTCCAAATCATTTATGTACAATGAGAATAAAAAGGGAGCAAGGATGCACCCCTGCCTCACTCCGCTAGAGCACGTGAAGGGATCAGTGCTCCCTCCCTCCGCACTAAAGCGGACCCTGGCAGTGGTGTTCCAATGTAGTTCTTTAAGGATATTTATAAGTCCGGGGTCAATTCCCAGATTGCTCATCATGGCCCACAGTTTATTCCTATTTACATTATCAAAGGCCGCAGCCAAATCCATAAAACCCATATAAACTGTTCCGTTGCTGACCTTTGTATATTTGGCAACTAATAGATAAAGGTTTAGACATTGGTCGCTGGTTGATTTGCCCGATCTGAAACCATATGCTATGGTATGGTGCTCTTCTGACCAAGCCATAAGGCGATTTAGTACCACCCTGCCCAGTATTTTGGCTGACACATCGATCAGCGATATTGGTCTGTAGCATTGAGGATTGTCCCTGCTCCCCTTCTTAAAGATGGGGACAATTAATGCAGTTGACCAAGATCGCGGGAGCCCAGATTTTATGGCTGCATTTAACACCCTTGTCATGATAGGAGCCCAGAACTCAATGTTACTTAAATAAAGGTCTGGTGGCGTGCCGTCAGGCCCTGGTGCTTTATTTCGGGTCAGACCTTGAATGGCTTCGATTATTTCTTCTAATGAAAATTCTAGGTCAGTGGACTGGGCCCTGTCCCAACCCCCTTCAGGGACTGCATCGCAAGTGTGGTTATAAAGGCCCTTGAAGTGAGTCACCCACTGTTCGGGGAGTATGTTGGTGCTAATCACCGGGGCGCTACTGTCTTGAAAACAAGGCCTATTAATGATTGTCCAAAATTCACTGGGATCCCTATTCTCCCCTGCCTCCCTCAGGTCGACCCAAACTTCCGCTTGCAATGCGATCTTCCTCTCTTTTACCTTAGTTTTATATACGTGTCTACAGAGGGCTACTTTCTGCTTGTCCCTGGGGTGAGTTTTAAGACATAATTTTAGATCTCTCAGCGCTCGCGAACAGTTGGTGTCAAACCATAGTGGTTGTGTTATATTCCTTCTCGGACCTTTTACTTTCATTAGCCCATCAGCCAAGTTGGTTAAAGACTCGAATACTGAGACCAGCACACCTCCCTCTACTGAGGGTTCGAGACAGTCTTGGATCTGCTTTTTACCTTTATCTATTAGAGTTCTGTAGAACTCCTGGGCATTAATTTTTGACCACTTAAGTCGCCTCCCCTGATCCGTTGGCCGTAACTCAATACCTACTGGTTTGCTCCTTATGGGGCGACCACTATATATTAATTCCAGAATCAAGGGGTTGTGGTCACTAAAAGGACTCCAATCCGTTTTGACCTCTTTAACCTGGTCTTTTGAAAAAATGGATATCACCATATAGTCTATAATGGAGGAGCATCCTCTGCCTTTAAATGTTGGTGTAAGAGTGCCCTCTTTTCCCAGAACCACCAGATCTATCGTGTGCGTGAGTGCGTGAGTGTCTAATAGCTTCGTTAGTGGTATTCCCTCTTTGCTATGCTCAAAATGTGGCCCACTCTCTATCGGGCAGGATGACCAAGCAACACTTACAGGAAACAGGTTTGGGCGTAGATGACAATTTAAGTCACCCATCACCAGGACAATTGGTTCTCCTCCCCCTTTCCTTTGCTCAATCTCTTGATTAAGTCTGCTGTCTAATTCCTGAATTACTGCATTATTCCCGTCTACAGGCCCTGAGTTATATATATTAAATATCAGTAACCTCAACCCTTGCCCTTGAAATACAACTGCCTGGAGGGTATGCGAAGTCCAAGAGGGTTGTGTCCATGTGCCTTCTAGATCAAGGTTAACGTACAGTGCTAGCCCTCCCTTTGCCCTGCCTGATCTGCCTTCTTGCGCTGGCACAAAGAAACATTTGTAGCCCTCTATTTGGTAGGGGGAGGATTCAACCACCCAGGTCTCCTGGAACGCTAGTATATGGAAACCGCAAAGGTACTTCCTCCAATCCTCATTTTCAAATTTCCCCGCCAGGCCTGCTATATTCCAGGACAGCAGACTCAGTCCTTCCACAGGCACTTTACCACCCTTGGCTCCCTGGTTATGTGGTATAGGTTCGTCCGGCCTGAGCAGCATAGCCCCTTGAGATCCCTCTCCTCCGATTACTAGTAATTCTTCTGCCCTCTTTACTTGATGGGTTCCCATGGCCCCACTGGCGATAGCTTCCTTGCCCACCCTATTTCCATCTTGTCTTGGAACTTCCCTGTTTGGGGTAGTCAAACGTTTTCATCAAGGGACATTAGCCGATTGAATCTATTTGCCCACTGAAGGTAGCCCTGGTTTGGTGTAATATGGCCTGTCTGTTCTTGCATCCTTGCCCAGTGTCTGACTGGTACCCTTCCTGTTCTACCATAGTTAAAGCTCGGGGTGGGTATTACACGTTTCCTTGGGTAGAAGTATCCTAATGGTAAGGATCGTATAGTACTAGTATGATTCCTATTGCAGTTGCCTAGTATATATTCCACTAGGTTGATGTTCCTGAAATTTACCACAATACAATCCCCTGTGATATCTTTCCTCCTGCTACCCAACCAGTTTGCTCTTCTCACATGAATAATCTCCCCACATTCCTACCCTTGCAGGGGCCTGTGTGTGTTCAGCCACTTAGTCATCTTAGTTTTCAGTTCCATATATGGTTCTTTCTCTCCTGCTCTAAGTTCAGGTACCCTGGCAAAGACAACAACATAAGGGCATGCTTCAGGGGGCAAGTTTATATGTGGTGAGGGGTGATTTAATCTGTCATTTGGCTCAAGACCTATCTGGTTTGTTTCAGTCAAACTATGAGTTGTGGAATTCCCTGTTTGTGCTATCAACACATTTGTTCGCTGTTGGGCCTTATCTGTATCCTTGTTTCCCCCATTCTGAGTATTTCCCCTCCCTGCATGGGCTGTGGATTTAGGTGTTTCATGAACTTGTGCAATGGTGCTTTGTACGTTACTAACACAGTTATTATTGCCAGCTGTTTGCCCGGCTGTCGTGACAGCTGCCGGGGTAGGGTTTGCTGTAAAGTTATTGCTTATGGAGCCCTTTAACTTCCCCTGCTTACTCAATTCATTTACCATTTTGTCTAATCTGCTGACTATTGGTTTTAATTGACTCATAATAAAGGCTTCCAGACGTTTTTGGAGGTCTCCTATTACATCGTCCATCCATCCTGGTGGACCTGGATGGCATGGCGTTACTACTTCTGTAACCATCTCTTCCCTACCTTTTGGTCCATGTCCGACCATGCTTGATTTATTTTTCCTGGGTTGACCCTTCCTCCAGCCCCCTTGTTTAGATCTTTTGCTTGTAGCTTTGTTACTATCCTCAATTGCATCTGCTGCAGCCTCTACTGCCAGCTGCGCAAAAGGGACGCCTTCAGTTGAATTTCCCAGGATATCAGTGTGAGAGGTTACTGAAGTATTTAAATCCATGGATTGTGTGGGTGTCATTGAAATAGGTAACGGTGACATGGACAAGCGCCTTTCCGTGCGCTCAATCTCCCCCGTGACAGCCCCGATGACTTTCCTCAGCATCAGGTCAATCGCGGTCGGTGGTGCCTTATGAGACAATGCAACATTAGACTCAAGCCCTGATGGGTTTATGGTGCCGGAAGAGTGAGCTTTGCCAGTAGCAGAATGCGTTTTCGCTTTGTTAGACATGGCTAAAAAGAGGGTGCAAGAACTTTCACTGTCACCTACCCGCCACTGCACTCCCTCCTTACTAGTGGGCTAGTAGGTAAGTCCTCCCTATTATGCAACCGCTTATATGAATTATCCCACAATTGCCCAATAGTTAGTAGTCTGCTATTTCTACCATCCTCAAGAAACAGTTCAGAATTCTTTGTGCGTCATAGTATCGTACTGGGTGGAAGTGTTCGATATAAAGTACCTTTTGGAAGAGTCATAGGGGGTGGCCCAGCCCGGCCTCTTCTGGTCGCAGATGGTCCCGCCCTTGTCCCGGGCTTCTCCCGGTGGCGCCCGCGTGCTTCCCGCGATGCGGGAGCTCAGCCTGCCTTACAAGCGCCTCCGGGTGCGGAAGTGGGCGTGTGCGCCTGTGTCCATGCGCAGGGGGTCCTGGAACCTGTGGTCTACCCTCTCTGCGGCCGCATCGATGTCAGGAGCAGTGGCGGCGGAGGAGACCAACAGGGAGTGCTGCCGTGTGCTGAAGGAGCTGGAGATGAGTTCAATGCTCCTGCGGTATTGCCGGTGCTCAGGTGAGCTTTTAACAGGCAACAAACTCCCCCGCTATGCCTGGTGTCGCTTCAATGGAGCCCCTGCTCCACCGAAGCTCTGCCTGTCTACAAGCGCCTCCGGGTGCGGAAGTGGGCGTGTGCGCCTGTGTCCGTGCGCAGGGGGTCCTGGAACCTGTGGTCTCCCCTCTCTGCTGCCGCATCGATGTCAGGAGCAGCGGCGGCGGAGGAGACCAACAGGTAGTGCTGCCGTGTGCTGAAGGAGCTGGGGATGAGTTCAATGCTCCCGCGGTATTGCCGGTGCTCAGGTGAGCTTTAAACAGGCAACAAACTCCCCCGCTATGCCTGGTGTCGCTTCAATGGAGCCCCCGCTCCACCGAAGCTCAGCCTGCCTTACAAGCGCCTCCAGGCGCGGAAGTGGGCGTGTGCGCCTGTGTCCGTGCGCAGGGGGTCCTGGAACCTGTGGTCTCCCCTCTCTGCGGCCGCGTCGATGTCAGGAGCAGCGGCGGCGGAGGAGACCAACAGGGAGTGCTGCCGTGTGCTGAAGGAGCTGGGGATGAGTTCAATGCTCCCGCGGTATTGCCGGTGTTCAGGTGAGCTTTAAACAGGCAACAAACTCCCCCGCTATGCCTGGTGTCGCTTCAATGGAGCCCCCGCTCCACCGAAGCTCAGCCTGCCTTACAAGCGCCTCCGGGCGCGAAAGTGGGCGTGTGCGCCTGTGTCCGTGCGCAGGGGGTCCTGGAACCTGTGGTCTCCCCTCTCTGCGGCCGCGTCGATGTCAGGAGCATCGGCGACCAACAGGGAGTGCTGCCGTGTGCTGAAGGAGCTGGGGATGAGTTCAATGCTCCCGCGGTATTGCCGGTGCGCAGGTGAGCTTTAAACAGGCAACAAACTCCCCTGCTATGCTTGGTGTCACTTCAATGGAGCCAGGCCCGGACTGGCCATTGTGGGCACCGGGCAATCCCCCGGTTGGCCGCAAGTGGGGGCCGGTTTTGGGCCCTGGGGGCCGTTTTTGTTGCAGATCCGGGCCGGTTTTGGTTCCCAGTCCGGCCCTGAATGGAGCCCCAATCACATGCAAAATCAGCCACACACATAAGTGTCATGATTTTCATTGGTGTTGATATAGAGGAGATAAGTGGGTGGGCTGTGTATGTGGGTGGGGAGGAAAGAAAACAGCACTGATTACCAATAAACACAGTGGAGCAATGTAGAGAGGCAGGATTAAAAAATATATATCATTATTTTATTTACTGGAGAGGAGCAGAATCTTATCTGTAAGAATTCACTTTTTTTTCTTTTTTACTTTTGGACCTCTGGTCTATGGACTTATACTGTGGGTCAGTCTCCCAAATGATATCTCACTCACAGTAAGCTTCTGTTAAAGCTTTTGTTAAAAATTGGTTTAAGCTGTAACTTTCAGTCCCCACCATTTAAAATAAGATTCACAGTTGGGGAAAGAGGCTCTATTGAGGTGTTGTTTGGAACATGTGTAGACTGAGGCATTACAATTCAACAGGGAATTCTAATAGCAATGTCCTGTTTCTTCTTAGCTGAAAATGAAACGCCTGTAGTGTTTAATACGTTTTTGCACTTTGGCTAAAGCATGCCTAAAATATAATTCATGAATGGCACAACACATGGCAGTCATTGGCATTGCTTTCCCTATAGATTTGTGGGCTACAAATATATCTCCATAGACATTTTACTTTGTCTAATCATTTATCAAATTGGGCACACTCCCTGAGCTAGCTTCAATGGAATTTATGCTTTGAGTGACCGTGCTAAGCCAGGTAATTATTCTACTGGCAGGCTGGCAGTGCAAACCCCCCATAGAAGAAAATACCTAACCTGAGAGTTTAGCTTCCTGGCAGAGAAAGGAGGTGGGGTGAAAGTTGTATCTCCTTGATACATGCTGGGACTTGCATTGTGCAAAATTCACGTACTTTGTTTCCGACTAATTATGAGAATTTTTAACAAAATTACTCATAATTACATGAAATCTGAATCAGTCGTGTACTGTTATATTTGAGGGTGAACTGCATACTTGCATCAATTTTTTGACCTGAGAACATATTTCATGGCAAACACAAGAAGATGATGGGCGGAGCGCTGAAACTTTTCAGACACTCACCCCCAGTCACAGATCTGAGTTGAATCCATGATCATTCTTTAGCTCACTTCACCACCTCACTTCAGACACAGCTATATGCAAATTAGTCTTGACCGTGTGCCTCATGGGAACTGTCCTGCCTGAACTGCCAAGCCAGGTCTTCCCTGAACCGGAAACAAGCATCTTGTGACCGGTTTCTGGGTAACACCCTTCATCAGCCAGGCTAGCTTGAATCCAGTGGCAAAGTAAGCAAGGGACCCACGTCTGGGTATACCTTGTCAATTTAGGGTGAACAAAGCAAACATAACATATTTCATGCTAAAAAAAGAGAAAAATAAATAAAAGCCCACACACAAAAGCTGCTTATGCTGTCAAAGTCAATTATTACTGCTTTTGGTTCGTAATTACGTGATGGCCGAATGGAGTAATTTCAGGAATATCACGTGTTAAGTGTTGCACAAAATTCCCCAAATTATGCAGATTATGCCAATACAATTTAAATTCAGCCCAGGCCTAACTGGCACTAAGTGCCTGATTATAATGTCGGTGAGTCCAACACCGACGGCTCTTAGGTGGCAGACTCATAGACATCAGTGTCTATGATGTGCCGGGCATAGACATCTGACGGAAGGACCGACCGCGCAGTTCTGACGGGTTCAAGGAGCCTGTTGGTGCATCAGAGGGTCAGTAATCCCTACAATGAGTGCCAGCTCAGAAGACAATGTCCCTTTCCTCCTGCCCTTTCATGGCAATTCACCCACCATGAAAAGGCAGGCAGAAAGAGACTTTGGGGGCCCCTAACAGGGCCCACTTCCCTCATGGCCCTCAGCTATGGGGCCGGGAAACAACCTTTACAACGCAACTTTTACAACGAACTACCATTACAACGAATTTTTTACAACGCAAAAACTTTTACAACGCATACCATTACAACGCAGGATTTTACAACGCAAGTACCTTTACAACGCATACCATTACAACGTAAGTATTGGTAAGTATATAATTATTTTTTAAATATTATATGTTTGGGTTTTTGGGTAAAGGGGTATTTTTAGGGTTCAGGGTCAGTTTTCAGTTTTTGGGTAAAGGGGTATTTTTAGGGTTCAGGGTCAGTTTTCAGTTTTTGGGTAAAGGGGTATTTTTAGGGTTCAGGGTCAGTTTTCAGTTTTTGGGTAAAGGGGTATTTTTAGGGTTCAGGGTCAGTTTTCAGTTTTTGGGTAAAGGGGTATTTTTAGGGTTCAGGGACAGTTTTGGGTTTTTGGGTAAAGGGGTATTTTTAGGGTTCAGGGACAGTTTGGGGTTTTTGGGGTACAGGGTTAATTTGTAAAAATAAAATAAAATTATATTTAAATTAAATTAATTAAATGTAATTAAAAATAAATTAATTATATTTTAATAATTTAAATTAATTTAAATTAAAAAAAAATATTTTTAGGGTTCAGGGTCAGTTTTGGGTTTTTGGGGTACAGGGTTAATTTGTAAAAATAAATTAAAATTATATTTAAATTATATTTAAATTAAATTAATTAAATAAAATTAAATAAAATTTAATTATATTTTAATAATTTAAAATAATTTATATTAAAAAAAATATTATATACTTACCAATATTTACGTTGTAATGGTATGCGTTGTAAAGGTACTTGCGTTGTAAAATCTTGCGTTGTAATGGTATGCGTTGTAAAAGTTTTTGCGTTGTAAAAAATTTGTTGTAATGGTAGGCGTTGTAAAAGTATGCGTTGTAACGTCATACATCCATGGGGCCTGCCCCCCTAAATATCCCTGCACCATGTGGCAGACCACACATGGAGCCTGGGAAGGAAACAGCTCTTCGATAGGGAGTCAAATCGGACTCGAAAAGTCATTATCTTCAAGATAAAGGTTGAAGCTGGCTTGGTATTTGTGCGGATTTTAAGGCCGGAGTTCAGGAATGCTTTTGCTTCCTTTTTGAAGAGTGGCGTTGAGGTGATTTTTCTGATGAATGGCAGAAGCCAGTTCCAGATTCTTTGCGCCTCTCCAGAAAATGCTTTGTTGGAGGTTTTTGTCTTATTGAACCTTGAGGGTTTCAGGAGTAGGTTCTCTGTGCTCCTGGAATGTCTATTTCCTCCAGATAGCTTAAGAACTGCGGGGTATTGTGGTGTAGCACCTTATGAGTAACATAAGCCACCTTTAAGTGAATAAGGGCTTCATAGGGTAGCCAGTTGAGTGCCTTCAGGTGTGGCGAGATGTGGTCGAATTTCCTTGATCCTGTAACAAGTCTAGCTGCGGCGTTGAGACATGTTTTTAGAGGTGCGGTAGAGGTTTTGGGAAGCCCAGAGAGGGTGGAGCAACCGCATTCCAGCCTTGAGATGACTAAGGCCTGAACAGCAGTTTTGAGGTCAGAGATCTCGATAAATGGCTTCATTTTTCTTAGATAGTTAAGGTGAAAGTGGGCATTTTTATCCATCACGTTAATGTGAGCTTGCATGTTAAGACTCTTATCCAGTGTGACCCCAAGTGATATTGTGGAGTCCACCAGCGTTGGGGTGCAATTCAGGCGGGGATCATTTTGGCCCATCCCTTATTTCTTGAGAGTTTTTCGGGTGGAAGATTAAGAGAAATTCAGTTTTTGGGGAATTTAACTTGAGGAAGTTGGTCGTTAGCCATTGTACGTTTTTTGATAGAGCTAGATTCATTAACTTTATCTTTTCCATGGAGGTGATTTTGATGTAAAGTTGGGTGTCGTCCACGTACTTGTGGTAGGTGATGCTTGCCTGCTGTAGAAGATCAATGACTGGTTCAACATATACATTGAAAAGAGTGGGAGACAAGGTAGAGCCTTGAGGTACTCCTAGTAGGTTAGGTGAGGATAGAGAAAGGATCTTGTTGGTCATAAATGATTGTGTTCTGTTTTCCAGAAAGGATTTGAACCATAGGAGGACTGTGTCAGAGAAGCCCATCCTGTCTCCTAGTCTTCTTAGCAGTTTGTCGTGGTTGACCGTATCGTTGGTCAAACAAGACTAGCAGGCATGTCTCATTGCGATAAAGAGCTGAGAGGGCGTCGTCTACTATATGTAGGATGCCTGTTTCAGTGCAATGGCCAGGTCTGAAGCCCGATTGGTATATGTTCAATAAATTGAAATTTGTGTAAGTTCATTTGTTGTTGAACACATTTTTACAAGACCTTTGCTAGCATAGGGATGTTGGTTATTGGTCGGGCGTTGTTGGGGTCGCTGCTGCTAGCTGGCGGTTTTTTAGGATAGGAGTAACTTGACCAGATTTTAGGGTGTCTGGGGTGGGACCTTGTGAGAGCGAGGCATTTATGATTTTGGTCCAGAGAGGGGCTATGATATGATAGATGTGGGGTAGGCACTTTGCTGGGACTAGGTTATTGAAGTGGTTGTTGAGTTTAGTAGTTGTTAGAATTTTGGTGATATCATCGATATCATAGCATTTGAAGTTGGTCCAGTGAGAATTGTTTTTGGGAAAAGATTGCTTATTTAGTATCAAGTTAGTAGCTAGACTGAGCTTAGGGGTGGCTAAGTTTGTCGCAGCCATATTGAGTTGAAGTTGAAGGGAATTCCTTTTTGCTGTGAAGAAAGAGTAAAATTAATCACCACTTAGTTGTGGAGTTGATGTTAAGAGTGAAGATTTGCCCAGTTTGTTCGATTGGTGATTCAGAATTTCAAAGAGTTTTTTAGGTCTATTTTTAGCATTCTCTAGTTCTGATTTGAAGAAGTCTTTTTTTGATCTTAGGATACTTTTATTGTATGATTTTCTTGCTTTTCTGAGTAGTTTCAGCTGGGGGGGAGGGGTGAAGCCTCAATTTCCGTTCAGTTGATCTGAGTTTGCACCTCTCCTCATTCAGGGCTTCACTGAAACATGGGTTTTTATCCTTGTCCGGTATTCTTTTGAGTTTTGGGGGTGCGGCTTGGTCGAACATTTTAGACATCGTGGAGTTATAGTGATCAGTAAGGGCAATGACGTTGTTGGGGGGATAAGAGCCTTCTAACATTGGGAGGTTAGCTTGTTCCAGTTGTTGTCTCTTATCGATTGTTTAGGTTTAATTTGTTGTGGGAGGATTTTCTTGTTACAAGAGAGGATTTGGAAGGTGATAATATGATGGTCCGACCAGTCACAAGGGGTAATCGAGATCGAATCAATAGTATTTAGTTTGGAAATGAGACAGTAAAATACAGCAGACATAATCGACATAAATGTGCACCAGGATTATGTCTGCTGTATTTTACTGAACCGTTCCAACCTGTTCAGCACCCCGAAACATAAGATTGAGAACACAAACAGATTACATGAAGATCACGCCAAAGACTGTTCACCAAGTCATCGGCATTGCGGATTGTTGGATTAAGTACGAATCACTTTATTAAAAAACTATCGGGAAATTAGTATATGATTTTCAAGATTCACAACACGCATACATTTTCACATGGAAGGGATACCCCTGACGAAGGTTGTTACCGAAATGCATTGGGTGTGATGTTGTCATTGCATAATTTGGAGGACTCTAGATTCGGAAAATGCTCATGTTTAGGCCAGGATGGGCAATCATGAAGCAAATAAATGCATAAGTTTAATGGAATTTCGTTGCTTTGGCGTGATAAAGAAACTTGGATAAAATATGGAATAAAATGGACTAAATTCAGAGTAATCTTGGTTAAAGTGTATTATTGGAATACTGAAGTTCATACAGCTGTGCAACTCGCTCGATGTCCTGCAAGGTGCGGGCCATCATTTTTCATGCAGTCTGACTTAGCAATGATATCCAATGGAAGGTGGATATCATGGCTGAGTCTGCCCTGCCCTGCCCTATCATCAAGCTAACGTCAGAAGTTGTGCGATTATCGCTGGATTTCCATCGATAATCGCACATTTGCCAGCCTGCGCCTGGAATTTTATCGCTGTTGAGATAAGTGTTGCTGATAGAACGCTATCTTAGCGATAAAATTCAGCGTTAGCCGGCAATCATTATCCTTGCGCAATAATTATCACCGGCCCTTGCTGATATGCCCCATGGTGCTGTAGAATGTGCAGTAAAGTTCCTCAATTATCATAAGTTTTCATCACAATAAAACCGTTGAGGAGAATGTGGTACCTTCAGAGAATGGACATCCCTGAGCATGGCAAGACTATGCTGAGTTCCTGCAGCACCCCGAAGAACAAAGGATGGAAACAGTTGGCTCTGAAAAGGATCTGAGGTTTAGACCTAGTCAACTTCAGAGTAGAATTGAAGAGGCCGAGTATGTAAACCACTGAGCGACTTAGAGAGTATTAATATTAATAAAAATAATTATTATAATAATATAGTCTACTCTTTGTTGTTTCTCTTCTGCTTTGCTGAATGGAGATGTATCATGCCTTTCTGCTGAATGTGGAATGGTTTCCTAGGGTATTTGGATTCTTGTTAGATGAGCTTGTATTGGGTACCAGAAGAGAAGGAGCTGTTCGTGGCATCTTTTAGAAATCGTTTAATAAAGGCCCTGCTTTTATCCTCCCATCTCAGCCATTCGACAATCAAAAACACACGACCATGATTACTATCAAAACAATGTGATTTCCAAAGCCTAGTTACATTACCATCTGCCTGAGATGTGTTTTAACTCAAAGCGTCGTAACTTGGCGGGATCATACGAGGGCTACTTAAAGGGTGGCATACTACCGCCTGCTGGGAAAAAAACACACACACCCGTGTAAGCCGCTACATTGGGATAATTGTGCTGATGAACAGTGGGAAAAGCATTGTCCAGAAACAAAGCTGATCTCAGTGGTTTTTTTTGTAATATTGCAGAATATATCACGAGAAATGATGAGAAGAGGTAGAAATGTACTGGCACGCGCAGTCACTTACTAAGAGAAACCAATTTAGGATCAGGGAATATATCTTAAATCCATTAGATAACGACTACAAAAACAAGCACTGTTGAAGCCAATAAGTGTGCTTCTATTAGAGAAGTGTTTGGTAATCATTGAACTATATTGTGTATGTTTCTCCTAGCTGCCACAGAAATAAAATCCCACGGTGAGGTGAAATCTTGTGCTACATCAGTATGAGAGCTAGGAGATGGACCCATTTTCTGAGCGCAAATTAGCAGAGCTAAGCTGTAACCTCAAAGTCGAGTGTTAAGAAAGGATTCAAAAGATGCATTTTGTATTGTAAGTGGCGATTGTAAAACAAATACATAGCAACAAATTGCAAGTAGATACTTTCGATAAAGTAACTGTAGGCCTCATTTGCAACAAAATGATGCAGCGCCACAAGTCATTTTGATACGCCAAGCTGTGTCATTTTAAAAGCACAACAATGCGTTGTATTTAGAACAGTGGGGCGACAAAACTTGAGGGGGCCTCCCTGCAAAGCACATGCAGGGCTCCCCCTGGAATCACTCAGGAGCTCACAAAACAAACAAACTATCCATGGGTCTAATAGGTCTAAACAGACCATACAGTAAGCAAAGACCTAATATGTTCCTATTCTCAGAGGACACCACCTTAAAAAAGGAAAATCCTCAAAAATAGCGGAATTCCAAAACTCACTGAAGTGAAATGCTTCATCATCTGGGTTTCTCCTCCTGGTTGCACAATAGTGCAACCAAGGGCGACAATCCTCTCTCTGAGAGAGGGAAGCTCGCATTTTTTTTCAATACAGTGTGGTACATTTTGGGCGATCTTAAAGATCCTACAGATGTGAACAAATATTGTGTGTGAGAATGATGACGCAGTGCATGAGAGTGAAAACTGAAAATAAAATTGGGTAGCAGGAGAAAAAGATTTAATAAGTATCTTCTGTTATCCAAATTTAAAACAGTGTAAAGGCAATTTTAACAAATAACTGCTTGGATGTAACTGGGTCTACATGTGTCAGCCACTAGGATTATAAATAATCCTTGGCCTTCCTCAGGACCACCAAAATATTACTACTGCGTAGTGAAGATAATAATACAAAAAAAGGAAATTACACAAGTTGGAACAAATACAACCAAGTAACCTGACACTAAGGTGTTTAAGATCCTCCGTCATTTACTGGATGCTGTTGGCACCCGTTTTTAACAAGGAATGGATCTCACCTCACCTGGATACAGCTCAGGAATTGAGGCCTGCTCTGTCCATCGGTACCTCTGGCCACTTTTCAGCCACTAGGATTTCTAATTACTAGTGGGGAATCAGTCTGCATTTATCAGAGCACATTTATTTTTAAAGTTTTTAAAGCCCTGTATAAAACGGATAACATGTGCCATTAGGTATTGTACCATAGCGTTTTCAATGCGCAATATACAATACAATTTGCTTATATACTCAGGGCAAAAAGTGCCCCCTACCAGAGTATCTAAGCGGTTACACTACCCTGAAACTTACTAGTAATAAGGCATCAGTCTGCATCCGTCGCACGGTTCTTCCAGAGTGTTGTTCACTTATCCAAAAAAACGCTGGCAAAAGGGAAACAAAAGGAGAAATCTAAACATCGATCAAGACGGGGAGGGAAAAAACGGAAGAACAGGGGTCCAGACATGGCAACAAAGCAAATTGACTCAGATAAGGAAGTAGGTTGTTCTGAGGAGAATACAAATCAAGGACAGGATGAGGAATGCCCTAATGCTAAAGAATTGAATATTATTAACCAATCGTCTAATCCTTTGAATGAGAAGGAGATGTTTGTCCTACAGAAGGTTTTGAATTTTTGCATAACCAAAAACTGTAACTTTGTTGATGTACATACTGATGTATGACAAAGTTACGATAAAAAAATATTTTTCCGAACATCCGCCTATCTTTACTACTGTTTTGAGAAATTAAGACATTATCTTTGATTTCAAAAATGCTGAATTCAATGGCATTCATTGGTTAGCTACTTTGGATGAAGACGATCGTGATATTGACATTGTACAGATGGCTGGTCTGTTGGACATTTGTGAGGATACCACAGTTGATAGTGGCCTACGAAATAAATCTAGATTTGTTCCACCATTATGTCATGATGCACATCTTGACGAATTTCTAGATAAGGTTACACAACAATTATTTCAATTAGAGGACAACCATGAAAAAACCTCTAGTTGTAAACACCAATATAATCTTTTTAAAGAATTCATTCCCCTTTTAAAAAATCTACAGGAGGATCCAGAGTTGGTAAGCAGATAAGGGGGGGGCAATATAGTTCTCATGAACCTTAAAGATTACTTGGGAGAGATTAATAGGCAATTAAATGACAACAATTGCTATGAGAGACTAAAAGAATATCCCATCCCTAATATTGAGAAAATTATTTATGCCCAGCTACAGGGCTGGCATGAGTCAGGTCTTATCTCAGACATAGAACACTGACACCTGCAGGCTTAGGACAGTAGACACCCTTACATATATACATACTCCCCAAAATACATAAAGAGGGAGCCTTCCCGTCGGGGAGGCCCATCATTTTGGGCAATGGGGGCCCAACTGAACATCTTTCAGATTATATTGGTGGCTTCTTGCAGCCTCTAGTGAGAAATTTACCAGCATATCTCAAAGACAGCAGGGAGGTACTTTGTAAACTCGAAGATTTTGAATGGGACAGCAAAGACCTCATGTTAGTTACAATGGATGTGGAAAGTTTATAGACATGTATCCACACAGAACGGGGTCTGGAAGCCTTGAAGCACTTCTTATGTAAGAGAAATGCAAAATACTTGGAACACACTATGATGCTCCTGGAAATGGCGCAGATGATTTTGACTATGAATGCTTTCCTACATAATAGGATGTGTTTTTTACAAAAACAGGGAACGGCCATGGGATCCAAGTTTGCTCCGTCTTATGCAAACCTTTTTGTGGGTTTATATGAGATGGAGCATGCCTGGGGATCGGGCACTAGGAGCTGGATTGACAACATTATCTTCTACACAAGATACATAGATGACATTTTAGTTATTAGGAATGGAGGGGAGGAAGAACTATTGGCCTATCAATGTTATCTGAATACAAATAGGTTTAATGTTAAACTTACCATGAAATACTCAAGGGAAAGCATTGATTTTGGATCTCAGACTTTTTGTTTTTAATTACAAGATCCAAAGTGAAATGTTTAAGAAACCTACCTCGTGCAACAGTGTGTTACAGGCTGAAAGTGCTCACCCCGGCACTACAATTAAAGCCATCCCATATGGCGCCAGACGAAATTGCAGCCAGGATGAGTCCTTTGATGAAAATCTAGAGAACATAAAAAAGAATTTCTATAGCAGAGGCTAGTCGAACAAATGCCTCGAACAGGAAGAGATGAAAATTAGGAAAGTGAACAGGCAGAGTATGCTGAGTCACACACCTAAATATGAACAGAAAACCAAAAATGAAAATGTGTTTTTTATAACACAATATAATGCCTACAGCCATCATACTATAACATCTTACGTAGGAACTGGCACTTATTGACCTCAGCAAAGCTACCTGCTGGTACAATTTCTGAGAAACCTAGGGTTGTTTATAAGAGAGGAGGAACTTTAAAAGGTATGCACTGCCTTAGTTATGTGAAAGACCAGAAAAAGGGCATAACCTCATGGCTACCAAATAAACCTGATGGGTTTTTTGTATGTGGTTCAGGTAATGTGTGCCAATTGGGACTACACAAAAAAACAAAATTCAAATAATACTGAAAGAGAATTTACAGTTAACACCTTTATAAACTGCAATACCACCTTCACTGTGTACATTATTGGATGGCCCATGCCCATGATTCCCTACTTAAGTTTGATCTAGACATCAGCAACCATGTTCTCCATAGAAAAACCTCTAATAATAAATAAGGTGGTGAGGTCACCCACTTGGGATATGAGACATTCAAGAATATTATATATAACACTTTCAAGCAGCTAGTAAATTGACACAAATAATAATGTATTCTTGGCAGCTACATGGTCCTAAAATCTATGTAGGTAGCAGTATCCGTAATCTTAAAAGACCGATACCAGAGCATGTGAGGGCAATAAAAAATAAAGATGAAAGATACCCTGTTTCCGTTCATATACATGAAAACCACCCAGGCGAGCCAAAAATATGGTTCAACGCAATTGAGCAGGTGAAACCATTAGAGAGAGGTGGCGACAGGGTCAAAGTATTAAGACAGGCAGAAGCGAGCTGGATTTGTCGCCTTAGGATGATTTCTATGGGTCTTAATATCAACTGTGAAATGTATTATTTTTTGTAAGATATGAACTGTTTGATTAGCACCTTTTGTAAGATGCATACTGTTTGGATTATGCTTTGCCTTCTTTTGGTCTTTGATACTAATGGCGAAATGTCTTAACTTTCTGTGAAGCAGATACTGCTGGGTTACGCCTTCTCGTTGTTAGACACGGTGTTTCTCATGATAAGTCAATATGTAGCGTAATTTGAACACCCTACATATGAATTACTTGTTATACACTTGTCATTTTTGTATGTACAGATGGGAGTATGATCTCTATTAAGCATGGACATGGTCACATCAATGATCAATCGATCATAGCTTAACTTTGCTTTATTTGAATGTTAAACGTAAATAAGATCCATAATAAGTACATCTAATTTATGACATGGCTCCTGAGTTGTATTTGTCGTATTGAAATTCTTTTGGAAATATGGTAGTGGGATGTATGTAACCACATCAACAAGTAGCAATCCACCATTTTTTTTTTTAAACTCTTTATTCATGACTGGATCAGTTATTACAATGTGCAGAACATCTTTAACATACTGTCAGTCTTTTCCGTTTTCCAAAACATAACTTTGGCGTAGTACTTCATACGTCAGTCCCTGCATCACAGTCCGTGAAATTCTAAACATCAAATCCAAGTGTTCCTTTATCTCATGACAAATAGAGTACTGAATCGCCCAACCGTGACCCGTTCCCTCCCAGCTCCCCCCACCCCGTTCCCGTCTTCTGGTCTTTCCTTATACATCATGTAGAACTTTCATCCAACAGGTATGTGACTGCAATGATGGACATTACAGGTCACAGGCATGGTCACCAGTATGTCGAGGCCGGTCGGCTTTACATAGTGCCTCCCCCCATAGCTGGTGTGTAATCAAGCACCCTCCTCCCGGGGCTAATCCAGGTCCCCATCCTCCAGTTCCAGCAGCATGCGGTCCCAGTCTTGTGCTACAGGATATTTCCGGCGGCCCCTCTCTTCCTCCCTGCGCAATTCCGCTGCCTCCGCCTTCCCCCATTTCAGCATATCGGATCTCCACACCTCTATGTCCGGGGGTCTAAGGGACTTCCATCTCATAGTGAGGGTCCGGAGTGCCAGCAAGAGGGCTAGATCTGTAAATTTCAGTTGTGCCTTACAGGCCTTGGGCCTCTTCCTATGACCTATCAGGCAGGGTAAGACGCCTCCCGGGACCTGCATACCCGTTATAGTGTGTAGTGTGTTTCGAATTGTCTCCCAGTATGAGCGCAGTCTCGGGCACGCCCACATCATGTGAACAA
Organism: Lissotriton helveticus; assembly: GCF_964261635.1. Lineage (NCBI taxonomy): Eukaryota > Metazoa > Chordata > Amphibia > Caudata > Salamandridae > Lissotriton > Lissotriton helveticus. The sequence continues at coordinate 897,888,347 of NC_136071.1, forward strand.
TATCAGCATCATCACCCTGACATCTAGGGCAGCAGTGGGGGGTGTTGGGAAAGATCCTGTGTAATCTCTATGGAGTGAGGTAAGCCCTGTGCAGCACCATGGCTTGTATAAATTTGAATTTAACATTTCTAGACACTCTCCTGGGGTGCCCGAGGATGGTCCTCCAGTCCCCATCTGTAATTTCCTCCCCCGTGTCTGTGCTCCAGGCCTCTCTGAGTGGGGTGAGGGATCCGGCTGCGTGTTCTCTAATTCCCACATAAAGCCATTTCACTAAATGTCCGCCTGACCCCATGTAGTGAAGGAGATGGACCAATTCATGCTGTGATGGTTTAGTGCGTTGTGTAGCCCAAGTGCGCCTTACGTAATGGGAGACCGTGGCGTGTAGGAGATAGAGCCGTTGTGGGGCTCCCGTGGCTTGTGTAAAAGTGGCATGATCCAACAAGTTGTCGTCCCCAAATAAGTCTCCCACTCTGTCCACCCCAGCATCTATCCAGGGTTGTAATCTGCGTCCCGACAGGGGTCCCTGTGGAGTCGGTAGGCCCAGTAGGGGGATATTGTCTGCGTAGGGAGGGGTCTCTGCCGTGTATTTAAGCGCGTTCCGCCAGCACTTCAGAGCCACCAGCAATAAGGGGTGGCAGTCCCGCGGAGTCTTGGCCGCAGGCAGCAGAAGGGAATGGAGAGACCCTCGTGCCAGCTCTTGTGGTGTAAAAGCAATCTCATGGAGGTTTTTACCCGCCACCCATCTCGTCAGCCACTGAAGCTGGCTAGCGTAGTAATAGCCCCGTAGATCAGGCACTCCCAGGCCCCCCTGTCTGGTGGACAGTTGTAGTTTCTTGAGGCTTACCCGTCTCCTACCCGTACCCCAGATCAGGGCGATCAATATCGTGTTCAACATAGTAAAGATGGGTTGTGGTAGGAGGACCGGCAAGTTCACAAAATAATACAAGATTCGGGGAAGCAGGACCATCTTCGATATCGCCACCCGGCCCATAACAGACAGGGGTAGGGACGTCCAGAAGGCCACACTGCTGCGAAGGCCAGTAATTGCTCTCCGCACATTACCCTCAATCTGATCGTCAGGGTGTCGATATACATTAATACCGAGGTACTTAAACGTAGTCGGGGCCACTTGGATCGCGTGCTCCCCAAACTGTATGTGGGTGGGTTGCCGCCCTTCGCGGAAAAAGAACCCTAGTGATTTCCCAGGGTTAACTGCCAGGCCTGATATTCTTTCAAACCTCCCAAAGGTATGTGCCAGGAGGGTATGGTCACCGTGCAGGTCACGTAGGAACAGCATTATGTCGTCTGCGTAGACGGAGACCAGGTTATGAGTGTCGCCAACTAGGATGCCCGCCTCTGCCGCCCTAGTCCGGAGTGCAATCGCCAGGGGTTCTAGCGTAAGTACAAATAACAGCGGTGACAACGGGCAGCCCTGCCGGGTGCCCCTATGTACGTCATAACTGTCCGACGTGTGTCGGCCAGTGCGTGCTCGCGCCGTCGGGTTCGTGTATAGTAGACGAACCCATTTTATCAGGGCATCTGGGAGTCCAAAGCGACGTAGGACCTCAAACATGAATTCCCAAGTCAGAGAGTCAAACGCTTGCCGTAGATCAAGGGTAATGCATCCAACATTCGGTAAGTCCGGGGGGGCAGTGGACATGAGGGCATGTAGACGTCTCGTATTTTGAGATGTGCTCCTCTCCGGGAGGAAGCCACATTGATCCGTGTGGATCAGGCCAGGGAGGTGGGCCTGTAATCTCAATGCGATAGCCTTACTAAGGATTTTATACTCCGAGGGGAGCATAGACAGTGGTCTATAATTACTCACATCCAGTGCATCCCTGCCGGGCTTCAGGATGGAGATGACCAAGGCCTGCATAGTCGAAGCCGGTAGGTGGCCTGTCTCATACGCAGTCTTGTACATCTTTTCCAGAATAGGAGCCAGCGTATCACAGTAAGTTTGATAAAACTCTCCTGGAAGACCGTCCATGCCAGGGGTCTTGCCCCGGTTTAGAGAGTGGATGGCTGTTTTGATTTCATGCTGTGTAACGGGCCCGGCTAGCACCGTCTGGATCTCTCGGGGAAGGGCCGGGATCGGCAATTCGTCCAGGAAGGCTAACATTGCATCCCGAGTGTCAGTAGGGGGTGGGGCGTACAATCTTTCCAAGTGGGTCTTAAACACATGATTAATCTCTATCTGTGTGTGTACCTGTCTGCCCATGTCATCTCTGACACTCGTAATTATCGGGGTCTCAGGGGTGTCTCTAATCAGCCGAGCCAGCAGTGCACCCGACCTGTCCGCCTCCGCCAGTTGCCGCCGCAAGTATTCTCTGTAATCCATTAACCTTAGGGATTCCAAAAGCTCTGCATGCTCAATATTGCACAGTTGGAGATCCCCCCTGCGGCCAGGGTCTGTCCCCACCGCAGTTTCAAGCTCTGCCAGTCGGCCCTCAACCGTGCGAAGTCTGTCATGTACTTCCTGTCTGGCGCCCACTAATCTGCCAATCGCAGCGCCTCTCACCACCGCCTTCATGGCATCCCACACAACCAGGTTCGAGGACGCAGAGTCCCAGTTGTCTCTGAAATAGCCCGTTAGTGTGTCTTCCAAGTGAGCACGGAATGGGCCATCCTCAAGTAGGGAGGGGTTGAGCCTCCAGGTGGGCACCGGAGAGGGGATCCTGCCCCAGTCCAGATCTAGCGTTAGCGGTCTATGGTCCGAGAACGTTTTGGCAAGGTAGGCCGAGGACGTACAGTGTGCCATCAAGGACTTGGTGCCAACAAACCTGTCCAGGCGTGTATGCAGGGTATGTAGTGGGGAGTAGAACGAGTACTCTTTGTGTGTCGGGTATAGTGTCCGCCACATATCTGTCAGCCCCCACCCTCGGAGCCATGTTCGAAAGGAGTCAGACAGTTTATGAACCCCTGTCCCCTGTAGCGGAGGATGTGACCTGTCCAACCCCGTGTCCAGTATCATGTTCCAGTCCCCTCCCAGAATCCAAGGAATGTCTGCCCAGTCTGCTAGGGCCCTACTCACTATTGGGAGGAACCTGTCCTGATCGTGGTTCGGGGCATAAATACTACCCAGGACTACCAGTACCCCATCCAGAGTGCCTTTAACCAAAATATATCTCCCTTGGTCATCCGTCCTCCTATCTATCTCTACGAAGGGGACACCATAGCGCACCCAGATCGTGGCTCCCCTAGAGAAGGCAGAATATATAGTGGAAAAAACAGTCCCTCTCCATTTTTTCCGCAGGGTGTGCACATCAGTCTGCGTTAGGTGGGACTCTTGGAGGAACACAATGTGTGCTTTCTGACGGAGCAGGAAGGCGTGCACTCTATGTCGTTTCTGTATCGCCCCCAATCCTCTCACATTCCAGGTAACCAGCCTGTACTTCCCTTTCACTTCAGCCATAATCAAATACCGATGCTCGAGTAGACAGCAGTGTGTAATGTAGTGTGTGCATTCGCCACTGTGACCAGAAGACGGTTCCCTCCCATCCCCAAACCCCAACTCTGGAGGCGCAGCCTCGGAACCTAGCCGTGCCAAACAAGAAACAGTACAACAAAAGCAAACAATAAACCATGCATACGCTCTTGGGGGGTCTGCTATGCTTACGCCACATCTAATGGACAATGTTATGCGGTGCCGCCTGCTCAACGGCGCCGCCGGGAGAGTCATTTGTATAATCAGTCACTGTTACCGGCCGCCCCCGGGGGGGGGTGGAAGCTGCTTCTTTCTCGCAAAACAGCGAAATGTGTCAGTGTTAGTTCAGGGTGAATACCTTGTCCAGCTCACACAGTGGGGAGGGCAGCAGGCAAGGGCGCAGCACTGCAAGAGTACTTAGTGACTGCAAAACAACAGGTGCCTCCCCTGCCCACAAGGTCTCCCGCTCTTCCCCCCAGACCCCCCCCCCCGAGCCCCATGAATGTTACAGGAGTAAAAGGATACCAGGTGGACTCAGCGAGTCAGAGTACATTCGCAGCTGTCATTATTCCAAGGCAGTGTCCAGGATTTCATCCGCCGCTCGGGGCGTCACATTCGGGAAGAGCACCAAGCTGTTCTCAGAGTCCGAATGCACCGTGCTGTCCTCCGTATCCGTATTTACTCGTTCTCGGTCGTCTCTAAAGGAGCCCACCATCGCAATGGCATCCACTTGACCCTGTTTCTGCACACGAGCCGTAGGTCTCCGACTCTCCAGGTCCAAGCCGCTCGGACCCGCTCCGCCGTTCGTCGGAGCCGCCCCATCTCCGGTTCCATTGGACGTCGAGCCCTGAGTCCGGGTCACCTCTCGCTCAATGTCCATCACTTCCAGCCACTCCTCCGCGTCCGCGGGGCAGTCAAAGAAGTGGGTCTTGTTGTCGTGAATCACTTTGAGTCTCGCCGGAAACAGCAGGGCGTATCGGAGCTTGGCTTTCTGGAGTTTCCTCTTTACCTCGTAGTATGAGGACCTCTGTTTCTGCACCAGGTTGGTGTAATCTGGGTAAAGGGAGATGCGCTTGTTTTCATATTCTATGACAGATTTCAGCCGGGCCTGTCTGAGTAACGTGTCCCTGTCCCGGTAATTGAGGATTCGCACGATCAGAGGCCGGGGTTGTTGGCCCCGGCTCGGCTGCCCGGTAGGGATCCTGTGCGCCCTCTCCACACAAAAGTACGGGGACAGTCCTTCCGTAGCTACATGCTCCCGGAACCAGGTCTCCATAAACTCCGCAGCGTGGGGCTCCTCACAGCGTTCCGGCAGGCCAATGACTCGGACGTTATTTCGTCTATTGCGTCCTTCCGCATCCTCCACCCTATCCACAAGGGTCTGTACCTGGTGCTGGAGTCGCTGGATAGATTCCGTATGTTCAGCCACCGTCGGGGTAAGGTCTGTCAGCGCCAGACCCTGGTCCTTGACTTTGTCCGACAGTTTGGAGTGATCAGCCTTAAGGAGAGATAGATTCGAGGTAAGGGTGCCCAGCTGCATCTCCATCGCAGTCCTAGAATCTCTAATTTCTTTAAGAATCAGGTCCAGTTTGTCACCCTGGTGTCCCTCATGTGGTTGAGAGGCCGTAGTCCCCGACTTGGGATCGCCCAGGGCCTCATCAGATAAGGTGTCGGTAGGAGGGCCATCTTTACTGTCGGTCGCCCTCACCCCTCGCCGCCCCATGCTGCTCGTCGTAGGGCAAACTCCCCAGATCCCTTCACCAGGGTCAGAATCAGGATCCCGGTCCCACTCGTGGGCACCGACCAGTCACAGCCGTCCGGCCACAGCACCCTTGTCCGCAGTCGCGAATATGCAGAGGAGGGGGGAGGACGTCAGGGGCAGGTGCCCAGCACCTCTCATCCACCTGTAGGTAATCTGCGTCTCAAGCCCCAGCGTCAGCCGGTCCTCGCCCCCGGGGGGACCAGGGAGGGGGGCCCCCGGCTCAGCGCGGCGTCGGTCCCTGTGTCTCTGCGTCTTCCCACTCCAGAACCGGGTTGCTGCGTGTGTTCGTCTGTGCCGGCAGGGCAGTGCAAACCCAGGATGTATTCGCTCTGAATATCGTACTGGCTGGCGAGGTCTACAGAGAAAGGTAAGTTAGTGGAATTAGTCACCGATGTGCGACTAATGTGCCTCAACTTTGAGATCGCCCTCACCTAAAATCAGGCCAGCGCGTCACCATAAGCAGTTGATTCTGCCTTCTTCCCGAATTCCTCACTGCAGTATTAGACTAATGGCATTTTTCCTAATTTACAGTGCCTGCAGGGTGCAGCGTGTGGCGTGTCAGCCAGTCCCTGCACAGTGCTCCTAGCGCCCGCTGCTGTGCTCGACGAGTTGGGCTCTTCTGTGAGGGTAGATCCCTCTCTGACCCAGTCTCGTGTCTGAGCAAATGTCCTCAAAAGTAGTTTGAATTAGGTCAGGACACCACCAAAGTCGCACTTAGAGCAGGGGTGCAATCGGACAGAGAAGAAACCCGGAGCTCTACAGGGAAGGCACCTCCACGCCCGGCAGCTCCTCCCGGCTCAGCCTCCGCAATCGCTGCCAAGGGGGGGCCTCCAGAAGTCAGGGGGTGCAGGGTGTCCGTCAGGCGTGGGCCCGCCGAGGGTGCGCAGCCGGCCGCTCAGACCCGCCGGCCGCAGGACCGCCCTCCGTACCTCAGTGTCCGGGGATGTCCTCAGCAGGTCGGCAGGAGGTGGCACTCCGACCCGGGTGCAGCCCGCACTCGAGTCCCCGGCTTGCCACGCGGGCCCAGGCCTCAGCTCGCCCCGGCGGTCTACCAGGTGCAGGTAGCGTCTAGAGCCTCAGAAATGCAGGCGAGTCCAGCCGGGTCTCCAGAGGACAGGATCCGACCGTCGGTGACTCAGGGCGGCCCCCTGAGACGGCAAGCAGGATTCGTCTTCCCCCGGCGGCACCGGAGCTCTAACAGACTCCGTCCGCCATGCTGGCTAGCTAGCCACGCCCCCAGCAATCCACCATGTACAAAGTTCTATCGATGTATAATATAATAGGAGGAAGAAAAAATACCCAGTGGTACTTTAGAGTGATAGGATTAATATTGGTAAGAGGAAACAAAGTTAAAAAAAATTCAAATATAGATATAGATAGCAACTATTACTTAAGATGGTATGGCATGGGGCGTTGAGATCGTGTCTCATAATGATTCGAGGGTGCCGGTTTTGTTTTTATGTACGTACGCGTAGGTAATCTATTCCAAGGCACGTCCGCGATTCCAATATGGCGATGATTTAAAGATATGTCAGTATCGTAACATCGTGATCACACCTTTTAGTTCGCTATTCAGCTTTAGACACGCACCTAATGACTTGCATTATCCAAGTCGGGGAAAACGTGTTCCCGTTTGGTATGGTGCACTGTCATTTTCCCGTCTTCACAACAGGAGATATACATCTCAGTGTATTCCAAGATGGCAACCATAGTTATATTCACAAACCGCAAACCACCTCGCAAGTAAACGTGGGTTCCCATTCTAAAATGGTGATGATTCAGGTACGATAGGTGATACATAAACATCTTGCCGTATTTAATGGTTCGCACACGTGCATTGGATATTTAGAGTAAATAGAATTTGGTTTGATTCTCTTTGGTGAGAATATGAGTGAATCAAATAGGGCAATATCTTTAGTACTTAACTGATGTATTTCAGTCCATTACAAGATGGTGGCCACTGTCATGATTGTAAACCGGGCATCATGGGCTAATTAGAAACATGTGTTTGGTAATGCTGTGTATTTAAATGCCAGCATTTTTTTAATAAGTTAACAACACTTTGGAAGAACCGTGAGACGGATGCAGACTGATTCCTTATTACTAGTAAGTTTCTGGGTAGCGTAACTGCTTAGATACTCTGGTAGGGGGGACTTTTTGCCCTGAGTATATAGCATATTGTATTGTATATTGTGCATTGAAAACGCTATGTTACAATGCCTAATGGCACATGTTATCCGTTTTATACAGGGCTTTAAAAACATTAAAAATAAATGTGCTGTGATAAATGCAGACTGATTGCCCACTACTAGTAATGTTCTGGCTAGCTTAACAGTTTAGACACTCGGCACAAATTGCGGTAGTTTTTTTTATATATATAAGGGGGAAAGCCGGCATTGACCTGGGTGCTAGCAGAGGTGCAGTTTTGCCCGTTGTATATGAGCATATCGTATTGCGCATTGCTCATTGAAACGCTATGTCACAATACATTATGGTACATGTAACTCTTTCCATATGGTCTTTGTAAACCGGTGTGCTGGGTTTTAACCCGGTGTCTATCCTTTCCTGGTGCTAAAAAACTGTCTCATGTCTTCATTTATTTGTAGATTGAGACTGGTTAATGCCGGTTACGTTTGCGGTGAGCACTTACTATAACTGGATCCCCCACTCGTAGGGAGAACGATATTGGAAATTACTAAGGTATGTCTAATATGAGACCTTTGCTTAGCTACATCATTCCTGATATAGGGTTTGGACATTAATGATGCTTTTATGTCCTGGATATATAGGTCTTAGGTGGCTACCTAAGGAGAGAGCTATTGTTAGCCAGCACTGTCCGGAGAAATATTTAAAAAAATCCTGAAATTAGATTTGGCAAGCAGGAGACTGTTATTTCGGGGGTAGCATGCTTTTTTGAAAGAAACTAAAATGGTGCTCATTTAATGTTGATTATATCCCTCAGTGGCTTGGGGCAGCATTTATTTGATTAGCAGTCCCACAATAGGGATAAATGCAGGCTTTTGAAAAGATTTTCTATGTTAAAATGTTAATGTTTATTAGGATATAACTTTCCCAAAACATATATACACATTAAGAAAAAGAGAATATGATTGAATGACCCTCACTAAGCTTTGTTGTATGTAATATTGTATTTTGTGTGCATGTGTTTTTTCGGCAGGTCGTTTTTAGGTCTCGCCTGTCGATGCGCATGCGCATCGAGCAAGCGAGACTATAGGGGCTCATCGACTCTTTATCTAACTTGCAAGGAATCGTGGCGATTCCTTGCAGTGCCCGTGACTTTTAAGCTCAATGCGCATGTGCATTGAGCTTAAAAGCGCGTGCACAGCCGCCCGCATTCCTCCGACACCTTTGAAGTGAAGCTTAGCTTCACTTCAAAGGCCCGGCTTCTTCACACCCACATGCCGCTCTGCCCCGCTCCGCCCCCTCCCCTGAGTCATCCTGCCTGCCCCTTCCCGCCGTGTCGCATTTTTCCTCCCCCCTCCCCTCTCTTCCCTCCGTCTTGTTTATTTTACCCGCTCTGGCCCCTCGCATTTCTCCTCCCCCCTCCCCTCTCTTCCCTCCGTCTTGTTTCGCATGTACCCCCTCCTTTATCCCAATCCCTCTCAGCAGTTTCCCTTTTAGCAGCTCTCGTCTTTACTCGCACCCGCCTCCCACACCGCGGACGCTTCCATCTCGCGTGCACCTACTCCCTTCTTCCATTTCCTTTTAGCAGTTTTATTTCCACCAGCTCCCCTGTCTTTACTTGCACCCGCCTCCCACACAGCGGACGCTACCATCTCGCATGCACCTACTCCCTTCTTCCATTTCATTTTAGCAGTTTTATTTCCACCAGCTGCCCTGTCTTTACTTGCACCCGCCTCCCACACAGCGGACGCTTCCACCCGCCCACTGCCCCTGCGTCCATCCAGACAGAGGCCATTTACACCCGCTGCCACCGTTTTAGCACTGTCAAAGTTTAAATATTTTAAAGTCTTAAAATTATAAAGTCTTAAAATAAACATTTATTTAAAGACGCATTTTAGACGAGAGCGTGTGAGTGTATATGTGCGTGAGCATGCCTCAGTGCCTTTAGTTGCACCCACCTCCCACACATCTGACGCTTCCACCCGCCCACTGCCCCGTTTACTTTGTGTACTCCCCCACAGAGGACATGCCCACCCACTGCCACCGTCTTAGCAATGTAAAAGTTTGCATTTATTAAAGGGCTAAAATAAATTTTTAATTAAAGTCGCATGACAGACAAGAGAGTGTTTGTATATATGTGCGGGAGCATGTGTCCATGCCTTTATTTGAACCCGCCTCCCACACAGCGTACGCTTCACATGCCCACTAACCACGTTTAGTATGTGTACTCCCACACAGAGGGCATTCCCACATGCTGCCACCGTATTAGCACTTTAAAATGTTGCATTTTTTGAAGGATTAAAATAAATGTTTCATTAAAGTCGCTTCACAGACAAGAGCGTGTGCGTGTATATGTGCGGGAGCATGCCTCCATGCATGTGTGTTTGAGTGTGAATATGTGTAGGTATGTAGGAGTGCCTGCATATGTGTGCTTGTTTATGTGTGTGTAAATTGCTAATGCCCTATATGTTTGTGCATGCTTTTTTTGTGTGTATATTTATGTGCGTGTGTAAGTTTGTATGTGCTGGTCGCTGCATGCATGTGTAGTTGCATACATCAGTGTATACGGCTGCAAGTGGATGGGTTTCCAAAGGTGTGCCTGGTCTGTGTTTGCACGTTTTTTTTTCATCTGTGCTTGCGCGTTTGTATGTCTCTGTGCATCGGTGAATTTAGAAGTTTTATTTAATTGCAATTAAGTCTCTGGGGTGGATGAAATTTTTTTTTTTTTTACTAAAACCGAGAGGTGTGACAATAACTAACGGCGCATAATGAAGAACCCAATGCAGGGAAATCTCTACAAGCTTTAAAAGTTTACACTAAATTAATACATCTAATTATTTTGCTACGTATTTTGAGACAAATATAACATCTATCCCTTCTTACATGCAAACCACCAACATTTCACTTGGTAGCGAAACAAACGTACAAGATTGAAGGGATTCAACCTATAACCTGTAAAGATCGCTTTTCAGGATACAGCCTGGAATTATTTCGCACTACTCCTTTACATTTGTGTACAAGTACACAAGGGAAGCACAGTTCATTTTCATACATGCCCAATTATATTACATGTGGTTTGAAAACTCAACAGGGCTTAGTATGCTTGTTCCACAATATATAGAGCGCGTGCATTAAGGAATTCTGTTTGCGAGGTGCAAGGTAATTTTCAAAAAACAAGCGCTTTTATTACATTAAGTATTTACTGAAGGGAAAAACATTTGCGTGGTTGTGCATTTTGTTACAGAAATACCGGTTCTACACTCTGTTGGTACACATCTGTGTCGTTTTTTTTCATTTTCTCTGCTACAATTATTAATTAGCAAGTGTTACTTTGGAACCGACAACTGGCGCCACTGGGGACAAGGCAGACAGAGCCATTCTTATGGGGGTACCCCCTCCCTTCTCCCTTAGCAGCATGTGCATCCGCCTTCTCCAGCTCTTCTGCTTGAAACAGACAACAGGCGCCAGTGGGCAACAAAATAGACAGAGGCATCCTGCTTGACGATGGGTTTGTCAATTACGTGTTAACACTAAACCGACCCGAGGAGCCAGGAGAGCACAAGCTCTCTCTCTACACATCGCTCTCTCTAACTCTCTCTCCACACACCTCTCTCTCTCTCTTTCTCTACACACCTCTCTCTCTCTATATGCATCTCTCTCTCTCTATATGCATATCTTTCTCTCTCTACACACCTCGCGTACTCTTACTATCTCTCTCTCTCTCTACACACCTCTCTCGCACTCTCTCTCTCTACACAACTTTTATTTAAGTATTATTATTATTATTTTAAAAAAAGCCATTGTTATTTGTAATATCAATATATCCAAGTCTCACATAAATACAACACATATTGCATTACAAATACTATAGGTGTCACATTTGCTATTGGCATTGTGAATGACAAAGCTATTAATTTTGCTATTATTTTTATAATTGTATGGCTAGTGTTGACTAGACTTTGAAGCGCTAGAAGGCCTGCTTTGCACTACTTGGGAACCCAAGGCTCGAGTAACCAGACTTTTGTTGTTTTTCTTCCCGGGGATTGGGTTGCAGCGTGTGAGGTGGGACGCCAAAGAATGAGGAGCTTTCTCGTGTTCAACCACTCCGCTCTGCGAGTTTTAACTGCATCAGTGACTGGAGAAGCCTCGCCCGCGGTCTGAGTCAAAATAAACATCGCCCTTTCACTTTCCTATATTATATTTTGTTAAAAAAGCGTCCATACACGGTTTGCAAACTTCTCACAATTTCCGGTCTCCTTCCCATGCCCCAAATAAAACACAGGGAAACTGTGCTGTTCGTCATTGCAGAACGTTTTATCAACAATAAGTTTTTATATGTATCCAACCAGAGACATTTTGGTATGTTGCATCTTTGACCAAGTCCATATGGAGCAATCGTCCTGGCAAGACTGACATCCCAGAGACCAGGGACCCAGGTCAGCTGTGAAACAGCATCCCCCACTCTGCCTCATTCCGCCTCACTCCACCTCACTGTTCCTTACGGTGCCTCATTCCACCTTATTGTGCCCCAGGCTCTGTACATGGGCTCAGCTGTGTAACAGCATTACCCATTCTGCCGCAGTGCCACATCATTATTTGCAACATAATTACACTGCACTCCATGCAACTTACACTCCAAATACCACTCAGTGCCACATAATTACAAGCCACATAATTACACTGCGCTCAATGCAACATAAATACACTCCACATAATACCACTCAGTACCACATAACTACACGCCACATACTTACTCTACTCAATGCAACATAAATACACTTCATATAATACCACTGAGTGCCACATAACTACACCATATAATTACACTCTCCTCAATGCAACATACACTCCACACAATACCACTCAGTGCCACATCATTATTTACAACATAATTACCCTGCACTCAATGCAACATACACTCCAAATACCACTCAGTGCTGATCTGCTGCTCTCTTCCATCCCACCTCCTCTTTAACTCCCTGTTCTCTTCTCCTGTGCTGATCTGCTGCTCTCTTTCACCCTGCATCCTTCTTTAACTCCCTGTTCTTTTCTCCCGTGCTGATCTGCTGATCTGCTGCTCTCTTTTACCCCGCCCCTTTTTCAAATCCCTGTTCTCTTCTCCTGTGGTGATCTGCTGTTATCTTCCACCCGCCTCCTTCTTTAACTCCCTGTTCTATTCTCCTGTGCTGATCTGCTGCTCTCTTCCACCCCACCGCCTTCTTTAACTCCCTTTTCTCTTCTCCTGTGCTGATCTGCTGCTCTCTTCCACCTGCCTCCTTCTTTAACTCCCAGTTCTCTTCTCCTGGGCCGATCTGCTGTTCTCTTCCACCCGCATCCTTATTTAACTCCCTGTTCTCTTGTCCTGTGCTGATCTGCTGCTCTCTTCCACCCTGCATCCATCTTTAACTCCCTGTTCTTTTCTCCCGGGGCTGATCTGCTGCTCTCTTCCACCCCGCCCCCTTCTCCAACTCCCTGTTCTTTTCTTCTGTGCAGATCTGCTGCTCTCTTCCACATGTATCCTTCTCCTACCGCACACACACATACATACAACCACGCACACACACACATACAACCACGCACACACACACATAACCACACAAACACACACAACCACACCACGCACACAACCACACAAAAAAAACAACCACACAAAAAACCAACCACACACACAACCGCACACCGCACACACACAACCGCACACAACCACACACACACACACACACACACACCACACACCACACACATCAATCTGTCGCCCTCACTCTATCTATCTATATGTCGCACTCACTCTATCGATCGCACTCACTCTATCTATTGCCCACACTCTATCGCCCTCACTCTGTATCTATTTATCAATATATCGATCTATTTGCCTCACTCTATCTATCGCCCTCACTCTAGTTATCTATCTCTCTCTCTATATCTATCTATATATTTCTATCTATCTATCTATCTATCTCTATCTCTCTATCTATCACCCTCACTCTATCTATTTATCTATCTATCTATTGCCCTCACTCTATCTATCGCACCACCACAGCATCACTCAGGGAAATGCAATAGGTCTCGCAGCATTAGAGTTTGTGCTTTTAGAATTGTTTATGGGTTTTTTTTTTTAAATCTTTAGCATTTTTGTTTCCTGTAGGCAATGCTAAAGAATTACAAAGAAAAAAAAGCCATAAACAAATCTAAAAGCTCTAACTCAAATGCTCCGAGACCTATTGCACTGTGTGAGGGTGAGGGGTTGAGGGTGAATGCAATAGGTCTCGCATTAGGAAAGTTTGACCTATTGGTATTGTAAATGACACATTTTGTATTTATGTGGCATTGCCTACAGGAAACAAAAATGCTAAAGATTTAAAAAAAAAACCCATAAACAATTCTAAAAGCACAAACTCTAATGCTGCGAGACCTATTGCATTTCCAATGCTTGTTGATAATAATGTATATGGATAAGATGGGTTATAATTAACTTTCAGCACATGCTTTCAGAAATTGCCAACATTGGTTACAGTAATATATATAGAAAAATCTTTTATGTATATATAAAGATTGTATATACAAAATGTCTGTTAGAAATGGGATTTCTGGTTCGCTAAAGCTTGCACCAAAGCCAGGCAGAAACCACCACTCTAGTCAGGGCAAGGGAGTTACACGCTAAGATAACCCCTGCACACCCCCTTGGTAGCTTGGCACGAGCAGTCAGGCTTATCCTGGAGGCACTGTGTAAAGCGTTTGCGCAACACACACACAGCAGCAACACACTCGGCACACCACAAAAAGGGACTCTACACAAGGTTATATATATAAAAATAGCCTTTGTATTACCATAAATACATTAGATCATAATCACGCAGATACACTGTGCCAACTGGCACTGGGCAGTATTTACAGGGGATTATATACACATGACAGGGCCACGTGTGCCACTGTCAGAATCAGCACTTAGTAGAAATAGCACTTAGAATAACTGTAGCACAAAATAACAATTGTAGAACACAACCAGTAACCACTGGTAAAAGGAAGGTACACACTACGCAGTACTAATCACCATAGGCCTAGATCACGCAGGGACACATAACCTCACTAGTATAAACTATATTAGGCAAAACAACCTCCTAAGCATAAAAACACAGTTAGAGGTATCACAGGCATAAAGGCATTGCACATTACACATAAATCCCCTTAGGCAATTATTATCACATCCCCAGTAGGCAATCACCTTGTGCCAAAATCACATAGGATACTAACCCCAGGCCAAATGGCCTTCCATGGGGCTCAAAAGCCCTTAGTCCAGAGTGTCCGGGCTGGCTGCGCACGCAGCGAAAGCAACAAGAGAAAAGAGCAGCCTAAACGTGGCAGCTGACCACTACTTGCTGGGCAGCTGGGTAATCCCAAAGAACATGTCCCCTAAAAATGGAATGCCCAAACGGTGCAGCTGCCCACTACTTGCTGGGAAGCTGTGAAAGGTAGAAAATGCAGCCTGGGCTCTCAGTAGCCCTTTTAAACAGATTGCGCCAGACGTTGGAGCCCTCTAGGCTCTGAAAACAAGATGTGCCTGGTTGGAGCCCTCAGGCTCTAAAAATAATGGGACCAGAAGCATGGAAGCCACACAGGGCTCGGTTATTAAATAATGCGGCGTGGGACGGGCCACCACTATGCCCCCTAATCACT
Source organism: Lissotriton helveticus (assembly GCF_964261635.1). Classification (NCBI taxonomy): domain Eukaryota; kingdom Metazoa; phylum Chordata; class Amphibia; order Caudata; family Salamandridae; genus Lissotriton; species Lissotriton helveticus. The sequence goes on from NC_136071.1 coordinate 897,903,355, forward strand.
GAGGATTGGCCCCTCTGGGCCCGGGGCAACAATTATGGCCAGGATAGAGCCACCCATGGGCTCTTTAAACAAAGACTGCCATCACCGTTGGAGCGGCCCGCTGCCAAGTGGGGCTGCTCGTACAACCACTCGTTACTGGACTCCTCTGGTGCCGAACAGCAGTCACCGGAGAGCTCCCACTCCTCTGGGGCTCTCTCTTATCTGCAAGGCGGCGGGGGCAGGCACCACACCGCGGGGCTCTCCCTGGCACCCGGGAGCCCCGCGTCCCCGGACCTCCTCCTCTTCAGGCGAGGCTCTCTCCCGCTCATGGGAGCCCCGCTGACTCTGGCCTGGCTTCTCTTCTTCAGCACCGGGACATCCTGGGAGACGGGGTAGGCTCCCGTCCTCCCTTTCACCGGGAACTTCCTCTTCGTCACGCGGCCCCGCCCCCAACCAGGCAGGGCCGCCTGGCTTCCGGGTCGCGATGGCAGTGGCCCGGCAATGTTTTTGTAACTCCTGGGCTGCGGCGGTGATGCGGTGCAATACGTGGTAGGCTCCCGTTCTGCTACGAAGCCCCTGGCGGGGTGGGCACACGCTAGGGGTAGATATATTAAAAAACAATGGCACAAGGTCCCTGGCGGGGTGGGCACCCGCTAGGGATATAAAACTGGCAAAACCGTGGGGTGGGCACAGGCGCCGACTACGGCAGATTGGGGCATAGGCACCAGCTCGATCAGAGCCCTTTCAGGGGATCCCCACACCTGACGTTCCCTCTGTAAATTGATCGCAGCTCTGTGCTGCTGTGAAGATCTGCAGCGCTGTTCCTCTCAAGAAAAGGGGGGCACCACAATCAGACACTTCCCAGGCTGAAGGTACAGCGCTTCCCAGGCGATTGAAGTCCGAAGTCTCCAGGGCAAGTCTTAGAAGGAAACAAGGGGGGGGCGAAGGCTGGGCCCAGGGGCCAGTCCTCAGGGCCCTCCAGCAGGGAGGCAGTCCCCAGTGGCGGTTCCTCCTGGCACCCAGCAGCAGCAGCAGGTCCCCCTCAAGTCAGGATCAAGAGTGAACATTTTGCATGGGGTCACAGCCCCTTTTTATACACACATTTTCTTTGTCTGGAGCTGTAGGGCAAGGGCAGAACCAGTGACAACTGGTTCTTGAGCACTTTGTTTTGCTCAGCCCCTCTCCCCATTCACAGGACAGGCTAGAGACATCAGACGCACCACAGGGGGCGGAGCCAGCATTGTGGATGGAAGGCCCAAGCCTATTCAGGTCCCTCCCATCAACATGCAGATGTCTCCATTCACCACCGGGGCAGACCCATCCTGACTCCTGGAGCCGGGCACACCAGCCAGCTCCAGCCAATCACAAGCCAGACAGTCAATTCACATTTACTTCACAGACATGCCAACTTCTAGAAGTGGCACTTCTATACTAGACACATTAAATCCGCGCACACCGTCGTGCAGCATTTAATCTCACGAGTTCGCACATACCAAACTCACCCCTGCACTCCCCACACATCAGGAACTACCATGGACATACACATTCCCCATGCATTCCTATGGGAGGGCAGGCTAATCACACCACACGCACTCTGACTGTGCACGCACTTTACACTGGGACACAGTGTTAAAGTGCGCAGAAGCTAAAAACAACTAGTATCAGGCCACATTTAAAAGCAAAAAAGTTTAGGGGTGAACCTGCCAAAAGGGCCAAGTCCAACAATGTCTGTATGTTTTTAATTGTATATATGTTTGTAAATAGTACTGTAAATATAATGTATATTTTGTATACTTATTTGTAGCCCTGAAGAAGTCCTTAGGGACGAAACGTGTTGGCTATGGGCATGTGCTTTTTAAGAAGATTAAGAATAAATAACCTCTCTACAAAGACCTGCTGAATGGATTTCAATTTTGTTGAACTTGATTATTGTTTACTTTGAGTGGAGTGCTGGACCATTGTGTTTTATGTAAAATTGTGGGAATTTCCCTTGGAGGCTTAGGGGTATTGAGCCTCAAGTCCTGGGCACCCTGAAATTAGTATTACCTATACCTTATTTTCGATAGGTGCAGTGATATTGCCCCATACCCTGTGTTCCTTTATTGCTTACTGTATGGTCAGGTTAAGACCTATTAGACCAGTGGATAGTTTATTTCTTTTGTCAGTAACTATTGGGGAATACATCCACGCATGGTCTTTAAATGTTCCCTTAGACCCGCTATTCACTGTTGGTTGTTATCACTCAGGAGCTCTCAGGCCAGGGTACTGTGCTGAGGGTGACCCCTGGATGTCGGGCCCCCCCACACTGCAGGGGCTACAGGGACCTTTGTTATGCTACTGATTTAGAACAATGCGAAACCTCCATCAGGAAGAGGAGTTGTCCTAATAGCTAGGGCGGTCTACCTCAAATCTGGAGAACTGGGTTTGAGTCTCGGCAATGACGCTGAACATCCTGTGATTCTGGACAAATCACCTAATCTCCCTGTGCCTAACAAAAATGAATATGTCCTCATGTAATGCAACTGGTGCTACGTAAAGCGCTCTGATACCAGATTCGGGTCAAGTTTGCGCTACATAAAACTCTTTAAAAAAATATCAATATGCTTTCCCCTCCGCTGGTGCACAATTTGAAGCCATGCGCCAACGCAGGCACACTTGCACCGTGGTGCAAGGGTGCCTGAAAGGCTGGGTTTATTGTCATTTATTGACATTTATTGTCATTAAACAGTCATTATTGGGTTTTCCTCTTTCGAAGTGTGCTGCAGAATGCAGCACGCACAGAAATATGAAAAACTAGGAGAAATAAAAGTATTTCTCCTTGTTCCCAGGAGCGGCTCCTCCATTAGGGCAGAGTACCGTCGCCCCACTGATTTCTATTTCAAATACCATTCTGCGAGAAAGCGGAAGGGTATGCCTGGTTGGGGGCGGGCGGATGGGTGAGTCGGGGAGGAGTGGCTTGCCCAATGCTGTAGGCCCTGACTCCAAACACGTCATGCACACTCTGGATTTTCTCTATGTATGCTGCATGCAGCCTACATAGAGAAAAGGGCCTCCCATAGGCGTACGGTTGGGCGCCGCCCTCACCATTCACAACGCTGCCATTGCAGAGTTGTGATTAGCTTAGGGGAGGGAGGTTGCAGAGGCAGGAGAGCAGGAAAGCAGCAGGAAAATGCAGGTCCTGGCCAGAAGCACAGGCGGCGTGGGACCCGGTAAGGTACGTTTTTTAAAATTTTTATATTCCCCCCCCCCCCCCTTCAAGACCCGCGAGTCAAGCTGGCCGCGACTGCTTGTTGCACCTGCTTACACCTCCCCTGGGAAGACGGAGGATTCTGACACATTCCCAGGAGTACGAAATGTTGTAAATCTGGGAATGTGGCAGAATCCATGGGTGTTGCTTGGGAGCACCCACAGCAAAACCCATGGCATACCCCATTCACGCAAAATGATTAGTAAAAAAGGGCCGTATTTACAAGGCCATGAAAAGCCACACAGGGTGACTTTGCGTGGCCTTGTAAATATGAGCCAACACACTGCACTGCCGGTGCGCCCAAAAAAGTGACGCCCAGGCAGCGCAAGGGGCTTGTAAATAAGCCCCTGTATTGTTGTTGCATCCTTAAGACAGCTTCTGTGCTCGCACGTCTTCACTTTTTGATAAACAAATGCTGCACATACAACATTTTATCATGAAAGAAAAGTAAAACAAGCATTAGAAATGCAATCGGGCTCGGATTTATTTGAGTTTGAGCTACTGGCATTGTAAATGCCAATGTATTGTTGCTATGTGTTTTGGAGTGTGTTCATGTGGTGTGTACTGCCAGTGATCTCCTTGTGAGTGTGAGAATATTGCACCGTTACTGCCTGTGATGTCCTTCTTGTAAGTGTGAGAAACTTGCACCTCTGCTGCCTGTGGTCTCCTTGTGAGTGTAAGAAGCTTGCACTGCTGCTGCCTATGATGTCGTTCTTGTGAGTGTGAGAAACTTGCACCGCTGCTCTTTGTGATGTCCTTCTTGTGAGTGGGAGAAGCTTGCACCTCAGCTGCCTGTGGTCTCCTTGTGAGTGTAAGAAGCTTGCACAGCTGCTGCCTGTGATGTCCTACTCACTACTCTACTCTACTCACTACTCTACACTCACTACTCACTACTCTACTCACTACTCTACTCACTACTCACTACTCTGCACTCACTACTCACTACTCTACTCACTATTCAACTCACTACTCACTACTCTACTCACTACTCTACTCACTACTCTGCACTCACTACTTTACTCACTACTCTACTCTCTACTCACTACTAACTACTCTACTCACTACTCTACTCACTACTCTGCACTCACTACTCTACTCCCTAATCTACTCACTACTCTACTCACTACTAACTACTCTACTCACTACTCTACTCACTACTCTACTCACTACTCTACTCACTACTCTACTCACTACTCTACTCACTACTCACTTCACTACTCACTACTCTACTCACTACTCACTACTCTACTCACTACTCTACTCACTACTCTACCCACTACTCACTACTCACTACTCACTACTCTACTCACTACTCTACTCACTACTCTACTCACTACTCTCTACTCACTACTCTACTCACTACTCTCTACTCACTACTCTACTCACTACTCTCTACTCACTACTCTACTCACTACTCTCTACTCACTACTCACCTCACTACTCTACTCACTACTCTACTCACTACTCTCTACTCACTACTCTACTCACTACTCTCTACTCACTACTCTACTCACTACTCTCTACTCACTACTCACCTCACTACTCTACTCACTACTCTACTCACTACTCTCTACTCACTACTCTACTCACTACTCTCTACTCACTACTCACCTCACTACTCTACTCACTACTCTACTCACTACTCTCTACTCACTACTCTACTCACTACTCTACTCACTACTCTCTACTCTACTCACTACTCTACTCACTACTCTACTCACTACTCACTACTCTACTCACTACTCTACTCACTACTCACTACTTACTACTCTACACTCACTACTCACTACTCACTACTCACTACTCTGCACTCACTACTCACTACTCTGCACTCACTACTCACTACTCACTACTCTACTCACTACTCACTTCACTACTCACTACTCACAACTCTACTCACTACTCTACTCACTACTCACTACTCACTACTCTACTCACTACTCGCTACTCTACTCACTACTCACTACTCTGCACTCACTACTCACTACTCTGCACTCACTACTCACTACTCACTACTCTACTCACTACTCTACTCACTACTCTACTCACTACTCTACTCACTACTCACTACTCTACTCACTACTTACTACTCTACTCACTACTCACTACTCTACTCACTACTCTACTCACTACTCTACTCTACTACTCACTACTCTACTCACTACTCTACTCACTACTCTACTCTACTACTCACTATTCTACTCACTTCGTGGTGACGTAGGCCGAGCCCTAATAAGAGCTCGGAGCTCCGCCCCACTTCGTGGTGACATAGGCCGAGCCCTAAAAAAGTACTATGACACTGTAAACACTGACCGGGTCATTTTTCCCTTCACTTTTAGCCATTTTGCCAGCAGACCTCACTGCTATGCAGCATGTCTTAAAGTAAAAAACACTATGACGCAGTCAACACTGGCCATTTCATATTTGATTTTTTTATTGACTTTTAGGCACGTTGCGCAGCATGTTCTAATATAGATCTAGATGTCTCGTGTAATAGTCGTCTCTAAGACCCTAACTCGGGAGAGGGGCTTTGACATGCTATATGATGCTAGCAAGCGGGCCATCTGTAACCGCACACCACCCAAGTCTTTCAAGCGTCTGAGCTTCTGTGTGCAATTTTAGAGGTAAGACTGAGGGAGTGTACCTGGTACTTCCTGGATAGGATGTCCGTAGTTGAGCAGTACGCAGTTGAAATGTGTGCCCTCTGCCTTGTGTGAATTGAAAGTTCTTAATTATGTTCCTGTGTTAACGTGTTAATGTGAGCAGTCACATCCTGTGTAAGCGGACTTTTGAAAAAAAGCAGCTTGCGTACTAAAGACTAATTATGCTGAGAGAAATGATTTGGAACTAACGTAAAGTGCTCTTGCCTCGTGCGAAGACGAACACTACTCGCATTCCCTTCTTTCTCCGACAGCTGGTGTGAGCGGCCTCGTGCACCTGTCTGCAGTCCCAGCAGAACTAGCCAACCCGTCCGTGTCCTCACAGCCCATACTAACAAACCACTTGTACGTTTGGCATGTCTCTCGTGCTTACTGTCCGGTTTCCTGACTTCAGGAATGTAGAAGTAGCAGATGTCCGCTGTGTTGTAAATGTGGGATGGAGTCAACGTGCTCAGCTCTCGGCCTCGCACGTGCGCCACTGCAGGCATATGCTTTCAATTATCTCCGCCGTGAACGCGGCACCCTGACAGCTCCTAATTAAAATGAATGGACTGCCGTGCGCGAAAGGTACATGTTACACGCGCGCCTAATACATGCAATGCAAGGCAGAATGGTGAACGCGCAACCACCATCTGGATTGCATTACACGGGCACTCTGACAGCTTCTAATTAAGATTAATATTCTGCCGTGCGCATAACCGCACACAATATGCCATGAAAATGAAAAACATGGCGGCCGAAAAGTAAATATAGCCTATCACGTCAAGGCTACTAAATAGACACCACAGCGAAGACGAATCACTAGGCAGATGCCATAAATAACTTGCGCGCACTAAGGAATGTTGCAGCCCGGACCCCTAAAGAAACTTTTTTTTTTTTCTTTAACATTAGGATCTCGGAGCTCCGCCCAGAGCCCTAAAAATGAACACATTGGGGTGTTTCGTGATTAGTAATCCTACCAGTGTAAACCATCTGAGAAACAGATCTTTCTTAAAAAAACATAACTAGTTAAAATGTCTGGAAAGTAATTACATCAAAGACCATACACAGGCTTTAGTTTCACAAAAGGGCTACTAACGCCTTATCACCAAAACACAATGGGAGAACGAATGGGGACAATATTCTTACGTAGGAAATGCCATGATATATAAATATATATATTTTAAAGAATTCATAACATGAGACATTACAGACAGCTAACATTTTCTGAATGTAGTCCTAATAAGCAAAGACTGTACATCTAGATACTCTTCGTTCAATCACTTCCATTTTAAATGCCAGAATAATAGAATTTAAAAAAAGTTTACTTTTTATATTTTAGTCCTTATTATACAACCAAAACCTCGTACCCATTAGTTCCAGCACATGAAAATGAGTGGAAAGCAGGAATTTCCAGCAATATATGCAGGACCTAAAACCCCGTTCACAATTGCTGCACCACAAAGTTGTAATCGAGTTTTGTTCATTCTGCTTCGCAGGCACAATGCCTTGGAAAGTATTTTGTTTTAGCCCACTTAATGGCGCCCTCTAGTGTTAAAATTGACGGCCAACACGAACGTCAATATTTTAATCCGATTAAATCTTATCTTTCGAAATATCATTCCTTTTTTTTCATCACAATGGCCCAATGACTGGATACATCATGGGGACTCCTCTTTATTCTAGACGTATTTGACAGAGCTACAAAGGAAGTAATTTCTACCCAAGTTTAAACTGGACATAATTAACTATACAAAAAAAAACAATAACTAGCAAGATAAATAAAACACCATTAAAATAATAGAGTGCTTTATTCTTTAAAGTAAAAATATGCAACTAACAGTCATGGCCTTTAAATTCACGTTTTCAGTATTGATATCAAATGGAAAATTGATTTAAAAATGACTGTCTAATATTATATTGACATTCACACTTGCATAAATGTATCCCCTCCTCGTCGTTCTCAATAGCTTCTCAGAGCTCTTTTTATAATATTTTTTACTATGCCGTTAATAATCACCTTAGAAGTGAGTGGTACATTTTACATTGTTTGCTATAAAATCGATAATTATAATCCACATAAGGCTTTGCGATAATTATAAAAGGTCTTAAAATGTATAATAAATGGAATATTCGAGCTAGATAATAAATAAGGGAGATTAAGAAGTTGAAAACAGGGAGAAATTATGAAACTTTAGGGACGAAAGGAGAAGTTGCATTTTGTGCCATAAAAGAAACCAGGTGCGGTGAAATTAATAGCAGGTGTTCTCGTGTGTGGACTTTTATTGTGGAATAAACATGAACTACTTTGCGAGAAATAAACTAGGGTGCTGGCTCAATCAATCCGCTGAACTGATTCCAGTAATGAGGCTGAAGACCTTGACGTGATAGCTTCAGGCGCAACCAATGAAATTAGAAGTTGAGAAGAAACCTGCCATGAGAACTGGGTCACTTTACTGCCAGGTTTACACAAACACAGCGCAATGCTAGCAGGCGAAAAGAACTTGTGGTAGGAATAAATGCCTGTGGAATCGAACGTGAAGTTGTTGTTTTTCAGCTGCAATTATAATATTAAGAAATTCCCCAAATGTCACTGACGATATAAAAGTCAGCAAATTCAGTTACAATCTTTGCAATACACTAATAGTGAACACTTATGCCACAATTCTCAGAACAGCTTTTCACAAACAAACATCAAGCTATAGATAAACTAGCTCTTTCACCCAGAAATTGTGGGGTAGATTTACAAGAAACTGACGAATCTGTAGAGGCGCGTCAGTTTCCCTGAGCCAGCCTGTGAAACCCTTGCGCCACCATGGGTGCACCGTATTTACAATATGGTGCACCAAGGCGCAAGGACTGCCAGATGCGATTTCTGACGCATATGTTGGCGCAAAAGTCGCGCATTGCTGGAGTCGTGTCGAAAGCACGATGCGACTCCAGCAATGCATGTTGCGGTCTAATCTCACTACACTGCATCACTCCTTACACCTGCTTCAAGCAGGCGTAAGTTTTGACACTGAGGCGTCCTAGAAGTGGAGCAGTGAAATCTTGTAGTTTTCACTGGGTCACTTCTAGGAGGCTTTCCTGAGTGGGAACGCCCACCCAGCATACATTATACCCTACACAGGTATAATGTGATGCATGGCCTTACAAGGTGACGCATCTCCCTAGATGCGTCATGTTTTAAATTGCCTGCATTTTTTACGCCGTCAATGCGTCACAAAAGTGACACAACAGCGGCGCGAAAGTGTCGCAAGGGGCTTGTAAATCTGCCCCTGTGGATTTAAACTGCATGCTCATTAAAACGAAAGTTTCTCAAAATGTTTTTCAGTGCCAATTATTATTAGACTTCTTTGGGTCTCTCTGGTTCTGTTATAACTTGGTTTTCCTTTCTTTCTGATTATTTCTCTGTCAGTTTCTTGGTAGGTTTCTCTATCTGCTTCTATTTCTGTCCGCTACAGTTTCCCCTTGAAATGTCTCGTCTGTTACTTTTTCCCTTTATACTATTCGTCTATCTTCTATTATTTCTGCTTATACTTTTGATTTTCACTTATTTGCTGATGCCTCACAGATGTTCTTCACTCTTTTCCCTCATTTCTTGCCTCTGTACAAGACAATGTCTGTAGGTTTTTATCTGCCGGATTTCATCCCATTTGAAATCTGAGATTTTCTTTTCCCTTGCTCATTCTATACTCCTACTCCACCACTTATTGATTTTCCTAAACTGAGCTACTTTTTAATTCATCTGCCTGCCATCAGGTATTCGTGTGCAATTCATTGCTTCATTTTCGTTGCAGATTAACTATTTGTTTAGGTTCTGTCACTTTTGTTTAATATAAGTAAGATTAAACGTTTTTCCAATTTCTCTTCAATGAATCCGTTCTTCAGACATAACTTCTTTCTGATTTTAAATATTGTTCTTCTTTTTATGTTTGTCTTCCTAAATATCTGACTAGGTCTCTTGAGACTATTGCAAATTGTATACCTGAAAGAATGCTGCAGTAAAGAGTACCTCAATCAATGTTGAAGTCAAGAGTGAAAAAGAAAAGGGCTTCAGATGAATGAGGCACTATCGATCACAATGGTCAAGGATGAGGTTTTAGAGAGCTGCATGCCCCAAAAAGAAGTTATCATAACTAGAGTTCCAGAGTTAACTAATACTGGAAAGATTAAGGAGCTTGTTGAACAGATGCTAAATGCTTTTCAGATGTGTCATCTTTAAAAAAGCCAATAGATCATGAGCTCCTAGACTGCCTACTGACGTAAATCCCCCTTGTGTTTTTGACTTCCTTCTCAAATACAGGGCTTGGATATGGTATTAAAGAAAAAAGGAAAATTAGAAATTCAAAGACAACAGAAATGTGTTCTCTCCTTCTTTGCTACTGCCATTCAATGAGAAAAAACGTAGGTAACTTCCCTTAAACTGCACCATATTGTAACTAGAAACATCGACCTCTGGATGCAGATGTAGTCAAAGTGGAGATGCAGCCATCGGGCCCATATTTCTAAAGCCTTTGGGGCAGATTAACAATGCCCTTGCTCCACTGATGGGTCACTTTTAATATGCGAAAAAGTGATGCCGCTGGTGCGTCACTTTTTCGCATATTAAAAGTGCCTTGTAAATAAGCCCCTTTGTGTGGTCCTTGTGTCACCAAGGAGACACAACGACAATGCCATGGCTGAGTAATATTTACAAAAGCCACACGAGGCCTGATTTGCGTGGTCTTGTGTAGCTTTGTAAAAGAAGAAAAGCAATGCAGCTGCTTGCGCTGTGTTATGTTACATTTCAACTTGGGAGGTATTCCATGGGTGGAGCATGGGCATTCCCACGCATGCACCCGTGGATTTTGGCATAATCTCAAATGTGAAAAGACATGCAAACCTGGGAATTCGTCAAAATGCTACGTCTTCCCAAGTGAGGCGTAACGAAGAAAAATATCTTTATTTCGTCTCATTGTTTCCTGCATTTTGCAGCACAAGTAAAAAGAGGAAAATGCTTCTAAGGATTGTCTTTGTGCAGGAAGATGTCCCTTCCAGCACAAAAACAATCCTGTCTGTAACGCAGGCACACGTGCACCATGATGCAAAGGTGACTGCTTTTGTGCGAGCCTGAACACAGTGTGCCAGTGCAAGGAGAGAGCGCAAAACCTCCATATCTTTGTAAATATGGATCATTTCTGCTCTCTCCCTTTCACGCAACGCACCTCAGCAAATTTGCCTGCTGCCCTGCATTGCATGAAAGTTTACTAAATGTGCCCCTTATGTCATTGAGAGAGTCAGTAAGCACATTCCCTGTAGCTGGGGAATCTCTTCTTTGCCCGATTTAACAGGTTGGGAAGTAATGAGCTGCATAAAACTAATTAAATTGCAATCCCCGGGCTCAGTATTTGCTCAGGTCGCTATTACTGTACCATTATGAGTTTTAAATTTAGGAATGAGAAATTGCAGCGGAAATCTGTGTCCTGGAGTTTTTCCCAAACCCCAGTCTTTTCCTGGTGAAAGGTAAAGGGGAAAATATAGCTATTCCTGCAGAACTTGCATCCCCAAATCAGGCGGAATCTCCTGTTTCGACCCAAATCGAGTTTTCCTTGCAAAGCACAAGAAGGGGGTCTGACTAAAGAGTAACCTCTTTAGACCGGGTTATGACCTTTGTAGAGATGATGGCGTTTAGTAAAGGGATACAAGGAGAGGACAGCGGAAAATATAATGAATAGAAACAATCACTTTAGCGGCAGCTTGTGGACACTGTGGGGCAGATTTACAAGCCCATTGCATCATTTTTGCGCCGCCGTTGTGTTATATTTTGTGACGCAGCAGTAGCGTAAAAATGCGGCCCATTTACAACGTGACACATCCAGGGAGATGCGTCATGTTGTAAAGACCTACGTCACATTAAACCTGCATCAGGTATAATGTATGCAGGGTGGGCGTTCCATGGCAAAAAATCCTTGTAGAAGTGACGCAGTGAAATCTACGAGATTTCACTGCGCCACTTTTAGGACGCCACTGCGTCAAATTCTTATTCCTGCTTAAAGCAGGCGTAATGAGTGATGCAGCACAATGAGGATAGGCCTCCCCTGCATTGCTGGAGTTACATTGTGCTTGCGACTCGACTCTAGCAATGCATGACTTTTGCGTCAACAGATGCGCCAGAATTTCTGACACATCTGTCAATCCTTGCGCCATGGTGTGCCGTATTGTAAATATGGTGCATCCATAGTGGCACAAGGGTTTTTCAGGGTGGTGCAGGGAAAGTGACGCATCTGTACGGATACGTCACTTTCCTGTAAATCTGCCCCACAAATCCTTCCCACTGCATTCTAGTTGAGTAGATATTGCAGAGATAAACTAAAGAGATCCAAAAACATCCTTGTCTCACTCTTTTGAAGTATTGAGTCATGGTCAAAAATTACCTACAGAATTTGTTAGGGGGTACAAGGAAACAAAACCCAAACCAAAATCATTGTTACAGAATTTAAGGTGAAAGGAATGTTCAAAGTAAGACAAAAAGTATTAGAAATCAAAAGGAAGCTGGAGAAAACAGTCACTGTGAGGACGACCATCCATTTACCTTTTTAGCTACGTGGTATAAATATAAAAACACAAGGGCAGATTTACAAGCCCCTTGCGCCACTTTTGCGTCACTTTCCCCATGTTAAAAGTGACACAAAAGTAGCGCAAGGGGCTTGTAAATCTGCCCCGCAGACTGTCAAAAATGCTAAAAAGAGTATCTTTGAAATTTCAAAAAAAATCCTAGTTGTATGTTAAGCAGTTTATTAATTTAACTATATAAATTGTTATTTTGGCAACAATGTCCACTGGAAGGCTTCTAGAATTATACTTTAAAGGGCACATCATACCAGGGGGGTTATTTACAAGCCTCTTGCACATTTTTGCATAATTTTTAACATGGCTAAAGTGACTTACGGGTGGCACAAGGGGCTTGTAAATATACCCCCAAGAGTATTCACACAGATCAGTGGAGCTGTGCTAATCAGTTACCCTGGTAGCTTCACAAAAACTCTCTGAGGGTATATAGCAGATTTTGAAATACGATGTCACCTCAGTTTAGGGTCACTGAATCACTGCTATTTCCAGCACCAGATTTTAGTAGCTCATTTGTGCCCAGGTGAATCCGGCATGCTGAGGTAAGTCTTACACATCCAGACTTCATGGTTCTTCAGTCGGTACCCCGAATTGCCATACCCAGTCTCTCACTCGTCTCAAACATAGTTCAGTATAGGGATGAGTTTAAAGCGGGGTCTGCTTGCAGGCTCTGAAAGCTCAGTTTACCTTGAATCTCACAGTTACCAGGTATTACATACCTCTAAGCACTTTGTTCTCTTTGGTCTTTTAGGCAAGCCAGGTGTTGTAAATGAAAGATCTTCTGTGGCCAGGTCATGTATAGGTATGTTGTAGATTTATTCATGAGATAACATCTTCAGATAAGTTACTGGTAGATGTAAAATCCAGGTGATGCCCCACCAGGAACAGCCTCTGTCCTGCTCAGCCTGCACACTGCAACTGACACTCACAACCTCACCAGGCACCCATCATTCCACAACATCATCAATCATCCAACATTCTAGACATCCCCAAGCACACCAACACTCATTCTGGCTGAGCAGTAGAGAAGAGATGCATAGGCAGGGGGAAAGGCAACAGTAGATCATAACACCAGGCAAAGCAGCAAGAAGAGGACCTCTCTGGTCCCAGGGCTATGCCGGTGAGCACGTGCATGCAACTCAATTTCTAAGGTTCAGCACAAATGGAACACAGTCACAAGGTACCGTAGGCTTCTTCGTGTTGTCAGAAATCTGGAAAATCTAGAATTGCTACGAAGACAGTGAGGACAGCATGTAACTTTAGAGGGAAAAATGTGTTCTCATCCACATAATTTCTAAACCTAGATTTAGATTGGAGGAGGTTGCTAAAGTTTCAAATGTTCATTCCTTTAAGTCACAGATGCCAGATTGATTTAAAGTTTAAAATATTGAGAAATCGCTTTTTGAACCCTTCAGTTCTCATCATCCTAAGCTTCAGAGGAAGCCCATGTTGGGAAGCCATGTATAAAGGAAGGGCCCCCATCATTGATCCAGAATAAACATGGATTCACAGTAAAGTAGCATGGTTGAACCTATGAAGAACCCTATCCAAGACAGAAGTTGTCCATGGACCTTACGTTCACAACCGAAAATGACGTTCAAATCTGCCTGTGATGTCAACCACTCTTTGAACAATAGAAAAAGGAGGAAATTATGAGTGGAAGGTGCCCACCACCTCCTTTCTTCCATATTTGACATCACGCTTGCAAACTCTTGCTGCTATTTTTCTCTCTATTTCACTCCTTGAGTCAGACTACTGCTTTGATTTTCTTGTTGATAACTTTGCTCAGCTCTTTTCTCTTCTCTGATGTGAACGAAGGTATAGTGCATGGCTTATCTACGGCTACGCCTCAATCAAACACTAACAGACAGACGTTGAGGTTTTTAACCATTGTGCTTTTTTTTCCTATTTAGGGTCCTCTTAGGAAGACATGTGGCACCTTTCACATGCATTATTTATTTATTTATTTATTTTATATTAGATATATTTTAATGCTTAATATAAATGTAAATGTATTTACATTATTTTTTTTATAAAGTTTTATTTAAAACAACAGTGATCTGCTTGTACAAGTTACAGTCTTGATGTCGCTTCTTTACATACAATCAAGAAAGAAAATGTTGTAAACAATGGCTCACATATGTCTATCGCTATTACAGGTTCTTGTCTGAGTCACTGTCACATGCATTATTAAGTGCAGGGTGGCAAGGTGGCTACTGGGAGGAGTCACCCTTTCATCCTGCAGACCTAAAAGGAATCCTAACAGACCTTTGCCATGTCTAAGTCCTCAGCAGTAATCCACACAATGAACGAAAACCAGTCTAACACTGCCTAGTGGTTGATTGAATGGTTGATGTGATTAACTGGAATATCTGATGGGTTCTTTGGCTCAATGTTCCTAAATTTAGCTTAGCTACTTCAATGGGCAAATAAGTGTCCAAATCATCCCTTTTTAAGTGTAGGACCCACAGGGTACTCCATCCTTTTCTGTAACGAGAGCTACTTCTGATCAGTGAAAATCGTTGTGAGCTACTGAAGGCCAAGTAATTCGCACATTGTTACCAGACACCCCCTCACCCAGTTTCATTGACTTTAAACCTAATGTCCATGGAGCCCGATATTATGGTTTAACAAAATACTGTGACTAGGGGTACAATGATAGGGCTGCCATGTGCACCAATGGGTGCATGGTCTTTGGGGGTGTATAAACGTATGTGAATGAATGGGATATGTGTGTATGGGTGACTAAGAGCCTTTGTCGAATGTACTTGTGGCACAGGACATACCTTTTGCCATATGTGGCACCGTTATATGTAAAACACAAACATTCAACCATTTTTTTTAAATGAAAGAAATTTAAAGTGCAGAAAAATATTCAGCAAAAATGTTCATAATAAGGAACATTTGTATGCACTTGAGGCAACATTTTTATGCACTTTAAATTTCTCAATTTTTAAAAAAAACGGCAGTATATTTTTGTTATAAATATAGCAGTGTGTCTACCAACCACTGGGAGCAACAGTGTGTGTAACTGTGGCACTTTGAAATGAGAAACAAATCAACTCATGAGTTAACTTTATGTTTATATGCATTACATAAAACGTATCCTTTTAATTTTCAACAGTGCCAAAGTATCTTTACAAACAGCAGGCAGTTGCGCACTGGCCTGTACACCTGGTGCCATATTTATAACAGGAAAATACAGGACTTAATTAACTTAATGTAAATTGGAGAAAAACATTAAGACAATGTTTCATAGAAACTTTTTTCTTCACTTTAAACTTCTCCCATTTAGAAGAACATGACTGTATCTTTCATTTTTAAATATGGCACTGTGTCTACCAGCCACTGGGAGCAAGATACCTGGTGTTTGTAAATGAGAAACCTTAGGAAGGAAGACAATTTACATCAAAGAGGCAACTTAACCATTAAGTTAACTCTTAGCTTAATTTTCTCTCCTTTAAAAGCATTCAGAAATAACATTTTGTTTTCCAATATTGAGTTGAGAACACATTTTATTTAAGAGTTAAATACCTAAGTGCTTCAGTTCTGAACCTCTGTGCCCTTGGTCATACATATGAGTGGGGCACTGCTCATTATCAGGCTCTGCTATCTGCAGCCTGATTATAATGTAAATAAATATAGCCTTTAATAAACTTTAAAAGGAAAAGGCAATGCTTATTAATTGTAGTTCTTAGTTAAAAATGAACTCAAGGCTGGGAGCTACTCTGAGTTTGACCGGTTGGAGACACCTAGTTTAGGATGATCAGGAAATTCCATGTCCCATTGTTTATCTTGATCTAAACTACTTCTCTGACCATTTTGAAAACTTTAGGTGTTAGAAACTCTCAAAAAAGACTGTCTAACCACAACATATTTCTTATTGAGTCAATATATTAAATCCAAGAGAGTTTTCCCTGGCTTCATACACACATCTGTAGTTGGTGGTATATGGAGATTTTAAAAAATAACTGAGTGCTGCATTGTTAGAATTTGGGTTTCTGGTTGGCAGAGGTATGCCCCCTGTCCACGCCGGAGCTACAATACTAGTTAGGGTAGTCATAACACACCCTAAATGATCCTGTGCTCACCCTCCGGTAGCTTGGATCATAGCAGTCAGGCTTAACTTAAGAGGCAATGTGTAAAGTATTTGTGGAACACTTCAAACAGTAACGCAGGAAAAACACCTCAAAAAGACTCCCCACAGGTTAGGATAATAAAGAATACCTTTATAAATAAAACCAGACCAACACAACAAAAATCCAATAAGTAGACTAAACCAAAAATAGCGCCTTGAAGCAATAAGCACGTAAGTGGGATTGCTAGTTGCACCGGACATGGACAAAGTCAAAAGTTCGGGCCGACTGTGACACAGCATGGGTCAGAAACAGGGATAGTTAGGCCAGCTGAACCAAAGTACCTTGATCCAGGCTGCATTGACTTCGAAGGAGATGAGGGGTGCAGCCAAAGTGAAGTATTTTAACGGTGATCCTCGCAGTGATGGTGATCCACTGGTCCTGATCCATGCAATAGCAGTGATGTGTCAACTGCTGAGTGCAAGGGATGCGATGAGGAGTAATCAGCATAATCCCCGAGGCTGTCGTCGGAGATGCGAAGACCTCGAGCCGGGGTGCGCGTCACGCAGTGCTGGTTCCGAAGGTTATATGTCAACATTGATCCTTACAGCAGAGGCGATGCGCCAGTTATGGCCACGCAACAGGGGCGATGCTCTGGTTCTGACCCACACAACAGTGCTGATGCACTTGTTCTAAAGAGAATGCATGGATTTCATTGAAGCAGCACCTCAGGTCTCACCTCCAAGTGTCCAGGAATAGGGTGGCACCACTTGGCAGGTGAAAATCGCAGATGGCATAGTGCAGGTGCAACAGCAGAGAGTTGGAAGTCTTTTATGTCCCTGAGACTTCAGATCAGGAGGCAAGTCAGCAAGCCCTTGAAGTCACTCTAGGTTCAAGTAATGCAGTCTAGTCCTTCTCACCCTGGCAGGGGAACAGAAGGCAGCTGGGCAGCAAGGCAAGGCAGGTGTCTAGCAAAGCAGCAATCCAGCAGAGTGGCAGTCCTTTCAGCAGTTCTTCTTCTGGGAGGAGTTTCAGAGGTCCAGTACTTATATCCAGTTTGCCTTTGAAGTGGGGGAGACTTTAAAGAAGGCTTTGAAGTGCACAGAGGCCCTCCCTCGTGCCCTGGCACCAGACTCACTACAGTGGGGTATGCAGCCCTCTGTGTGTAGACAGGACACAACCTAATCAGGTGTAAGTGTGAGGCTGTGCTCATCTCCTCCCTCCCATCTCTCAGGATCAGTGGCGTAACGAAAGTTCAAGGGACCCCCCTGCAATGTACACGGAGGGGCCCTCTTCCAGATTTAAAACAGAGCGCTCTGGTGTGAGTACTGTGCTGAGGGGACCCCCTACAGCTTGCCCCCCCCCACATAGCGGGGAATGCGGGGGCCTGTGTTACCCCCCTTGCTCAGGATGGCCCAACAAGACACACCTTAGTTGCCAATTTGTGTGAGTATCTAGAGAGAAAACACAAGCCCAGCTGTCACCCAACTAAGACTGAACAGAGATAGGCAGCAGGCACCAAATAGCCTAGGTAGGAAAAGGCCACCTTTCTAAAAGTCCATTCAAAACTAATGGGGTAACCCTAAATGACCAAAGGACCTGGGTAACATTTGGACACTCAGCAGAAGCCTACAATGGTTGGTAATAGAAAAGGTCTATGCAAACCCAAGAGGTGGGAAGTTTAGTAGCATCCTAAGCCTGAGGTAGTGCAACTGGATTCACAATTTGGATACAGTCGCAAGGAGTCTGAACGAGTACGAGGAGGTTTCAAGACAGGTTGCTACAATGTGACAACTAATATACTTTCTGTATCAATATATACCAGTGACAACACTACAAGTGCTGTGAGAACATATACCTGCACCACAAGGGCCTTTATGATACCCCTCTGTATTCCAACGATATTCTATCTGACATATGCCCAAATTCCAATGAATACTGATGACGTTTACATCTGAAGTAGGTTAAATGCCCAATGAATATATATGATATTTTGGCCTACAGAGGTCTTAAACTGTTTGTATTGCAGAATTTGTTCCCCTTTCTTAAATTTTCTTTGCATATCAACTTTGACTGCTTCTTGCTGTACCAAGTTATATCAGTTCTACTACAATGATTATTGTGAGGATGTATACCTGCACCATATATACCTTAATGATATCTCGCGGTGTTCCGACATATGTCCAGTATCTAATAAATACAGATGATATTTGCATCTGCTGTATGTCTAATGTTCAATGATTATAGATGCCATTTTTGTTTATAAAGGTCCTAAACTGTTTTATTGACCTCCTTCTCAACTTTCCTCTTACTACTTTGGGGCACTTTTCTTTGCAGAATAACGTTGACTGCTGTTATGTCTCCTAAAATTAACACTACTGCTGCTACAATATCTTAATGGATAACTTTGTTTTCTTGCCTATTCATTCGGATATGTAGAGATTTTACACATATTTACTCAGCTCTGTCCCCTTAATTTCTAGAGCCGGATTTTGTGCTCCCCATTTTTTAGTTTATTCAGTTTAACCCCAGGTGTCATTTAGAAGAAAGACTCCTCTTTTCCAAGTCATGATGGTGCCTACGTGCACGTCTCTACGTGCACGAAAGGGCTCACATCTCACCTGCGAAAGAGCACACTCGGTACCTGCATGGACATTCGGGCCTGAGTACCATTTAAGGTGAAGGCAGGAGTGAATACATTCCTCCACAGCAATTTCTGGTACTTACTAGCTTTTTGCACTGGCCGGGATTTTGACAGTTATTTTATTCACAATTGTTTTTTAGAATCCAATACGATTAAATCGGTTTATTACGGACACGCTGAAATTTATTTCCACTTCCTATTAAGAACAGAATGGTAAGTGAACACACATTGCAGTGACATCTCTTTATTGTTTTACTCACATAGGTTTACTGAGAACCCGTTTTTGATTCCTTTTAATTTGCAGCCTGCTTCATCCAGGTGTTCCACTTACAGAGGTTTTTAATTACCTTTTTGACCAACTGAGCTGAATCGATCTGATCAGCTATTAATGATGAGGTAGGTTCCCTCGTTTTCTTTTTCTCTTTGATATGCGATTAAATAAAAGATGTTACTGTTGACTAATCGCATCTATTCTGTAATTATAGATTGAATTGAATTTGGTGGATTACCCTTCAATCGAGTAAGAAAGGATGGTGTATTGAGGTAGAATACTGTTTCCTTTCTACGATGCAGCTGCTCCAACTTAGGTTAGTGTTCTCTCCTGTACATTTGGCGATGCAAGTTTTTTAATTCAAAGGGCCCACCATTAATTAGTGTGGTTTTTTTGAGGTTGCCCTCTCACCTCCCCTTTTTTATCGTCCTGATGAAGACAAGCATGCAAGGGCAAAAGTTACCTCATGGAGCAGTTGGGTTGAAACATCGTCAAACAAAAATAATCCTCTAAGCCTGTATTGAATATGTACATTCCTATGGGTGGTGAGTTTTGATTTAATCATCACCCTTCCAGATAAAAGTTAATAATTCTGAACAAACTTTTCAGACAGGCATTTGATTTTGGCTATTTCGAATAGTTCATAGCCATTGATGTAAATTAGGGAATACTGTGGGAACTATTATCATTTTCTTTCTCTCTCTAATCACGAAGCACATGAGCACTTCTTAAAACACTTTTCTTTGCACTATCTATGGAGCAACCATGATGAAAGTAAAAAATGTATATGTTATGAATGATTTTGAAATAAATAATGTGTTTTTCTATTTGAAACAGTTGTGAGTCTAATCTGTGTCTTCTCGCTCGCCAATATTGCAATTAAGTTGTGTATTCATTGTTTTGAGTGAATAGCGGATAGGACCACATTGTTATATGTACTAACTCTCTAAAAGTGGCATTTTCAGAACTACAATTTAAAATCCAACTTCACCATAAGTTCTTATTTTAAATTGTGAGTCCAGAGACACCAAAATTGAAAGGTCAATCTCTTCACAATTGGGAATTACACTTAAAAAAATTTAATAAGGTGATCCCAATGTTATCATATGTCAGAGATAGGCCTTTGTTGTAGTGAAAAACGACTTTGGGGGTTTTTCACTCCCAAGACATGTAAAACTTCAAAGTACACGTCCTGACTTTTAAATCCATTGCACTCTGCCCTGTGGGTTGTACAGGGCCTACCTTAGGGCTAAAGTATCACAGAAGTTTTATCCTTTGGAGGAAAAAATTCCACTTAGATCAATCCGTTCCACTCATTCTAAATCACACATGCCACCTGCATTCATTGGAAGTGAGACCATATATTCCCAATGGATAATCCTGACAACATCAGATACAATAAAGTACAAAATCAATGTATTAGTAAAAAACAGTTAAAAAGCACAAATATTCCTAAAGACTATAGTACATGATAGCATTATTATTCAACAAACAGTTCTGACAACTCATATAAAAAACCTAATAGCACTATATGTTAAGCACTAATATAAAAACATAAAAATAAAACAGAAAGAGAGTACATATCACAAGACACACAACTCTATGTCATAAGTAGCGTACACATCTGTAGGAAGAAACTTTCAGGGATAATACCAGGTATTATTCACTTCATAAAATACTCGTTTGTATAACCACTTGACAGATTGAGTACTTTTTAAAGAAGCGTTGTCGCGTTTCGATGGACTCTTTTATCGCCATCTTTTTCAAGACAATGACTTTTGTGGACTCTCAATACAACATAAAAAATATAGAACTAATACATATGATCAGTTAAAAACCTATCAAAACAAAACACAAATAACAATCAGTTGAGAATAAAAGTACAATTAAAGTCACAAATTCAAATAAGTCGTCCTAACACAACCTAACACATCATGTTAATATTATGTACAATTTATACATCCATTACAACTGATGTTGCACAAGTCTATACTAAAACCATATATCTCAACCTTACTGAAATGTTCTCCTAACAGTTTTTCAATACAGGGCTAGTGTTACCTCAACAATGGAAAGAGAGAAAACACAAATACTATTATCACAGGATTATCCAGAAATATATGTCACTAATCCCACTGTTCACATTCATATCAACACACGTACGTCTCTGTTAGAGTGGCCTAGAATAACTTATACTTGTGTTAAGAGCAAAACCTCACCTTTAATAAGGCAATGGTATATACTTCTATGTCCCTGAGCGTATGCTTTTCGGGAGGATGGAGCCAAAATCTTATCATTCCTTGACTAGAAGTTTAATTCTATACTGTTACAAGAAAGTAATAAGCAATCACTGATTGTCTGTGCCCCAAGTGTTCCTTTTTGTCGATAGAGCAACATCCCTAAATTCTTATATAGTCCAATAAAATTAGGCAAGCTCACCTCGAAGTGGATATACTAATAACTGGAACCTGATTAGCAGACTTTAAAACGTTCCTGCTGAACAGATTAAAGCCAGAGCTAATATTATAAAATCTGCAAAATAACATAAAATATAATCCAATGGTTAGTGACCTCCCTATCCTCGGAACAGACCCTCTGAAAAGTTAGGCCAACATACTAATACCCACCTTAAACATAACAAGGAGAGGTGGAAGAAGACTCATCTGGTTCAAACTGATCGTTGTGAGAGAATCACTTAATCTCACATATATGACGAACAAGGTATCTGGCCTAATCTCTGTTTCTATAAAACCGAAAGAAATTTCTAAATATAATATAGTTCCATAATGAATAGACGAATGGTCCAAAAAATACATCAGAAGATAGAAAAAAGATTGTTTACCAGAGAATGGTCAAAACGTATATCTCTGCTCTACACCGAGGGATGATAATTGATTTCCTCTTCCACTTTAACAAGAATAAACTGTTTCAGGTCCACCTTTAAAAATTACGGTCTAAAAAAATACGAGAAAAAGACATCTCAATAACCTACTATCCTATGTGGGCTGGGGCGGGAAATACTCTAAAAGCGTTCAATGTCGCAAGGACTGTAGATACCCTAAACAGGCCTCCCCCGGGATGTCAATTGCCCCTCCCAGAATTATCCGAATGTGTCCTCCGATCGGGCCGTCTAAGTTGTAATGTTGCCACATGTATCCCCTTCAAATTTAAAACTAAATGATAGGGAACTAAGAGCCCAATCACCCCACTTTCTACTAATAATTGCAGGATTTTAAATAAAACGCCTAATTAGAACACGTTTAAACTCAATATATATAGAAAGGGAAGGTTTAGGCCTGGCAAGAGGGTTATCTTGCCAGGTTGACATGCCGGTTTAGAACTGCCCGCACAGGCTCTACAGTGGCAGACCTGAGATATGGTTAAGGGCTACTTAAGTGGGTGGCACAATCAGTGCTGCAGGTCCACTAGTAGCATTTAATTTACAGGCCATGGGTACAGCTTGTACACTTTACTAGGGACTTGCAGGTAAATTAAATATGTCAATTGGGTATGAACAAGTGTTACCATGTTTAGAGGAAAGAGCACATGCACTTTAGAACTGGTTAGCAGTGGTAAAGTGCTCAGAGTCCTACAGCTATAAAAACCAAGGTCAGAAAAGGAGGAGGAAGAAGGCAAAATATTTGGGATGACCTTTCAGAGTGGGCCATTTTCCAACATGCATGTTCAGATACCATTTTCAAATATGCAACACTTGAATGTTAGGTGTACTGCTCAGTTAATTTACTGACAAGTTCAACTTGATACTAATTAAAGTTAAGATTCCTCTACCAGGACTAACACCCATTCCTATGTGTCCAGTCCAAAATTCAAATTTCCTGTAAACATATATTAGAGTCTGGGAGATTAGAGGTCCTGGGAGTATCTATGTTTGGTAATTTAGGGAAAGTTCTACATTGTGATACCAAGAGCTGATGGCAACAAACTGCAATCAGCTTTATTAATGTCCTTGAATTGATTTATATTTAAACTTTTCACCTCACATTCATGCAAGTCCATTTGATTAATTGTCATTATCTTTGCTCCATTATTATAATCTCTGTTCATGGAAGGTCCTTGTGTAATTCCTAATGCTGGGAGGCCCAGGGTATTCGTTGTATCTGTTGGGGGCCAGTTCATCTCAAAGCAAAGCGAGAATGCTGCCATATCAGTTTAAACAAGGTAATTTCCCATTTTATCTTACTCTTCAAATATCAAGTCAATCTTTTCATGGCGGATCCCCAAGTAGTCTCAGTAAACTCCATCAAATCATACTCAGTGCCTTTAAAACTTAATGAATACTATATATTTTGAAAGATGTCTTAATTTTGGTTCTTTCAGGTCCAATCTACTGTGCTTCAGGCCTTTGGAATGATCACATCTGTTCAGCATCTTCAGCCCATTTAGATCTCAAACTGCTAGTGTCAGGGCAACACAATCCACAGATTATAACCTCTGTATTATGGGCATGGCACAATTATATCTGTCCTCCTTGAGCCTCTACCATCCCCTAGGCCTCTGTTATAGGTACTGGATTTTCACAATTTCCTAAAATGAGTGCTGAAAATGTCAACAACTGCCTATTCCTCTCAATTACATTCCAGTCGTGATAGGTATAGGAGTGTTTGCAGCTGGTTGAATCACCAAAGTGGTCTTTTCTTTTGAACTCCACTCTGAGTTGTTTACTGAACTGGGTACTCTTTTTGGCTGATTCTGAAAGACTGGGTCAATGGATTCAACTTAATGTGTGTTGGCTTGTCGTCTCTTCTTTGAGTTTCCTTCCCCTTTGCTATTGTAGCATATGTATCAGAAACTGTTGTAATTGAAGGAGCATCCTCATGGAGAAGCATGGCTCAGTGGTTAGAGGCGGCAGACCCGGAAGCTGAGATCGACCGTGGACCAGGGTTCGATTCCCCGCCTCGGCGGGTCTCGGGCTCAAAAATTCCACGGACTTGACAATTCTCGCTCCGGTGCCTACCCGACTCACGGGGTCACACTCTGCGACTCTGGGCAATAGCTTGCTTAATCTCCACTACGGCCCCTCGCGGTGGGATGCCTGGCTTTCACCTTGTGGATACCCTGCCGGGGAATCTCACAGGGGAATACCAGGACGGGTTCCCTAAGCAAGCGCCTTGATGCCTTCGGGTGATACGTGCGCTATATAAGTCGCAATACATTTCCTTCCCCTGTTGACTAGGTGTTTCTCAATTAGATGCAACTAGTTTCTTTATGGTCAACAGACACTATCAGAGGATGCCAAAATATCCTTTTTGTACATTCATCACCGACATTTGACCCAAAGTATTCTCAGGGGCACCATTTGTTAAAGTGTGCTCATGATCAAATATTATCTTGACTCCAATATTTTTCAGATGAAGTTACCACTTTTAACGGCATCAGAGGTCGGTTCATTTTCAAATGCGTGTTACAGATTTAAAGAGCTGAACATTCATCCCCTACTCTTTTTGATCAGTTATCTATCCTGTTAGTCAAAATACCTGAATAGAAGCCAGCTTTTTATCAGCAAACCACAAGCACATCTCTGTACCTTCTCACTGCCAATTCTCCATTGATTCTCTAGCAAGATATTCATCTTCCCAACTATCTAATCAAGCACTACTCGTGTGAGACTATCATCTGCAGAAATGCTATTCTGAAATGTAATTGTATCTGACTACTGATTTAAAGGTGCAACTGCGGCATCCTGACCCTAACTCATATCAAAGTAGAATTGAAGCAGATAGCAAAGGTTAGATTTTGAGGGACTCTTTTTTGAGATGGCAAATTATCTCCATTAGATTATTTACTGAGGTAGAACGCTGTACATTCCCAGAAAATAAAATCCAGCTTAGATTATACAGTTGTAAAATGGGGAAACATGCTGTTGCCCTCATTCAGAAAAACTATTTTCTAATTTAACAGTCTTTCTAATCCCATGTTAATTTAAAATGGTAGTACTGGACAGAGCTAGCTGAAGAAGGAGTCCAATGTATTAAAGTAATCACCTGCTGTCGCCCTCCCAGATGCCAAGTGAGATAATCCGGTGGGTGGCCCAGGTTCATTCTTCTCTGTGACCACACATTTCAATTAGAGAAATGTGAGCCTATATATCAGTGGTATATCCACCAGAGCTTTGAGGGGCTCAGCATGAGAAAACCATTTCTACATATATCCTCGTATAATAATAGTACGCACTACTTTCCCATGCCCATTTATAGAGTTTGGAGAATATCAACCTGGTCTTAGATGTAGTTTACTTATTTTACCTCAAGAAATTGACAGAGGCATAATCCAAAGGCCTTTGGTCTGCCAGACCGACAGTCTGAGGGTCGTGTATATACAATTTGCTATAACCGCAAACTGACTCCACTGTGTCTCTTATAGCAACACTCTGGACTATGTTTAGATTGTATGTAAGTCTGAACCCATCTAGAAGTGAAAAATGCCATACACCGCCCTTGTCCACACATACCCTGCTCGTCATCAGAAGAACCAAAAGTGAGATGCAGGGAGCATCAGCAAAGGAGTCAAACAAAAAAAGGATAAGATTTATAGAATTTAGAAGTAGTGTGGTAAGTCCAAAAACTGCAGAGTACCAACCAAACAAACTATGTTTAACCACCATCTTCCAAGCGTGGCCTTTTAAACTGAAGTTCACAAATCAAGAAGCAGATCAGAGAACACACTCACCCTCTCCACACACTTCTGACTCCTTCGCTATAAAAAACAATTTGAGGAGAGAGGAATTTTGAGAAGAGTGCTTAAATTACAGCAAGGGTACTTTTCTGGATTTCACCAGCATTCAAGTAGCTAAAGTGTGTTGTGTCAAACAGTGCAAAAAAGCACATATGTGGTTAGAAATACTTTGTTTGAAAATCGCTCTATAGGGTGAGATGATAGTGAAAACCTTCTGGTTGCCGATTGGAACTTATAGCCAGTCAAAGGGCCTCATTATGAGTATGGTGGTGCGGGAGTGGGACCAACCCGCTCCCGTACTGCCAAACCTGTGGTTGAACCGCCTGCCAGATTAGGAGTTTTCTCCTGTCTGATGGGCGGTTCTTCGGCGTTTCCACGGAGGAGCCTGTGAAATAGTCAACGCAATGGGAATGTCAAAATCAGTACCTGCGAGGAATTGACTGCTGCAGTCCATGTTGTGGTCATACTGGGATGCATGCACACAGGGGAGCACAACATGTGCCCCCCCTGCATGCACCCTATGGCACAGAGGCACTAAGGGGACCCTGTAGGGCCCCCTTTGTTTACCGCCATCAAAAATGTGGTGGTGAGAACATTCGTAAAATGTTTGGTGGGGCAAAGCATATTGCGGCTTCAAGATCACTGCAAGGTTGCAGTGGTTCCAGAGCTGCCCGACTGCCCTGGTCATAACATAGCAGTCAGAAGACCGCCACCACTGCGCACCCGCGAGTCTGGCTATCTGTGGACCACCAGACTCTTCATAAGCCCCTAAATACGATACCATTTAGAGGGATGCGTGAACAATTATGAGAGCTGTAATACTGTAAATGTGCACAATCCTTTGGCAGGATTCAGATCATGAAGAGGAGACACAAGAAGGTGCTCAATTGGACACACACAAATGGGCTCACCAGTTGGATCTGTTGCTCGTCCCTATCCTTGACACACCCAGACTAGAGAGAGAAAATGACCATTTCATCCATGTTTTGATAAAGAAAATAAGAATGCTAGAACCCTCTTGAGTAAAAGCCTCAACACTACCCCGCCTTTCTTTCACAGGACAGATTTTGTGGACTTCAGATGCTGCAATAGGTTATAAAAGAAATTACTCTGCCCAAAGATGCAATAGGGAAGGGCATAAGCACGGCTGGACAAAGGTTGGATGGCGTCAATAAATATGAAATTAGAATGTTCTGATTGGGTGATTCTGGTGACTGGAGGTATTTTTGCCAACCAAGCATCCAAGATCTTTCGATATCCAAGGCCTGAGTATCTCTGTTTGTTTTAAATGGTTTTGCTGGAACTATTCATAGTTTAACACTGAGGGTACTCCACACCACCTAAAAATCAAAGTGGGTAACATCTGAGGGCAGCTGGAAAGAAAAATGAAGACGGGATGCAATGAAGATGGGATACTCATGCACCATACTATATTCTTCATTGTAACAGCCTTACTTTACACTATTAGTAGTTCTTCCATGTGGTTGTATGTCAAGATACTGAGTACAACCGACTTTGGTTGGAGTACAAAAATATAACCATAAAAAATATCATAGCCAGAATATCGACTCACAATATTGTGAAAGTTAGGTTACGTAGGTAAGAATAGATTGATAATCCCTCCATGTACCTTGAATATACATATATCATCAACATATAAATGTGTGTGGTGTTAAGACTGTAACAAAATATTCAGCTGGATTACCTTATTTTTTTAAATAAAATATTTAAATACCTTCAGTCACAAGTGCACTGATTTGTTTTGAAAATGGATGTAGGTGTAACAGTCACTGACTCATTCCTTGCTTAAGAGACTGTATACTTATGTTCTTACTTACTTATATTTTTCTCTCTGTACGACTCTGAAGTGAGAAATACATTTTCTAATAATGCTTCAAGTTGGGTTCTTGCTTTGTGTATACATTTCTAAAGTTTACATTAGTTTGGGGGATGTTAATGGCCTTTGTAATGCATTTCAGAACATGCACTATGCTCTTGCTATGTTTTGAAACCTTTGAATTGTCAAAAATTACAACTACACTGCTGAAGCTTCTTTTTTAGAATGTTATTAAACCTATTTATGTGTGGCCTTTTTACACAAACCAAAAAACATACTGTGTATCATTTATACTCCAAAATGCAACAATAAGAAATGGATCAGCAATTCCCTAAATAACATATCGCAGCAAACAAAGGGATTTCCTCCAGAGCTACAAAACTCTAGAACTCACCATCTACCAAACGATACTTGACAACATCAAGAAGTTTACTGCAGCAGCTCTTTAAGTTCTTTGGAATTTTTTTAAAGATCTAACACCAGCCGTTCCTCATAAGATGCCTTCACAAGCTACTTTTCACAAGGAACAAGGTGATCCCCTCATTGCTGCTTGCTGAGAGGTCGCTCCCCAGTCTCCCTGGCGAGACCTGGTATCGTTGTGCTGCATTTATCTAGCATTCCAGCTAAAAGTTTGTTTGTATTGTAGTGCACTGGGCGCTGCTTCGCCTCGCTTCCGCTGCAATTAATTTAACTTTAGTGCGCTTTACCCCCGGCGCTGTGCTCTGCCCTCCCCTCCACTGCCATTTTGTTTATTTTGTTGTTGTCCTCGGTCTGCGTCCTCGTGAGCCCGCCCCGCCTCCCAGCTGAGCCGCCCTCCCACTGTGTATATACAGCGCTCCCGTACCTGGAAGCGCTGTGATCCCCTCATTGCTGCTTGCTGAGAGGTCTCCCCCCAGTCTCCCTGGCGAGACCTGGTATCGTTGTGCTGCATTTATCTAGCATTCCAGCTAAAAGATTGTTTGTATTGTAGTGCACTGGGCGCTGCTTCGCCTCGCTTCCGCTGCAATTAATTTAACTTTAGTCCGCGTTTACCCCCGGCGCTGTGCTCTGCCCTCCCCTCCACTGCCATTTTGTTTATTTTGTTGTTGTCCTCGGTCTGCGTCCTCGTGAGCCCGCCCCGCCTCCCAGCTGAGCCGCCCTCCCACTGTGTATATACAGCGCTCCCGTACCTGGAAGCGCTGTGATCCCCTCATTGCTGCTTGCTGAGAGGTCGCTCCCCAGTCTCCCTGGCGAGACCTGGTATCGTTGTGCTGCATTTATCTAGCATTCCAGCTAAAAGTTTGTTTGTATTGTAGTGCACTGGGCGCTGCTTCGCCTCGCTTCCGCTGCAATTAATTTAACTTTAGTGCGCGTTTACCCCCGGCGCTGTGCTCTGCCCTCCCCTCCACTGCCATTTTGTTTATTTTGTTGTTGTCCTCGGTCTGCGTCCTCGTGAGCCCGCCCCGCCCCGCCTCCCAGCTGAGCCGCCCTCCCACTGTGTATATACAGCGCTCCCATACCTGGAAGCGCTGTGATCCCCTCATTGCTGCTTGCTGAGAGGTCGCTCCCCAGTCTCCCTGGCGAGACCTGGTATCGTTGTGCTGCATTTATCTAGCATTCCAGCTAAAAGTTTGTTTGTATTGTAGTGCACTGGGCGCTGCTTCGCCTCGCTTCCGCTGCAATTAATTTAACTTTAGTGCGCGTTTACCCCCGGCGCTGTGCTCTGCCCTCCCCTCCACTGCCATTTTGTTTATTTTGTTGTTGTCCTCGGTCTGCGTCCTCGTGAGCCCGCCCCGCCTCCCAGCTGAGCCGCCCTCACCCCTCCCCCTTTCCACTATCCATATATGACCGTTGCATTTGCGCGCAGCGTTCACGCGCAGCGACCGCGCCCCAGTCGCGCCGAAGGTGCGCCAAAGGTAAGCCCGTCTTCGCCCGTCCGCGCCTGGACCGCGCCCAGCGCCCGTCCCCCTGCTCTATGCCGCTCCCAACCCCCCAGAGTAACTTATGATGCCGCTACTCTCCTCGCCCTCAACGCCGGTCGCACCCCACTTTGCTGCGAAGCTACCCCAGGACGTACCCACGGCCCATTCTCCTGCCTCTCCTGTAAGTTCAACTGCGTCAGGACCCTCACCAAACACACTTCCTCCACACACAGCTCCGAACCCAAAGACTTGAAATGCATCCTACTGAACACCCGCTCGGTCCACAGACATGCAACCGAACTCTGGGACCTAATCGAGACTGCGTCACCTGACATCGCCTTCCTTACTGAAACATGGATGAATGCATCTTCTGCCCCCGACATCGCCATAGCCATACCGGACACTTACAAGATCATCCGAAAAGACAGCACCAGTAAAACAACTGGAGGAGGCATCGCCATCGTCCATAGAAACACCATCAAAATTACAACCAGCTCTGACGTCAATCTTGCAACCGCCGAACACCTCCACTTTCAGATCCACACCGACCCCAGGACCACACTTAGAGGAACCCTCATTTACAGGCCCCCAGGCACCCGATCTCAATTCAGCGATGACATCACTGACTTCGTCAGCCCGCACGCCCTCGCCTCCGAGAACTACATTCTTCTAGGAGACCTCAACTACCACCTTGACAACATCCTCGACAACAACACCACCACCCTTCTGGACAACCTGTCCAATCTCGGACTCAAACAACTTGTGGACACCCCCACTCACATAGCCGGACACACGCTCGACCCTATCTTCACCTCCAGCAAGCACATCTCCTTCGATCATACTACAGCCCTCCACTGGACGGATCATAGCTGTGTTCACTTCAGCTACAAAACAACCCTGGCCAACAACCGTCCACAACCCATTCCCCGAAGAAAATGGAACAAAATCACCACTGAACAACTCCTCACATCACTCAGCCAAAACACTCCCACCCTGGCAACGGACCCAGACCTAGCGGCCACCAACCTCAGGCAATGGATTACCCACAGTGCGGACAAACTAGCACCCCTGAAAAAACACCAGTCGAAATCATCCAGCAAAAAAGCTCCCTGGTTCAATGATGACCTTAAAAATTCCAAGAAGACATGCCGCACCCTGGAGAAGAATTGGAGAAAAGAACCAACCTCAGACAACATGGCCTCCCTCAAGACAGCCACCCGCAAACACCACCAACTGATCCGATCCGCCAAGAAATCAGCACTTAAGGACCGTCTCGACAACAATTCTCACAACAGCAAGGAACTCTTCAATATCGTCAAAGAATTCACCAACCCTCCCGCAGCATCCAACGACATCACTAACTCCCAAGACCTCTGCGATGCGCTATCCTCCTTCTTCTACAACAAAATTGCCGACATCCACAACAGCTTCAAGAATACTCCCAATGACCAACTCACCCCACCCCCTTCAGATCCCACCCCTCCAACTAACTACCTCAACTCCTGGAACCCAATCACCATTGAAGACACCATTCGCCTCATGAACTCAATCCACTCTGGCTCACCTTCGGACCCCTGCCCCCACTACATCTTCAACAAAGCTGACTCCATCATCGCTCCCCAACTCCGCGATGTCATCAACTGCTCTTTCGACTCCGCCACCTTTCCAGAAATATGGAAACACGCCGAACTCAGCGCCCTCCTGAAAAAACCAACAGCAGACCCCTCAGATCTGAAAAACGACCGACCCATTTCCCTCCTCCCTTTCCCGGCCAAAGTCATCGAGAAAGCCGTCAATAGCCAACTAGCAGCCTTCCTTGAATCCAACAACTCCCTGGATCCCTCACAGAACGGCTTTCGAGCCAAACACAGCACCGAAACCTGCCCTCATTGCGGCGACCGACGACATCCGAGCACTTCTGGACAACGGTGAAACAGTGGCCCTCATTCTTCTCGACCTCTCCGCCGCCTTCGACACTGTCTGTCACAACACCCTCATACAACGCCTCAACAACATCGGCATACAAGGAAAAGCCTTGGACTGGATCATCTCATTCCTAGCAGGGAGAACACAGAGAGTCCCACTCCCCCCATTCCACTCAGAGCCCACCGAAGTCATCTGCGGCGTACCTCAAGGCTCCTCACTCAGTCCCACCCTCTTCAACGTCTACATGAGTCCCCTCGCCTCCATCGCACGCCAACACAACCTCAACATCATCTCCTACGCCGATGACACCCAGCTAATCCTTTCCCTCACCAAAGACCCCAACACCGCCAAAAACAACCTTCACGAAGGCATGAAAGAAGTAGCCGAATGGATGATACAGAGCCACTTAAAACTCAGACAAGACGGAGGTGCTCATCCTAGGATCCTCCCCCTCAGCTTGGGACGACTCCTGGTGGCCTTCCGCTTTGGGATCTGCGCCCACACCCACAGACCATGCACGTAACCTTGGCTTCATTCTAGACTCCTCCCTCTCAATGTCCAGACAAGTCAACGCCGTATCGTCTCCTGCTTCAACGTCCACCGCATTCTCAAAAAGATCTTCCGCTGGATCGCCCTCGAAACTAGAAAGACTGTCACCCATGCACTGGTCACGAGTCGACTGGACTATGGCAATACACTCTACGCCGGAATTACAACAAAATTGCAGAAAAAGCTCCAGCGCATCCAAAACGCATCAGCGAGACTCATATTAGACATCCCGCGCCAAGAGCACATCACCGGTCACTTAAAAAACCTCCACTGGCTTCCCGTCAACAAAAGAATTACTTTCCGCCTTCTCACCCACGCACACAAGGCCCTTTATAATCTAGGACCCGAATGCCTCAACACCCGACTGTCCTTCTACTATCCCACCCGCCAACTAAGATCAGCCAATCAAGCCCTCGCCGCAGTCCCGCGCATCCGAAAAACCACCATGGGTGGCAGATCCTTCTCCTTCCTGGCTGCCAAGACCTGGAACTCACTCCCCACCCACCTCCGCCTTACTCAGAATCACATCTCCTTCAGAAAAGAACTGAAAACATGGCTATTCGATAAATAGTAAACCCCTCCCTCCAGCGCCTTGAGACCCTCTGGGTGAGTAGTGCGCTTTATAAATGCTTGAACTTGAACTTGAACTTGAACCTTTGCCACCAAGATCTAACCCTTGCCAAACGGTATGCAATCTCCACCAGGCCACATTTATGTCCTATCAGATAATTACTTGGCAAGTTTGAATTCAGTGGGCTCCAGAACAATGCCACAAAGTGTCAATTATTTAAAGGCCAACCATGAGCTGGCTTCCAACCTGAAAATACAAAAAGCGCTGACTTATCTCTGATACACTGATTACATGTTCCTGATTATGTCACGCAGCCAACAGTCACTCCAATAATTGACCAAGATTTTAACAAATCCCACTCCTCCATAAACATCAACGTGGAATATAACATAAACAAACGATGGATCAATATAAATAAATAGCGCATAAAACAAATCCATTAGCCATCAAAACCCGAACCATACAAGGAAATTGGTGCTGTATAATCATACAATGAAGGCACTAGAGATGTACAAGACGCCATTGCCTCAATACAGACACTGTCAGACTAATTGACTTACAATGTGCACTGTACAAGCTAATGAGAGCTTTTTAATATACACAGAAATAAAATGAGTGACCTAGGATGACACATACCACCCAGTGCTTTCAAAACTCCCCAGCTTAACATATGTGATATAAATGCTTTCCAGCAGGCACCACATCTGGAAAGTGTTAATTATTGGAAACCCCCATTGCAACTGGCTCATGCACAAACTGAAACATACCCTTGAACTGGGAATCTAGACAAGGCCTGCTCACAAATGTGCACAAGATATTCAAGTGCACCCCCCAATCCGTGGTTAGTGGCTGCCTGTGCACAAAGAGAATGGTTCTCAATGGTACCTCTTCCTATGAATCTTTGTTTCAGTTGTATATGCTGCAAAACCAACCACGCTCAAACACTCATTGCAAATTTCCTTAGTTTCTGTTCATCATGTATATGGCATCTCCTATCAGGAAAGGCTTTCCCGAATGGTGCATTTGAATGTTTCATATTAGGTTCTGTGAGTAGCCAACGTTACCTTAGTTACCCAAGAAACATTAAAAAACAACGTTAAAGATGTACAACAATCAGAATTAAAAAAGAGTGCCAACCAAGGAGGAACGCAACAAAGATTTGCAGAGACTTTTTGAGGCATGAGCAAAGTGGCCTTTTAGGAGACCCCCTGATAGAGACAGTTCTGTTCTTGCCCTAATTACCTTGAATTATTCTTAAACAGTAGGTTGTAAATAGCATTTTCCCTTAATATATTTTTAATGAGGGTAATGTGTGAGAGTCTATTACAGCTATTTTGCAAACAAATGTTATGTTTATGTTTCATACAACATCCATAATAAAACATTCTTTTAGATTAATACAGGGCCTCACATATCAGAAATGGGAGGGTGTCACAGAGATTATTAGTGATAATAGTTTATTTATTTTTATTTTAGAGGTTTTCTATAGCGCTGGCCAGATACGAGGTTATCGGAGCGATTTACAGCAGGATGGCGATAAGACTAATACAGGATAGTGGCACAAGGTAGACATATACATAAGTGTTCAAAAGATTACAGTTCTGCTGAACGTCTAAGCGTGGTTGAAGTAGAGAGGTCAAGGGATCCGAGGTGTGTCATTGAGGTAGAGGGGTCAAGAGGTAATCTCAATGCATAGGGAATGCAAGTCTTATAGTGGAATTTTCTCTTAGCGGTGCTGGACCAAGGCGAAGGGTTGTGGAGAGGGGATGAAGTAGGTAGTGAGTGCGCGATGTCGGATGGCTGCCCGGTGGGAGCGCGATGTCGGGTGCTTGCCTGGTGCTGCTGTGTTAAATAATGAAAACACACATCAATATCCCTGAATATTAGATGTAAACACAGAATTTGTAGAAGTGTGCCTGTGCACTGTCCAAAGAGGGCATAAAAGAGGGCATAAAAGAGCTGAAACTATACCAAAACATCACAATGTTCCGAGCACGGTACCCAAAATAGGATTGATCCAGGGTCCCCAAAGTCCTAAATGTGAAGAAGATCGGCCATTTACACATCACACTTTCAACTAGCACAAATTAAAGGGACACAGAAATGCAAATCAGCTTTCGTTTTTGCCTCGTTCACTGGAAGAAGGAATTGCCTCCCCAGTCCTTCCTTTTACTCGTCAGTACTAAATGGAGTGTGTATAGCTACCCTACAGGCACCACGGGATCTAGCTAAGGGGAAATCCTTCTCCTCAATGTCCTTCAGCTCTCTCTCTCTGCTGTGGGACCACACAGAGGGGTCGATTAGGATTGCGGACGGATTGCCCCCGCCAGGCTGGCGGTAGCCACCGCCGGCCCGGCGTGGGCAATCCGTCCGCCATCCTCACAGAAATGATCCCTCGCCACATTAGGATGGCTGGGGGGTCCACGGCGGACGGGAAGACCGTCCGCCGCTTTTCCGCCGCGGTCACCTTGCGACTGTGGCGGAACAGGGCTAATATGGTGACGGTGTCTATCAGACACCGCCAGCCATATTAGGATGTGCTTTGGGGTATGCCTTTCGCAATGTTAAAAATGCGGGATGCACCCGCCACTGTGGCGGGTGCATCCTAATTCGAGGCAAGGGACCTCCGCCCTTATGGCGTACTGTCCCTGCCCACGACAGGATGGCGGACGGACAAAGTCCGTCCGCCATCCTAATGACCCATAGAGTGAGGACACCTGCAGCACGTCCTGCTTGTTTGTATGTGTTTATGCAGAAGGTGCCATGGGGTTCAAACTGGGCCAAAATACTCTCTGGCTTTCTCTTTTATGTGATTCTGCTGACCTCGGTCTCTGTGGTAGGGGGCTAAGCTCTCCTGTTGAGTGCAGGCAGGATTTTCCACATTGTGGTTTGGAGGGCAGCACGTAGATGCTGTTTCTCTTTTTATTTTCTTGTTTGGGTGTTTCGAATACTCTCCGCATGTATGGCTAGGCCATCAGTAGCGGCCCATGGTGGGAGTGCTGCTGGGCGCTGATGTGGGGTGGGGGAGGGGCAGGGTGGGGTGTGGTAAACTCCAGATTCCGCTGCATAGAGGTAAGTAGACAAATAAATAAAACAAATCTTGTTGTGTGCGCTGCATCGCCAATTGCGATGCAGTGCGCGCAACGAGATTAGTTTTATTTATTTGTTTGTGTACTTACCTCTGTGTGGCCCTATTTCAGAGTTTACCTTGCCCCTCCCCACCCCACGTCAGCGCCCGTAAGCAGTCCCACTAGGGGCCGCTACTGTAGGATATGCCTCAGTGTTTTTGCAGGTCGTCTGGCCTGTCTTTCTGTTCAGCCCTGTGGTGGGCAGAGTTGATCCCTGGAGACTCCTCTGTTGCTTCTCTCCTTACTGCTGGTTCTTGTCCTTGCATTTCACAGGTCTTTGGCCTTGCTTTGCACCTGGGACATCTAGGGCTTAGAGACTTGCGTGCCTCCCCGGTTCCTGCCAGACGCAGCATATGATGTTGGTAGGCATATTCATTGCTACTCTGGTATGTACAGGCTCAGCTGTGACTACAATGTCCGTGGGCAAAGTTTCCACTGACACTCAGTGTGGGATTCTGGTCTGGGGTCGGATCCTGGTTGCTCTGCTTCATCCATTCCCTTTTCATGTGTTATAGGCTGTGAGTGTGTGCTCTTGCTTCTAGAACAGCTGTCACAGGTCACAGGTCATCCTAGGGGTAAATGTGTCATTTTGTACCCACCCCGATTAAGGATTGCAGAGGGCAGCAATCCTCCATTACCCTGGTCCACATTGATTGAGTGTTTCTTTTTTTGCACCTTTCTTTGGCTCTGCTTGCTGTCCTGCTCTCCCTCACCTTTCTTAGCAGGTGGCTGCTGAGACTGCATGTGGAGACTTGCACTATAGTCTTAGTGGCATTAGCCTCTTTTCCTGCTGCTTAGCCAGGTGTTGCTCACTCGTGGATACTGGTTGAACAACAGGTTATTTGCAGTCTGAGGCTTCTTGTATCCATAAGTTCCCCGAATGTCTATGACAGTCTCTAGGATTCTCCTTCAATGTGTGTTTGGTCTTTCCTGATTGCTACCTGCTTGGCTAGTTGCTTCAGGCTGCTGTCCATAGCTGCAGTTTTCTTGATGTTTCTCCTTGTTTCTGTTGTGCCTTGCCTCCTTGTGTGGTTTGCTAATGTATGTGGGTGCTCCTTCATTGGTTGGGTTGCTTCTCCAAAGCTCCCTCCCACATTCTGGCATGTGCAGTTTGTGACACAAGTTCTCTTTTGGAACTGGACTGCCCAATTTCCCATGTGGGGAATGAGTTGCTTGTGGAGCTTGGACATATCTGTCTGAGTCTGTCTGAGCCCAGGGGGGGGTGTGCTT
Organism: Lissotriton helveticus; assembly: GCF_964261635.1. Lineage (NCBI taxonomy): Eukaryota > Metazoa > Chordata > Amphibia > Caudata > Salamandridae > Lissotriton > Lissotriton helveticus. The sequence continues at coordinate 897,940,655 of NC_136071.1, forward strand.
TGTTTCTCTTAGGCTTTTTTGTTTTTGTGTACTTCTTCCTCATGGCAAGGTTCATTTGGGAAATGGAGGATGCTAATGCTGTTAGCCAGAGATTTTTGACTGCTGCATTTGGCCATGCTTGTGCCATGATTTTCAGTGGGTCCGGGTTGCTATCTTTTGTGTGGTATTTTTGCCTTCTGTTGCTAAACCCCATTTTTTTGGGATTAGTGACATAATATTGATCCAACAAAGATCAAGAACCAAAAATATCAAAAATTAAATATCGAGAACAACAATATCGACTCTACACATAACTATGAAAATCACTAATATCAAGCACACAAATATACAAAAATATCTATTTTTACATTAATCATCAACAAAAGTATTGGAAACACAAATATTGTTATCAATTACCACAATATCGAATACAAAATCATCGTCAAAATAACAAATAAATTCAATAAAAAACACCAAAAAGCCTATTTTTACATAAACCGAGGGGTAAAAATTACTATTCCTACTCCAAAGAGTGCAAAAGTAGTGTAAGTGTTGGATAGTGGAGGGATTAAGGGCCATATGATGGTAGGTATTTTGCGATCGCAAACACTGCGATTCGCAGAATCCAGGGTGTATAATTTCTAATTTCTAATTAAAAATATTTCTAGAGCGCAGCATACACCTTGCGGTTTCTTGGCGCTGGGGGGGATTGGCTACTGAGGGAAAGAGACCAGAAGAAAGGATAAGAGAAGGTATTTAAGAGAGATTAAGAAGGGAAAGCCTGGCTGAAGAGGAACGTTTTCAGATCTCTACGAAAGGGAAGGTACTGAGTAGCAGAGCGGAGGTGATCGGGGAGTGAGTTCCAAAAGGTTGGAGCCAGGGTGGAAAAGCTGGCCCCGCCCCACTTTTTACGTGTGAAGCGAGGGGTCTGAAGAAGGGACTTGGAGGAAGACCGAAGCTCTCTTGCAGGTACATACGAATGAATTAGAGAAGTGATAAAAGCGGGGGCAGTGCCCTGGCGGGCCTGAAAGGCCATACAGCCGATCTTAAAGAGGGAGCGTTCTTTTACAGGGAGCCAATGAAGCTCCCTGAGAAGGGGGGTGGAATGGTGATAACGAGGAAGGCCATACACCAGTCGAGCTGCCTGGTTTTGGATAATCTGGAGTCTACGCAAGCTGTACGCGGGGATACCATGGTAGAGAGCGTTTGCGTAGTCCAGTCGTGATATCACAAGTGCGGCCATGATGATCTTGAGTGCCTGGGGGGAAAAGAAGCGGGAAATAGAGCGGATAGTGCGGAGAGTGAGGAAACAAGAGGATACCACGGAACTAATTTGTGAATGGAGAGTGAGCTGGTTGTTTATTTTTACACCGAGTGTTTTGACTGTGGTGGAAGGGGTAGGTGAGGGGCCGAGAGAGGGGGGCCAGAAGAGAGAGTTCCAGGGGCTGGATGAACCACCCGTGAGAACCAGCTCGGTTTTATCCGGGTTCAACTTGAGGTGGTTGTGGTTCATCCAGTCCCTGATGAAAGTCATAGTTGACTGGAAGTTAGAGACAGAGAGAGGAGAGGGGGATAGATCAAAGATGAGCTGGAGGTCATCCGCGTAATTATAAACGGTGACCTCCAGCTGCTGGAGTGCGAAGATGAGAGGACAGATATAGAGATTGAAAAGCAGAGGGGAAAGAGAGGAACCCTGGGGAACACCGCACGTGACGGGGAGAGGAGTGGCCGTGAAGTTGCCTAGCCGAACCGCCTGAGTGCGGTCCCTCAGAAAGGAGGAGAGCCAAACGAGAGCTGATCCCCGATGCGATCGCAAAAGTGAGTGTTCCGATGTAGGTAAGTATTGCGGCTTGCAAAAATGCGAATTGCAAAATTAGCGATTAGCAAATTTGCGTGGCATGGAATTTGGGAATGAAATTGCGAATTCACACGGTGCGTCTCAGTATTTGCGAAAATCGCAAATATTGTTCATGCAAAATGCAAATTCGCAATTTGAGATGTAGCAAAAATTCACAATTAGCGATTTTAAGAAAATCGCAGTTTTGCACTTCTCAAATACCACCAACTCTGAACAGGTGGTAACCAGGTGCAACCTATTTAAACAGGCCCACAATGCCACTGGGGCTTCTCACAATGGCTGGCCTGTATGTGATAGCCAGGAGGCTGCGTATCCGAGAGGCTGCACAGAGAAGGAGACGCCAGGAAAGGATCTACAGAGCACGCATCACCCTTTTCCAGCGGACCCAGGAGGACATCCATGTGCACTACAGGCTGCACCCAGACAGTATCCTGGAGTTGATAGAGGAGCTGACACCCATACTTGAACACCCGACATACAGGGCAAACACCATTCCCATCCACATACAGGTTTTGTGCTCACTGCAACTCCTAGCATCAGGGGGTAATAGCCGCAGCAGGAGGGGTCTCCCGAGTGCACTTTCATGTTTTTTCCATGCTTTCCTTGATGCTTTGATTCAGAGGATGCATCACCACATCCCATTCCCAAACACACAGCAGGCACTTGACCAGACCAAACAAGATTTTTACCAAATAGCCCAATTTCCCCCATGTGATTGGCTGCATAGACAGAACCCATGTCGCACTGTCACCCCATCACACAATGAGTATATTTTTAGAAATAGAAAATCCTATCATTCCTTAAACATCCAGGTAGTCTGCAACGCTGAACATGTAATCACAGATATTGTAGCAAAATTCCCAGGAAGCACACACAATTCCTTCATTTTTCGACACTGTGATTTACATCGCAGACTCACAAATGGTGACTTTGAAGAGGGATTCCTGCTAGGTAATTGCATGGCACAAACACACACAAGTAGGAAAGGTAGGAACTGGCATGACAACACTTAACATAATCCTACTCTTGCACTGCAGGTGACAGTGCATATGCTGTACGTGACTACATCCTCACACTGCACCTCAATCCAGCCACAGCAAGAGAGCGGAGGTATAACAGTGCCCACAGAGCCACAAGATGCACCATTGAGAGGACCTTCAGAATCCTTAAAAGCTATTTCCGGTGCCTCCATAAGAGTGGAGGTGCCCTACAGTACAGCCATGAGACGTGTTGCAAAATTGTGGTGGCCTGCGCAATGCTACACAACATCGCTACCAAGAAGGGCACCCCAGTGGATCTGACAGATGCAGACACATCAGATGAGGAGGATCCAGCTCCCCAACACAGATGTGCAGGTGGAGCCGGGGCTGCAGCCGGGCGCCTGAGATGTGATGACATCACACAGAACTACTTCTAGGTGAGAAATGAGGACACAATGCCAAATAATGATGTTCAAAAAAATGTTTTATTCCCTTAACAGCAGGATTAAATCTGTCACACAGCGTGACTGAAATGTTGTTAGTTGCACATGTTGAGGTCACAGTGCTATCATTGTTAAGAGTCAGTTACTCCATATGGCATGTGTTGCCTCACACATTGCCATGCGGGCATGCTGCCCCTTCATCCCCATGCGTGCATGCCCTGTTGACCCTCGTTCGGGCTGCGCACTGGCCTCACTGGTGTCTTCACCTGCTCTGCCCTGATGCCCGCTCCGGCGTCTTTCTGCAGGAAGTGGAGGAGTTATGCTGCTTCTGCTTGATTGTCCATCAGTGTCCAAGGTGCCCAGTGTCCCTATGCCACCAGTGGCTACAGCATGCATTTGGTCAACCGCATGTGTGACCTGTACCAGGCCCCTACCCACATCCTGGCAGCAGTGTGCCATTTTGTGCTGCATGCTCACACATCTCCTAGCTAGCAGGGATATGGTGGTGGACTGGCGATTCACAGTCTTGGTGAAGAGGTCCATCCAGGTGTGTAGGCGGTGTTTCTCCGTGCGCCTGGCCAGCCTGTCTCTCCTGATCTCCCTACACAGTCCTTCCAATGCACCAGTCATTGAATTCACACTGAGTCGCAACTCAGACATGTGATGATTTTATGTGTGGCAAGTTGGCGCTGTATTGATCGAATCCCTTTACCTTGCAGGCGCTGTGCTCTTAACATGCTGCCCTCCAACTCTGCTTCTTCAACCACTGCCATTGGATGTTTGTGCAGTGGACTGTGGTGTGTGCTGCCTTGCTTGTTGCCTGGCACGTGGCTGTGCCTCCTCATCTGCATCTGTGGACTCTGCCTCCATCAGTGGCAGTGGTGAGACAATGTTGCGCCGTTTGGTGGCGCAGGTTGTGTGTGTCTTGCTGTGCCCTGCTCCTCCTGCCCTGCCACATCCACATTTGCTTCTGTCTCCACCGCTTCACCCATTGTTTCCTGTGTTGTCGGTGGTGCTGTAAAAATAAATGCACACATTAGTTGTGTGTCATGTTATAATTTTGTTATGGATTAAAGTTTGCTACAACTATTCACATGACTACTACTTGTGCGTTTTGCACATTCCAAGTATGACTCTACCCTATGTCCCCTTGCTTTGTGTCACAGGACCAGGTATCAGTGCATGGGACTACATTTCCCATAATGCAATTCTGGGTGTGCCTGTGGACATGTACTGGAGTAGTACTCAGGCATGGGTGTTTGGGGCTGTAAGTGGGCTGGGTATGTTTTGGGATATTGGCATGCATCTTACCTTGTCTGGTTTCTGTATTTTCGGAGCTGTCCAGGTCAGCCACGCCAGTTAAATTTTCAGGCATGTGTGCCCTCCACCAACTCCTCCAGGGGCATCGGCTCTGGTGCTGTTGAGGTCCTACCTCCAGTCACTTTTGCCTCAGCTAATCTGGTGGCCACCCTCTCCTTGGACCTTTGGTGCATGTCGTACCACCGCTTGCGTAGATCTTCAACTGTACGGTGGGTTACGCCAATCGCGTTCACTTTCTCCTGGATCTCATTCCAGATTCTCCTTTTTCTTGCCTCTGGGACACGGAGTGAGTTCTTTCCAAAAAGGAGGTCATGTTGCCTCACTACCTCCTCTGTGAGCACCTCAAGCTCCCTCTCACTGAACTTTTGTTTTCTTTTTCTTGTTTGTTCTTCAGGCTGCTTCTCACTCCCCTGAGACTCCATTTCTCCTTCCTGCAAATGCTGAGCAAAAAGCACACTCCCTCCTCACAATCTCCCAGGCAGCTTCCGACTCAGACACAGGTGCTGGCAATCAGGTGCAGCATGGGCAGTCACACTTCCTGGTTGTGATGTCAGCATTCGTCACCTGAATTGCTGTTTTCCGTATTTGCGATTTCTTATTAGCGGATTCGCTATTAAGGAATCGCTGTTTGCGTAATTGCTATAATGTTATGCGAATTTTTGGTAATCGCTATTTTTTCCGATTATTTACCTACATCGCGATTTGCGGTTCAGAAATTGCGATTCGCGGAAAATCGCATTTTCCGAATCGCAAAAAGATATTTACCTACATATGCCCCTAAATGTACTATTCCAACTCCAGTGAGTGCAACAGTATGGAAAATGTTGGATAGCGAAGGGGCAAAAGGTACTATTCCCACTCCAGCGAGTGCAATAGTAGGGAAAGTATTGGATAGCGGAGGGCTGAAAAATTACTATTCCTACTCCGCTGAATGCAAAAGTAGGATAAGTGATAGTGGAGGGGGAAAACATTTTATTCCCACTCCAGTGAGTGCAACAGTAGGGAAAGTGTTGGATAGCGGAGGGGTAAAAATTACCTATAACACTTAAACAGTTAAAAAAACAATAAATATTATAACATTTAAAAAATCATAAACATATTTTAAAAAAATTAAAATATATAAAGTTAAATATATTAAATATATAAAAAGATCACCTATTATAATATTAGTTACATATATCAAAAACCTACAAATAATATATATAAAATTAATTAATAAATACATTGACAAACAATAATTTTTTAAAAGTAGCAAACATTAACAAACAAAAAAATGATTTAAAACATAAATGTATTTTATTTCATACCCTATAACACCACACCAATAACAAAACACTTCAACATTTTAATACATTTATTTCCATAATTAACATAATAAAAAATTCAAATAAATATTGAGTGCACAAGCTTTAACACTTTAATATCCACCACACACACCTAAATTAAACTATAAAACAATGAAACACTATTGTATATTTTTTTGTAAAGAAAAACAATTACTATTAACAACTAATAATTAATTACAAAACTGTATTTAATACCCACCCTTTACCCTTTTAAAAGTAAAACCAAAATACAAAAAAATAAACATTTACCCAAAATAAACATCAAATAATTAATATTAATTAACAACTATATATTAATTAATTAAACAAAAATTATTTCCTACCCTTTACTTCATAAACATCACAACACACACATAAAATTAATTACACAATTACCATAATTAATTACCAATTAAAATAAATTAACAACTAATTATTAATTAATCAATTAGAAATTACTTGCCTCTCTATTCCCCTACAAACCAACAAGACGCTACGGGACTAAAAGCGCAAAATTCATATAAAAACAAATTAATAACTACTAAAAATGTAACACATATATTAAAATTACAAACAAATCTTATACAAAAAAATACATCACATACATATAAAATATATACTAAAATACACAACAATAAAAAAACTATATTTTTAACAACTTTATTTTTGCAAACGATATTTAACACTTCGATATTTAAAAACGTGATATTTATTACCTTAAGTCGATATTCTTGACCACGATATTCTTGCTGTAGATATTCCTGACCCATGATAATAATGAGTCGATATTTGTGCAACTCGATATTTTGTATTTGATATTCTGTCGCTGCACCTTTTCAACCATTGCCCCATTACTGTCAGCCTTAATGTTTGACTCTGACCTGGTCTTGTGGGACCAGAAAACTACAGTTGGCATTATTTTGAATTCATCCTTTAAAAATGCTTATCTCCAAGTTCCATTTGTTAGATTTGTGTTGTTCTGGTTTCATTGTATTTACTAAATTGTCTCTGTTTTTCTAAATTGGTTTGGTATTTTTCATCTGTTGTGTTTTCATTTTATCACTGTTTAAGTGCTGCCTAAATACTCTACACATTGCCTCTAAGATAATCTTGACTGATTTGTGCCAAGCTGCCCGAGGGTTAAGCACAGGTTTATTTATTAACTTTAGTTGTTCACCCTGACAAGGATTGAGATTATTATTTGATGTGGTTCGCATCCCCCTCAGTTAATGCCACTATTTCTTACAGTCCACTGCTTAGGGTTTGTTGTGATGTATCGCTGCCTCCCTGCTAAGCTCATTGGTTGTTCTGGGTCTGTATTCAAGTGATTGCCCCTTTTTCTGATTCCCATCAGGGTGGAAATGTAGGTTAACTGGGCAGCGTCAGGTGTTGGTTCCCCCTGTGAGAATGCCCTTCCCACTTATTTTTTGCAGATGAGATGTGTGGGTTTTCCCTTTCCCCTATTTATTCCCAGGAAGTGTGAATGGTGGATACTTGCACTGGGATTGGCATTCCCTGACTTCCTGCTTAGCTTATGCTTAATGTTTCTCATCGCCTATGTGTTCCTTGGCTTTGGTTTCTCACCATCAGTTATTTGTAGCTGAATGGGGGGGGCTCTCTCCTGTGTGCTGCCAGTGACTGCAGAGTGCTTGCCACACAGTTTGAGTCCTCTTCTTGGATAGGTTTTGTGTCCCCATACTAGTTGAGACCGTGGGCTTCCAGTTGTGTTACCTGAAGGGCTGGAACCTTGTTGTACTAGACCACTGACTTTGTACTATGAATGTCATTCAGCTGGGGTCTTTGCCTTGACAATCTTGCTTTTTGCCTTGGACAGGGTCCGTCTTGGTGCTGCCTCTTCTTCTTGGGTTGGATGTGGGATTTGTTGTTGACTGTCCACCAGGCCTCTTATGTACTTGTGTCTGATCTTTGACCTGATCATTGGGGTTTCTATCAGCTAGAACATTTCTTTTTTTGGTTGGAGGTCTGTCCTCAAGGCCTCACAATCTTGGTTGTTTCCTGTGGCCTACGTCCCCCTCCAGTTTTGGCCTTGGTGCCCTGGGTTGGTTGAACAAGTGGTTAGATGTGGCAAGATCTACGATGTGTTTGATCTACTAGGAGCTGTTTAGGGCTGCTTTAACTGTGTGGGTTTCTGCAGGTGAGTTTTTTGTCTGCACATAGTGGTTGCCATTTGTTGCCCTAAGTGTGAAGGGTAAGCCCAAACGTGGGTCCCTCGCTAGCTATGCCACCAGATGCAGGCTAGCCTGGCTGATGAGGGGTGATACCCCAAAACTGGTTCCAGGATGCTTATTTCTGGTCCATGGATGACCTAGCCTAGCAGTGTGAACCGGACTTAGCTAAACACTTTGCTGCAGAGCCAAATGCTGGGAGCTAAACACTCGACGCATTCTGCACACAACAGGGGCTATGTATATGAATAAAGTATACACTGACACCAAACAATTTAACAACAACAGCATAGGGAGCATGACAGTTGGAGCCAAGTGATCAGAGGATTTGACAAAGCTGACATCTCATGTTACCCTATCTGCTGGGTATGACACTGATATGAAAGACCTTACATCCATTGGGTAAGTGAAGATCAACGATTTTCCTTTGAATACAATGTAGAATTTGGCCGGGCCAGCAAAGGAAAAGGAAAAGGGAAGGTCGCTCAGTGATTGACAGAGTGTCAGAAGGCCTTTTCTGATGGAAAAAAGTGGTGGGGCGGGTGGATAGATCAGGATGCAGGAGGAGTGCTGCAGGGATTAATAATAAATAGATTAAACGTACCTGATATTGCCTCTTGCCCCTCGGGCCTCAGTGCTCCTCTGCTTCCTTGTCCCAGCAGTCCTTGGGACAGCATCAGAGACTCTCTGTGAAATCACAGTGCTGCTTTCATGAAGCATGACAGCAGCATGGAGTTTGGCCTGAACGGGCCTAAGACTGTCGGCCAAATAGCCATGCACATTTAGCAGTGCACATCACTCCACCCCATCTGCCATGGATTGGCCCCACCCATCCCTACACACGGTGGCTCAGCCCTCAGCTGAAAAATAAATTGGTAATAAAATATTTTTTTATTTTTCAGCCGCTGGGTCTGAGCCAGTGGTGCAATGCTCCTCCCCCATTGCAGAGGAGCCGCCGCTGCTACTGTGTCCTTAGAGTACTCCTGTGCAATAGTTATCCTGAAGGTGTTCCATTGTATTTGCTGGATTTTCCTGATATGAGACAGGATCGTTTCTGTATGACGGTAACTTTGAGGTCTGAAGATCATTGTTCTCGGCTTTGATGCAGGATTGGCTGAGTCAGGTCCTGGTTTGCCCAGTGGTATCCTATGCGCCCTTTCTATTTCAAATTCTTTATCAGATTTCATCCCGAGGCAGCATGGTATCAATATTCCAAAAATTCAGCACAGGAGTTTGCATCACCTTCCACATTATCAGGGAGACGAAAAATACGTCGGGTTCCTCTACAGTTGCGATAAAGTGATATTAAAGTTAGGTTTTGAAATGGGATAAGAACATTTAAAAAACAAACAACAATTACTTTCACCAGTTATAGTTTATTGAGATGACAACAACTTGCGCCGCCACCAGCACTGCTTGTGACCTCATATAATACATCACTCATGGCATGTTAAATGATATCATGACTTGCACATCAAATACAGTGCTTATGACCATACAATACTTTGATCAATGAGTAACAACACGTTAAAGCACTCTGTACTTAAATAACAAATCATTTTTAAACCAATAAGTAACTCTATAATCATATTTGTCTCTTTCATTGTGTTAAAGGCAATACGATAGGTAATCTCATTTGTAAGATTATTTACAAGATTTGTAATTTCATCTGTACATCAAGAGTAAAGTCACGAGTAACCCTGGGCGGTGAACTCCGCTCCGCTCGCGGAGTTTTCGGAGTTTCCCGCACTCAGCGGAGTTCCAAAAAACTCCACTTCGCACAGCGGAGTGGAGCTCTCGTTCACCAACGTCAAGTTGGTGTTCGCGACCAATGAAAATCCACCTCCCGGCGAGATTTTTCCTCATTTGCGATCGTCAGCATCAAGTTGGTGAGAGCGAGCGTGGAAAATAAACCTCTCAGTGAGATTTCTCAACGTGGGAGGGTCAGGTTTCTCATTGCGAGTGGTCGCGTATGCTCGCTACCGCACGTTGAGAAGCTGCCAGTTCGCGTTGAGAAAAATGCAGCTCGAGTCAAAATCTACTCAAGTGGAAGAAAAGGTAAGCTTGCTCTGTGCATGGTGCTGTTTGCAATGATTGTACAGTGCGGACAAGCATCCAGCACTGTGCAATCACCGCAAATGTCATTTTTCTACTGTACTCCGCCGCTCACGGAGCTCCGCGTAGTGCAATAGAGTTTTTTTTGCACTTCGCATAGCTTCACGTAGTGCAACTTCGCGAACTCTGCCCAGGGTTAGCCATGAGTACTGAATTTGGTTTCTGAGTTATTGGTTACATGCATGGCTGCTTAGCAAATAAGGTCTTGATAATCATAACACCCCAATTGGACAAGAGAGATCAACCAACTATCAATCCAAGGGCATGAGAAGAAATTAGGAGTAGTCCCCATGAAACAGCAATGAATAAAGACACACATCACTAAGCTACAGCCACTTGTAGGCTATGTAATTGATGCAGGCCAAGAAGGGAGACAATAATCCACACAGGCTCTTATGACAAGTTGTGTGGAAAAGGTTGGGGTAAATAGCATTACTCCGGAGGGAAGAATTCACAAGGTGCTGTAAACACTTCCTCATTTGTGTATGCAACCTGAAAATGAGGCATACCCTGCAAAATCTGTACTCTGCGAAGGTGTAATAATGTTCACAAAAATAATAATTCTGATCTGTGTGCAAACTCCTGATTGCACAAGGATAAGAATTTTGTTCTAAACTTGTAATCTGTGATTAAGTGTGCGTGTATTCATATTGTTAGACCTGGCATCTTTGGCATGGTTTCCCCAGTCTTTTTGCCTCTACCTCCTGTATTTTTGACGCTATGCTGGATTTCGTTTTTGCTGGTTTAGATGCTTTAGGCACTTTGCCACTGCTGATCAGTGTCAAAGTGCAAGTGCTCCCTGAGTAAATTGTTATTGTAATTGGTTATCCATGATTGGCATATTAGTATCACCAAGAGGTCCCTAGTAAAGTGCACTGAGTGTTCCAGGGCTGGTGATCCAAGTGCTACTAGTGGGCCTGCAGCACTGATTGTGCCGCCCACATGAGTAACCCTAAAAGGGTGTCTCAGGCCTGCCACCGCCGTGCCTGTGTGCAGTCTGTGAACTGCCATGTCAACCTGGCCAGTGTCCCCACTGACCAGGCCTAACCCTTCCCTTTCTGTACACATTGGTCACCCCTATGGAAGGCCCAGTACCCTCTTGGGCAGGGTGCAGTGTATGTGAAAGGTAGAGCATGTACTAATGCAGGTGACATGCTCTGAATTACAGCCATTTTTGTGTTTCACTATTGTAAGGCTATCTTGCCCATAGGCTATCATGGGGAATGCTGTGTACAGTGGTTACCTGCATATCTCCCCACCGGAGCAAGATAGGACATAAAAGTCTGGTATCCCTGACCTCAGAATTTAATAACACATCTTTTAGGAAAGGTGGTTTTTAAATCCTGTGTTTGAGAACAGCACTTTTAGAAAGTTGCTATTCTCTTGTCTGACCTTTCTGTGTGCCTTGGCCTGTTTGTGAATTGACTGTCTGGTTTGTGAGTGGCAGGGGCTGGGTGGCTCCCAGAGGCTGAGTGGGCCATCCCTGGGCTGAATAGCTCCATCTGCACCTAGAGTGGAGGGAGGGGGTAGCACCTGGGCCTGAATAGGGCTGTGCCTGCCTTCCACAATGCTGGCTCCACCTCCTGCTGGGCGGCTGATGACCCTGCCCCTCTCTCTGAAAGGAAAGGAGAGGCCAGGAAAACAAAGTGCTGAAGGAACACCCCGAACTGGGTCAGACCAGGTTCAGAGCCCTCCTGCACAAACGGAACAAAGACTTTTAGGGGTATAAGCATAGGACCCCAGACTACAGAAAATTAGATCATCCTGGAATCAAGAAGGAACCTCTGCCACGGAGAAAGCTGGAATACTGAAGAAGGAGGACTGTCCTGCTGTGTGCTTGTGGACTGACCTGCAGTTTCTTCGCTGTCAAAGAGAGAGGAAGGACTTTGCTTTGTGCTATGTCCCCTTGCTTGAAGGAATCTCCAAGGGCCTGAGAAGAGCTTGCTCCCTGTTAAGAAGTCACAGGAACAAAAGGACTTCACCCCCAGCTTCCCTGAACTCTGCTGAGAGAGTTATGTCCTTCCTAGAGTGCTTGGGCCAGTTGTGGTGCCTTTGGAAGTTGAACCTGTGCTTGGGAAGCTGGAAATCAAGATACTAAAAACTTTCTGCAAAGTTTCACGCATTGCTCGCTTGCGGAGCGCATCCCTGTCAGTGCGAGAAAATTCCCACCCCCGCGAAGATCGAGATCGTCGCAGCGCCTGTTGCCGCTGCAAGAACCAACGCATCCTTCACTTGCGGAACGCATCCCTCCGGTGCGGGAAAAGTACTATCGCTGCAAGTATCGTCGCAGAGTCTGTCGTCACTGGGTGAGATCGTCGCACCGCTTGCTTGCAGACAGCATCATGCAGCTGCGAGAGTCATCACAGAGCCATCGCATCAAGGGGCCGCGAGAGGAGAAGATCGACGCTGCACATCGTTGCCACACCTAAGATCATCGCTGTCCCGAAGATCATCGCATCGTACCTTTTGCGAGCCGCTTCCACCGAAACCTGCGCACCGCAATCCACGCAAGGTATCGCATCCCTCCCCATACAGACTAGAGTCATCGCAACACGCCCGCTGCGTCCAGCGGGGTTGTCGCATCGCCCCCCCAGGATCTCAGGAGTGACGCATCACTTGCTTTTCAACGCTGCAGCTTTCACTTGGAACTTTTGTCGCATCTAAAGGTACTGTTGGCTAAAAGTGACGCAACTGTGGATTAGTTTAACGCAACCTTAAGAACTCTTTTGAAACCATATTCTTGACATGTGCATGCTAGAATTTAGTCATTTTGGTCTTGTGTAGTTTAGATTAAATACCTTTATTTTTCTAAACTGTTGTGGAGTCAGTTTTGGTGTTTTCACTGTGTTACTGTGAGTGTTGGTACAAATACTTTACACATTGCCTTTGATAAGCCTGACTGCTCGTGCAAAGCTACCAAGAGGGTGAGCAGGGGTTATCTAAAGAGTGTATCCTCCTTACCCTGACTAGAAGCAAGGATCCCTATTTGGACAGTGGTACCTACCTCTGCCAACTAGAGACCCCCAGATCGAACACATATCATCCTGGATAAGGTTATGGTACGAAATTAGGCACCAGTGACTAAGGGGCATATTTAGGCTTTCCTGTTTTCAGTTTCTATTTTTGGTAAATTCTGGTGGGTGTTTTTTTCAGTGTTTTCAAGTGATTTCAATATCTTAAAAAAACAGTGGTTATCAGTGGTTACGCATTTTCGCACCATTAAAAACAACAGAAACAGTGTGTTTCTGGTGTTGATGGAATGTTATGCTTTTATTATTGCTTGCTTTTTGCACTGATAGCACATGGTATATAGACTGTGTACGTATAGTGTATATGAGGTCCAAATAGATTTTTGCAATTGAAACTTATTATGGTACACCATACAATATTACTTCAGTGAGTCTTTGGTCATGTGTGTTCGCTATTTCCTTCCCATGTAAACTTCTGTAAAAAGGCCATCTCAACATTGGCACTTGAGACGGGCAACGCCAAAACAGCCAGTACACAATTTGTTACCTCTGGCCACTGACATAGCTTTTCCTGCCAATACTGGCGTAATTGAAGACTGCGATTCTCAGGGCATGTTCTGCAACATTTGTGTTGAGCTGGGCGCTTATGCCCATAGAGTTATTGAAGCGGTCAAAAATGAAGCAGCACTTTTGAAACTACAGAGGAAATTCCCCTTTATGGAAGGAATCTAGAACTTATGCAGAGTACCACAGTGAAGTTTCATTGGCTTCAACTGTCATGGTTGGTGAAGGGACATTGCTATGCATCATTGCAAGCCATTTCTCATGTATTATAAAATAAAAGTTCCTGAACTGCTCTTCAACATTGTTTTGCTTACCAAGTGGCAAGCACTCTAACATGGAACATGTTGCAGTATCAAAGTCACCAAAGGTGTCGCCCAGCATACTCTCAAGGAGATGTTTCACATCTACACCAATTATGCTGAACACGTGGCAGACAAGGGTGTTTTCAGACTCTAGTTTTGTATTATGTCCACTACGGCAGTTAAGTATTCCTGTAAAGAATGCAGTAGAGTGTACTTTTTTCACATCACTATCAATATGTGACCAAAGATCCTCACATTTCTTGCCTTTGGTATCACCACTCAGCAAAAAATCTGTAAACGGTTCCCACATGGATAATATAGCATTCATAGCCCCTTGGACTGAGAACCATCATCTAAGGGAAACAGTTGGGATGACTCTTTCTTTGATGCCACTCAAAGCACAAAATGAGGAATATTTGTGTTTTAGTTCCTGTGCATAACAAAACTGCACCAGAATGGAATAAAGTCAACAGCATTCCTCATTAACTCTGAAGATTGTAAAGATGCTTTCAGCATACCATCTACCAAGTGGCAAGGATCTTACAGGGAAGCACTTCAGCTCAGGTATCAATTTTGACAGGCCATCACACAACTTTTTCATATACGTAGCTGAATCACTGCAAATACAAACAATATCACTCCAATCTTTGTTGAACGTGGAAAGAACCTTTTTTGTAGAGCATTCCAAGTGACCCTGCGTTCCATGTTTTCCAAAAGTCTGGTGTCATTTTTTCACCACTATCCCAGATGCTTGGCGATAGCGCTCTTTACATCTATACTTGTCACTATACCTTGCATTGGGAAACATCGTTTAGAACGCGGTGTTCACACTGCAGTGCCTTCATAACGCTGCCAGTACAACGCAAGTCATTACTACGACTTGCGCTGGATGGCGCTGTTGGGCAAGGAATGTTGTAATTTTATATTCCAACACCTTCCCTACTGTTACGTGGACTGGTGTTGGAATATAAAACTATAAGATTCCAAAATCCGCGTCCTCCAACGCAAGTCGTTGTAACGACTTGCGTTGTAATGTGGAAAATGACAAAATGTATATGTACATAAGCGGCGTTCATTTGTGTTCACCCTCGCCACTGTTGAAGGTAAAGAAAGTCACGAAACAGTGGCCCCGCCATCTTGTTCCCTTTTAGGCCCCATCACATAATAATAATAATAATAATAATAAAGAGCTTATAAAGCGCACAGTAACGCCATCACGGCGTGTCCCCGCGCTGGTGGAGCTAATAGCACACCCAGACCTCATTCATAACCCCCGTCCCTACAAAATGTACAGAAGGGTTTTGAGCCTAGACCGAAACGCCGACTCACTGCTTTCCAGTCTCATAGCAGGAGGAAGTTTGTTCCATTGCTGAGCGGCTTGAAGCGAGAAAGATCGCCCGCCCATTCTGGCCTTCCTTACCCTCGGAACTGTCAGCAGCCCAATGCCCTCTGAATGGAGGGCCCTTGGCGGCTCATACCGGCTGACTAAGTCCTGGAGATAAGCGGGAGACCTGCCCCAGACAATACGGTGAACGAACAGAAGGCATTTGAACAACACGCGTTTCCTCACTGGCAACCAGTGAAGGGCATCCAACGCCTTCTGCGAGTTTGCTCTCCTCGGTCTCCTCAGCACCAGTCTGGCGGCGGCATTCTGGATGACTTGCAGGCGACCTAAGCATCCCTCGGTGGACCCAAGGAACAAAATGTTCCCATAGTCCATCACGAACGTAGATAGTAGCCATCTTTGTGTCATGACCTCTCTGCCCATTGCCGATAGCCATCATCTCTCTCTCTCTCTCTCTCTCTCTCGCTCTCTAAACACGACCTTGTCTCCGTGCTGAACCCCTGCCCCCTCGCTCTTTCATCCTACCCATAGAACGGGCCCTTTTGGTAACCTCTTCCTCCCTGCCCGATTGCCCGGCCTGATCCCAGGCCATCACCTAGCCCAACAGATGCAGTTTATTGCTTCCTACAGTAGGACCTCGCCTCACATCAGAGGAGCGGTGATTAATCAAGGCCTTCACACCCCTAGATCTGACCGACACCCCCCGCATCCCTCCCAGGAACACCCTTCCTCTCTTCTGATGCTCCCCCCCCCCCCGGCTACACCTGGCCTCTCGACCCAGTCCCACATCATAAAACTAGGTCTCGTGGATGTACCCCTCCGGCCCCGCATAGCGAAACATGATCTTATCGCCTGCCCAACCTTAGATCTGACCACCCCCTCCTGCCCTCGTGCCCTGTTGGAATGTCCGGCTGCAGATTACAATCACATGTCACATTTGGGAGGGGAAAACAACATCAGAGCGGTCAGTATGGGAATGGGCCTGGAGCTGGGGTCCCAAACATGCCCTTTTTTGTACTTCAAAGTGTCTTTATTGCAATAAGGAATGTTTGTACATCATAAACCTGTGTATAAAAGACGGAGCCGTAGAGAAACTAGAGAGAGCACCTCGAGAAGATACCCTGTTGTCTGATTTGACGTGTTCTGTTCCGTCGGAAATAAACTCCTGTTTCCTGCCTTCCAGTCTCCAGCGCCTGCCTCTTTATTTGGGTAATCGTGAGTTGGGTGAGAAGCGGCTAACGCCGGGCAAACCTAGGAAAGGGGTAAAACGACCTGATCTGCCTGAACCCTTTTTCATCAATTGGCGTCCCAAACGTGGGGCCCATCAGCGACACGTGGATCCAGTGAGAGAGGTCCCAACGACAGAGTGAACGACTGCAACAATCGGGAAGAGCTCCTGCCTGATAGACCCTTGTCTGGCAGCCGATCATCCGAACTTCACTGGTTCCGAACAGACCTCTCTCGAGTGATCTACGGTCCTGACTGGGAACCATCAGGAGTGCCACAGCAATTACGGAGAATAGAGGACGATCGGGCGCTGGAAACGGAAGACGAGAAACTGTCCATGCGGTCCGGGTAAGGTCGTGTAAACACGACAAATTGCGAATTGATTGTTTGATTGTCATTGGAAAATACTAGTATTACGCATTTTGATTGTTTTGTCCTGAGAGATTCTCTGTCTACAAACGGGGAAGGATAGGAGTATTCTCCCTTTGCAGATAGTGAAGGGTGGGTAGCGCAGGCTTTTGCCCCCCGTTGTAACCCGTCGCGCCTACTCCCCTCTCCATTTGATTGATTGTTATCCAAGCATTTATTGTTTTGGAATTGGTTCTCTTTGGATCATTCTCTATTTGCAAACAAGCACAGAGCCACCATACTCTGTTTAGTCTTTGCAGATAGTGAAGGATAGGTAACGCAGGCTTTTGCCCCCGTTGTAATCCGTCGTGCCTATTTTTATCCCCCACTGATTGATTGTTTGACCAAACATTGATCGTTCGGAATTGGTTCTCGGAAAGGATCTTCTCTGCCTACAAACAGAGAGGAACAGGAACACCTCTCTCTTTGCAGATAGTGAAGGGTAGGTAGCGCAGGCTTTTGCCCCCGTTGTAACCCGTCGCGCCTATTGTATTCCTCATTTGATTGATTGATTGTTTGTCCGAACTTGACTGTTTGGAATTGGTTCTCTCTTTGGGTATTTCCTATTTGCGAATACTGTAGAAATAGAAATATTCTACCTAGTCTCCGCAAAGTAGTGAAGGATAGGTAGTGCTGACTTTTGTCCCCGTTGTAACCCGTCATGCCTATCTCCCCCCCATTGCTCAGTAGTTGGTTCAGCCCGGACCATTTATTAGAGGTAGACCATCTGGCTCCACCGGAGGACACCCCTAATAAAAAGGACATATATAAAGAAAATGCGGATTAGCCGCTGTATCGTGCTAGCAAATAAAAGAACATAAGAATCGTTAGGAAAAACAAAAGGAATCGAGTAAAATCAGTAGGCCACTGATGAGATCTCTTTTCAACCTCACTGAAATGGAAGCATTAGGAACAACCGCTCAGGAAATATGAAACTAGTGAGGAAAGCCGAACTCAACGCCATGATGACTGCAAGACAGCTCGGCTCCACCGACCACCCCGCCCAATTAACGGCAAACCCTAGGCAAATATTAGAAATAAACAACGCAATAGCAAAGTAACAGGTTAAAACGTTTTTTATTTGAACAAAAATACATTAAACAACTATTTACACGGCAAACGGCTGCAACAACAAACCCACAATGCATTTCGCCGTCTGCTTGACGCCGTTCCTGTCCCTCCTTCCCCAAAGTAGCAATGTTGAGCTACCTTGGGCTACTTTCTAGTAGGTTTTTGGGCCTCAGAAAGTCTACAAAAGCCGTCGGCGGCGGCCTGGGGTGGAGAACCATTACGCGAATAGTCCGGAGGCGACACCACGCGCCAAGGCCTGTCCCCAGGATGAACCAAGGGACCCGTTCCTGGAGCCGTGACAAAGAGCGGCTGGCCGCCATCGGCCGGAGAAGGCATGGGCCCGACCCGAGATGTACTGGTCCTCCCATTCCCTTCTTCTCCCGGCGCCTTGCAGGCCACGGGGGGGGGATGCCTTGCATTTGCCTCCGACCCCCCCTCTTCTTCATCGCCTGGTCCGGCCATAACAAATGTCAGCGAGACGCCGTGGGGTGCACTGGGAGGGAGAGGCGGCGCGGACGAGCCTCTCCCGCCTCCCCAGGTGGAGGCCCCTCAGCTGCACCCCCAACGCTCCATGCACCCGGCAAAGGGTTTGTCCACTCTTGCGGTGCAGGGATGCTCCACACACCCGGCAAAGGGTTCGTCCACTCTTGCAGTATAGGGACGCTCCACACACCCAGCAGGGTCTCGTCCACTGTGGTGGTGCTACAACGCCTCACCGAACAGGCCGGAGTCCGTCTGCTCATTTGACCCAGTGACTGCCGGTAGCTGCAGAACTCCTAAAAATGGCGGTCGATCTTGCAGGAACGAACCTGGCGTGCAAGGATGGCCTGGTCGCTGGCCAGCTAGAAAAACGAGTCCTCCGTTCAGAAACGTTCTCCTCAGCTTTGAAGATTCTACGAGAGTTGCGGAGGGCCCTCGACCTCCGCGGGCCCCCGACCGCCCCCCGATGGGAAATGACTGCCATGATTGCCCGCAGAACGACCAAGACGTAGCCACGAGACGTCGGCGCCCTCATGCTGGCGCCAGCCTCAGTTTTGAATGACCCAAGATACTGCAGACTACCGATTTGATCAGTTCCGGTGGAACATCAGTACGACCCGGTAGGAAAGATTGTTGCCCCTCCCTTTTCTTTGATTGATGGTTCATGTCACCGGTCCCTCCTGTTGCCCCTTAACGAAACTTCTGGACTGCCGAAAGAGGTTCTGGTCCGACCACGAGTTGGTGGAGACATTTTGACTATACTTGGACCCGCCTGACCCCACCCAAAATGGCGCCGATACAAACGAAACTCGCAATTCCCCGTTGTGTTCCGGATGCTCAGACTTGATATCATGAGATATGTATGCAGTTTTTGAAGCACATGGCGGGAGGGGATGAGTATTGCTTGAACATTCGAACAATGAATTTGATATTAAGTTCTGACGCATCATTGATTACAGTATTATTGAAGGTTCGAATCTTTTTGACACTGATGGTACTTACCCACAATGAATTTTCGATATGATTTTATTGCACTTATCGTACCTTGATGAAATAAAACAACCACCGACTCAGTTATGTTTTCCGCAGATAAATATGCCCTCATGTACAGTTCCAGTCTGCTCCGTGGCTGGCCCACGTGGTTGTAGGCCTGCATTTGTACGTCAACATTTTTTAAATAAAGATTTTGTGACAAACAAATATAGTCGTAGCTTTTGGATTGGTAAGTTCGAATACATAGCCCTTGTTTCCGATCTACGTAAAATACAGGCGAAATAAAGCAAGTCGATTACTGAAAGGTTAAAAAGCAAAGTACCCAGAAATATTGAAAATGTGAATGATCCAAGTTTGTTGCGTGTGTTTTTTACTTTTGTGCAACCTAAGGCAATCGATAAAGGTCCTGGTGTTCTGTTTTACTTTGTATGCCACATATCTCAGGGAAATTGTTTCAGATGCCCCTAAACCAGACCCGGTACCACTGTAGACCACCCCGACTCCTCGAAGAAGAACACGAGTTCACCCACTTTACCCTGATTGCCCTTTTGTTTCGACCCCCCCCCCCCACACAAGATCCGCAATACCACACGCGGGCGATCTATGCAATGTGCAGTCCATAAATGATTATGCCTCCCACACCACCAGTCCCTCTGGGCTTAAAACGCCGAGATGGAAGGGACTGCATCCCGCAGAGATAGGTCGAAGTACGTAGTAAGTAAAAAGCCTTTTGGGTTTATGCACGCGAATGTGTCTTAAAACGCTGCCCCCACCCCTTCTTTTTCCCCTTCTTTCTGCAGGTCACATCGGAACGTCGACTAAAGTATGGAAAAGACCTAAGCAACACGCCATGGCTCCGCGAGGACAAATGATACATTATCCATGGGGACTGCCCCTGAGGACATGACGATTTTGGGTGATATGAATGCGCGCGTGTATAACCGGTTGTGTATGACTCGGCTGGATATACGTTGCACGCGTTGGTTTGATAAGAGAGATGTTTTTGTACGACTTGAGGGATGATCGAACGACCGATGGAATGGGGGAAAAGGGGGGTATGAACCTGGTGCCTATACACGACGAGCAAACGTAGATATAACACTCCCTCACTTAGAAACGACCGTCTCTCTCTCTCTGAACCCAGCGACTGGAGGGGTGGCCTGAAGCAGAAATTTGGCGGGTTATTGCAGTATGACAAAAATATGACTCCAACCGGCCCCCGAATAATGCAACCAAGAATGACGTGCACCTACGAGTAGATTCTTACGCCATGAAACTCGAAGTTGCCCATTGTTCCCCAACTAACACCCTCCGTTGCCTCAGCCTGGATACCCATTCGCTAAAAAATGATTCAAAGATCCCACCGTAAGTACTAGCCCGACCAGGATAGTTCCCGGACAATTGACGAAAGTATAAGTATTTGCAACAGAGACCAACAACAAAAGACAGCCAGGCGAATTAAATAGGAAACTAAGGATGCGCAGCATGCAGGGGGAAATGTCTTTGGCCAAGTACTGTTCTATGTTTTGTCTTGAGTTCTGTATGTGAATGCATGTACCCCCCCCCCCTCACCTGAATTCATGTGTACGTAGTATCTGGATTTGCGTTGTCCCTCAGTCTGTGTTTCTATATAATATGACCCCTACTGTTTTGTGTTTTGTGAGCACCAAAATGGCCTATTTTTGTACACGTTTCTCTCTCTCTCGTCCTTTCCCTTCATGTTGTACGTGTACCGAATAGTTCATTTAAAATGCGAACGACCCCTGCTCCCTCTTCCTCTGTGTGGTAATGTTGTGCCCCGCCGGCACGAGCCTAATTGGTTTTTCGAACACAAAGGTGATCGACAAATTGCCAGAAACTAAAACAATTGTAATTTGCCATGTTACTACCTCTCCTTTTCTGTAAAAATGATAGAACTCGAATTGGCTATAAAGGAAAGGACAGGTAAGACGACTGATGTCCCCCTAATCTGGCCCTTTTTACAGGAGGACTATACGTCAGTGGCCTTCTGCTCTCAGCTCGTTAGAAACACAATCTCCTAGGCCCAGATTGCCCCACCCCCCCGCACCCAAGTACGGATGTCCAAAACGTCCCCGTTCCTCCCGCATGACCCCAGCTCCGTAAACTCGAGGTATAACTGATGACCCTGCTTAACTGTTGCTCCCCGAGAAAAGAGTGTTTAGCCTCTACCCCTCTCTCATGATGATAAAAGACTGCCAGGGCTAGGGTCAGAAAACCACATGCGACATGAATGAACGCCAAATAGACTTAGTTCAAACTCAGTAGACATGCCTGTAGACATACTCCACAGTGATAACTTCTGACCGTGACCAATGAAACGTACCCCCAGCTACCTAGATCTGGGACGGAATTGAAATGTATAAATGCCTTCTCTTGCCAGTTCGCTAAAACCTGTTTTGTACCCATTCAAGGATACACAGTCACCGGAGGAGAGGGGCTGGACGTGACGCACAGCCTGGCCACAGATCGTGAGGCGCGTGTGACCTCGACCTAAGATGGAGCCGCAGAGCAACGGGAAGCGGGACGATGCACCACTCTCAAACGCAGAAAACGAAGGAATGGATGGCTGCCTTGAAGCCCTCTGCTTGTTGACCCACGCGTGCCAGAAGTCCCCGCCCTTTGAGCCCGATTGATGGACCTGCCTGCGCATCACCCTTTTGCTCCCTTGGTCCGTCTCAAAGATCCGGTCCCACTCCGCCCTCTCCTCCCTCGATTATCCGACAAAACCCCTTCTATCCTTTCCACGTGGATTCTGACTCCGAGAAAGAAATGCAGGTGCCCAGCATAAGGCACCCTTAAGAGAGATTAGCTAGGAAACAGGACTGTGGCCTAACGGCAAAGGACAGATCACACCCTGCGACGTGTAAAGAAGGACCCGAGCTGGACCTATAGCTCCACCGCCGGTGCTCAACAGCGCCAACGGAAGAAAACAAACTACCAGTGATGACTCGCTACTAAAAGGACACTGAGGCGAAGACCCCCCTTTTTCGGAACTTTCTACACCCCTTGACTAATTGCTTGTATTGGACAAAAATTCCTCCCTCAACCACTTTTGCCTGTAAAATGTTTCATCTGTCACTTTTAAGTACGACAAATGTAAATTTATATGTATTCCACCTCGTATGTCGCATCAACTACACACGGTTATATGTAAGTCTACCAACATTGACAAACGCTATTTCATTGACTACACA
Organism: Lissotriton helveticus; assembly: GCF_964261635.1. Classification (NCBI taxonomy): domain Eukaryota; kingdom Metazoa; phylum Chordata; class Amphibia; order Caudata; family Salamandridae; genus Lissotriton; species Lissotriton helveticus. The sequence goes on from NC_136071.1 coordinate 897,963,435, forward strand.
CGACTACATGTATGATAAACACGGAAATGATCTATCTTATGTAAAAAGCGGCGACTGTGGAAAATGACAAAATGTATATGTACATAAGCGGCGTTCATTTGTGTTCACCCTCGCCACTGTTGAAGGTAAAGAAAGTCACGAAACAGTGGCCCCGCCATCTTGTTCCCTTTTAGGCCCCATCACGAACGTAGATAGTAGCCATCTTTGTGTCATGACCTCTCTGCCCATTGCCGATAGCCATCATCTCTCTCTCTCTCTCTCTCGCTCTCTCTCTCTCTCTCTCTCCAGCCCCGCAAGCACCCCGCGCCCCGACAGCCCCCGGTCTCTCCTGTTCGGGCCATAAACGCACCGCTAAACACGACCTTGTCTCCGTGCTGAACCCCTGCCCCCTCGCTCTTTCATCCTACCCATAGAACGGGCCCTTTTGGTAACCTCTTCCTCCCTGCCCGATTGCCCGGCCTGATCCCAGGCCATCACCTAGCCCAACAGATGCAGTTTATTGCTTCCTACAGTAGGACCTCGCCTCACATCAGAGGAGCGGTGATTAATCAAGGCCTTCACACCCCTAGATCTGACCGACACCCCCCGCATCCCTCCCAGGAACACCCTTCCTCTCTTCTGATGCCCCCCCCCCCGGCTACACCTGGCCTCTCGACCCAGTCCCACATCATAAAACTAGGTCTCAAGGATGTACCCCTCCGGCCCCGCATAGCGAAACATGATCTTATCGCCTGCCCAACCTTAGATCTGACCACCCCCTCCTGCCCTTGTGCCCTGTTGGAATGTCCTGCTGCAGATTACAATCACATGTCACATTTGGGAGGGGAAAACAACATCAGAGCGGTCAGTATGGGAATGGGCCTGGAGCTGGGGTCCCAAACATGCCCTTTTTTGTACTTCAAAGTGTCTTTATTGCAATAAGGAATGTTTGTACATCATAAACCTGTGTATAAAAGACGGAGCCGTAGAGAAACTAGAGAGAGCACCTCGAGAAGATACCCTGTTGTCTGATTTGACGTGTTCTGTTCCGTCGGAAATAAACTCCTGTTTCCTGCCTTCCAGTCTCCAGCGCCTGCCTCTTTATTTGGGTAATCGTGAGTTGGGTGAGAAGCGGCTAACGCCGGGCAAACCTAGGAAAGGGGTAAAACGACCTGATCTGCCTGAACCCTTTTTCATCAATAATGCCCGCGTTGTCAAGTACCACGATCTTTTAGATCGCGTTGTACTGACATACATCCCCTTGCATTAAATGTTTAAAGCCTGAGGTGCTTGCAATTCACCTACTATCAATACTGAATCACTAGAAACTAGGGGCTGATGTTTTAAGGGTTTTTACCCATTCTCTGTGGGTAAATGTGCTGACACATATTATGGAAGATTCTTTTGAAACCAGCCATTTTACCGATCAGTGAAAGAGTGAAACGTAGCCAAAATATCAAATATGGTTTTGATATTTCCTGATTCTCTACAGTTTATAAAATAATTAAACAAGACCTAAAACATGCTTCTAAACCCTGCATCTTTAGACCAAAGACCACCAAACTGGAAAAAGAAAGAGGAAACAATATTTGAGTGGCATCCCTAAAGAACCAAACTCAAGCAGAATAATGTTAACCCAATCTTTCTTACTGCTAGCTTGCTACATTGTATTGGCCCCTTCAGGACAAAAAAAATGACTGTCACTCTCTTTTTCCTTTCTTTGAATGGCATTTGGTTTGTGGTTGTGCAGGTGTTTTTTCAGTGTTTATATGTTTTCACTGGTGAAGGCTATTTCTCTTTCAGTGGGGTTTTATCAGTTATTATAGGTTTAAACCTAAAACCGAACAGCCTAGGCATATTTACCAAACCATGTCAGAGCGCGGAGATAGGCCACATTTGGCAGCATCGTGCTCTGACATTTTTAAAACGCAGGGATGCACCATTTTAACAAGAATACGATGCACCCCGGGGCTTCCCCTAGCACTGGCACAATAAAAGCTGCCTAGCGCCAGTGTAGGTACCCTGCCAGGATGTTGCCAGGGCTCCTGTGCTGCAGGGACGATTGTTTATGTGCAGCAAGGGACACCTTCCTGCACGTAAACAATCAATAATGGTGAATTACTCTTTCTATGTGTGCTGCAGCACACATGGAAAGAGCAACTAACGAGGAAAAATTAAGTATTTCTCCTTGTATCGCCCCTCTAACACCTGGTAGTTCATGGCGTTAGTTTTTGGTGCTGCCTCTGGGGCAGTGTCAAAAAGCAATGGGTGTTGCGGTAGAGCACCCACAGAAGCACCCATTGCGCACCCCTTTGCCACAGAGGACTGCGGTGGAAAGGGGCATATTAACAAGGTGGTGTTAAGCCACTCTAAAGGGCCCCTTGCGCTACTTTTGCATCACTATTAACATGGAAAAAGTGACGCAAAAGTGACACAAGAGGCTTGTATATCTGCCCCTAAGTGCTTAGCGCCACCTTGTAAATCTGAGAAATGCCGCTATGCCACCAGAGCATCAATACAAGTGGAACTCAGGTGGCGATTGGGGCTTTAACATATGCTGCTAGATGTGCAGGCTACCAGCCATTTCGCCATTCATATCACTACCCCATCTAAAATCTGCCATAAACAGGCAAGCATGTTTTGTCTCTCATCTGCTAAGAGGGACCTTGAAAAGGGCTTGCATCTCCTTCTTCACTGGGCATTTAAAAGTGAAAAATGGGTTTTGTTTGGAAGGGATAAGATTCCTCCTCTCTGAGATCATAATTAGGCTGTAATCCCCTCAAGAAAACGAACCTAATGTACAAAAGGTTTTGCACACAAGTTCAAATTAGGTGCAGAAAACGTGCCTTTTGCAAGCGTATTTCAAAAATCCAGACTCAAATTAGGTGCCGAAAACGTGCCTTTTGCAAGCGTATTTAAAAAATTCAGACTCAAAGAAACAGAAGCTCCAGGGGCCTCATTTATGAGGCCTTGCGTGAGTTTTGCGCTTCCGATGCGTCACTTTTTGTGACGCATCGGCGGCGTAAAACTTGCCTCCTGATGCGCACTATTTACAAAGTGACGCATCTAAGCAGATGCGTCACTTTGTAAACCCCTGCGCTACATTATACCTGCGTCAGGTATAATGTATGCAGAGGGGGCGTTCACACGCAAAAAGCCTCGTAATAGTGACGCAGTGAAATCTGTGAGATTTCACTGCGTCACTTTTAGGACGCTGTGGCATCAAAATCTTGCGCCTGCCTCACAGCAGGCGTAAGACTGACGCAAGCCCTTTCACATGGGGCTTTCCCCATGTGAAAGGACGCATTGCTGGAGTTGCGTCACTTTTGTAACACACCCCAGCAATGCGTGACTTTTGCGCTTAAAGATACGTCAGAAATACTGACGTATCTGTAACTCCTTGTGACATGATGCGTCATATTATAAATATGACGCATCAATCATGTCTCAGGGAGAGCGCAGTGAAAAGTGACGCATCGCTGTTTTCACGCAGCGATGCGCCACTTTTCATAAATCAGACCCTCCAGCTTATCGCGATTTCACGATTCGCAAAGAAATCGCGAAATCGGCCGATTTCTGGAAATGCCGCGATATTTGGCAAAAAGCCCGCGAAATTTGCCGTTTCCGCCGTTCGCCGTCTTAAAGGAGAAGGAGCGAGGCACCCATTTTCCCATTCCCCCCAGGATTGATTTTGCGGATGGCTGCCCGACTCACTACAGACGAGACACCACCCTTATGTCAGTTGAGCCCTGCACAGCCTTTCAAAGTCCAAGAATGCGATGGGCGACGTCACAGTGTTTTGGTGTCTGGTTGTAAGGCAAGGGCCTGGTGTCACCCTGAGGGGGCGGGGCTACGGCACACTGCGCCCTGCCTCGTCTGGAGAAATTATGAAAGGCCTCTCGCGCTGCCTGTCTATAACTAGTTGCTGCGCGTAGTCCGTGAATATGCGCAGTGTGCTGTTTACGTCGAGGCGGCGCTTCCTTTGTTTCACCACAGCGACTCCATGTGCTGCTGTGTTGTGTACGTAATGCTCTCTTGGGCGCGCATGCGCTCACAGGCTTGTTTATCACCAGGAATGTTGAACTTATTGTAAACAAGTGCGCGAAAAGCCCTTCCAACAGGAGGTAACGCCTTGTAACAGGAGGTGTTTTCCTACATGCTTCGGCGTAGAGGTAAACAAACCTTGGGTTGTGTTCGTTTTGCATGTTTTTGAGGCTCCTGTTTATGAATTAACAAATCTTACTCTCGCCTTCTTCCACTAACCTTTTGAAAAACACAGTTCAAACTGCAGTGAAGTTAATTTTGAAATGCTGAAATTAGGTTTGAAATTTGTCTTCCTGAATTATTTGGCCTGCTGAATGTTTTTTTAATTGATTTTAAGAATAGGAACAATACAATGATACATGCCAACATTTTAGGACAAGGACGTGGGAGATTTACAATAAAAAATCGGGAGTATGAAAACTCCCCATTGATTTCTATTGTAGGAAATGCAATTTCAGGTGGGAGACAGGTCAAATAAATCCATTTTTGGCTTGAAACATCAGTAGTCTCCCGCCTGAATCGGGTATATCGGTATGTATGATACAATACAATATTAAACGAACGTTTCGAAAGAGTCACACTGTTCTATAAAACTTTAAACAAATATCAGGTTGGAAATACCAGTGCAGTAAAAAGCAAAGTAGACAAATGCCATAAATAGCTTAGCAGAACTCAAAACTGCCAGCTTACCGAAAACCATAAATAGTGAGTCTGTTTCTCACACCTCTTCCCATAATGTGATAACCACATTTTGTTGGTCATCATGCATAATCAGACCCTCCAGCTTATCGCGATTTCGCGATTTGCAAAAAAATCGCGAAATCGGCCGTATGCTGTTAATGAAATGACCCAAGAACATGTCTGCCTTTCCTTCTAAATTTAGCACACATTTCTTTGGAACTCGAAAAGTATAAAACATTGTGATGTATGGCATTCCATTATTAAAAAAAATGGGTACCTAAAAAATGAAGGCATTTGTTCATGACAAAATAGAATAAACGGGCAGCTCGAGGGGAGCAGACCGTAAGTCTCTACTATACATATACACCCCAGTTCAGTGCTCAGAAGAACTGAACGTACATGGCCAAGATTAACATGCCTTTTAACTAAAACAAATGGGCTGACTTGTAAATAAACAAAATGTACATAGCGCCATGTTGTCAAATAACTCAAACAGTAAGATATCTGTGTTTGGTGTTGCAAAACCCCCAAAATGAAATGCCGCTAAATGCCGCTAAATTTCCATTTTTGTGCCGCTAAATTTTCATTTTTGTGCCGCTAAATTTGCCAATCCATGCCGCTATATCCTGGGGGGTCTGATAAATAAGGACCCAGGTTTTGTTTACTAAAGGTTTGCACTGGTGCAACGCAAAATGATGTAAAGCACTTTTCACACACAAAAGTTATTTTGCGCTGAATGTTGACTATTGTGTAGCACCAAAGCCACTTTTTACCAACCTCCTGTTAAGTTTGGAAAGGGCTCGAGTCTTGGCGATTATGTCAACAGTAGGTGACACTTGCTAAATCCTACGCGGCGCTATTTTTTGCCGGTCGCGTAAAGCAGTGATTTGTTGCACGAAGGAAAGTAAATCTGAGCATTATCTGGAAAATCCAATGCACTTGCACATTTCTCATGTTTTCAAATTCAAAATTAGACACAGGAGCGAAAAATCAGTGCTCCCGTCAGATGGCGGAGGGAGGCAATTAGGAAGGTAGAAAATATCCAGATTGTAGTAGCTTTGTTGATATTAATTTGCAACACACTGGTTCCTGTCAGTCGTTTTCCCAGTTGAAGATCCTTTTTGCAAATTATTTAGCAATAGTATACAGCCACTCCCTAACTTATGCATATGCATACCCGCTGCAGCAACCCGCTACGAATGACGTGCTTGTGGGCAATTCAAAGAAATGTCATTACACGTACATATTTTAATCACATTGTAAAGTTATTTTAGGTTTTCGGAAGTCTTTTTGGTTTGGAAAGATATTTGACACTTGACAGATGTTTAAAATGAAAATACCCTGTAACCTACTGAGTGCCACATTATTGGAGAGAACACTTTTACCGCAAGTTAGGAGATGAGAAAGAGGCCGTACGTGTATATGAATCTAAAGCGAATCTGTGTTACAGTGTGATTGCCCCACCTAGCGGAATAAAAAGATATTAACAACCGTAAAATTATGACTGAAACTCAGATCACCTTGTCAGTGCAAATGTACTTACAATGGTCCTGAATCATGATGTGATATCCTGCCACAAGAATTACATTGTCCCCACAGGGGCTAGCAAAAATAACTAAAATTGAATGAAAAATCACGTATTGTTATAGAATACTGCGCAGCAGACTTGAAGAGATGTCAACCACGCAGCACAGAGACCAAAGTTGCTGCTCTGACTTGCATGAGATAGCAGGAAAGTGCAATTTCTACTGGATAGGGCACTGTCCTGCTCCCGCCCTAGTACTTGCGCACAATCGAACTGTGTAGCCACACGTACACGTTTGCACCATTGAGCAAATGTGCCTGCATCATGTCTACCATAGGATTTGTACACGAAAGGTATCCTTCTAGTACAAAAAAACTATAATTATAATAACTCTAAAACCTTTCTCACTTTGAATGTGGGCTGTACAGGGTAGCGCACATTCAAAGTGGGAAAAGTTAGGAGAAATAAAAGCATTTTTACTTGATAACACCAGCTTGCAAGAGATGTTGGGGAAAAGTGACGAAAAAGTGGCGCAAGGGGCTTGTAAATCTGCCCCGTTATTTTTTTACAAAAAGACCAATCTGCCAATACTATTGTTAGTAGATAGGGATTTGCCTCAACGACCATGTATCGCACATTGAACTCCCCCTTGACACAAAGCAATGCAGAACAATTGCATTCATTTCACATTATTTTCCAGCTCGAAATAAGTTTTGTGCTGGGAAGTAAATCCAAAATAAACATTTTGCGCAGGTTTGTGTCATTTGTCTGACGTAAACCCATTAGAAAAGTTATTAAATCTGCCCCTGTGTGTGCCAGTGTGCTATGCAACACTGCAATGACCAAAGTCTATTTCCGTACGAAAATTAACCCTATTTAGTAAAGGTACCAATACACCAGTAAGACGTTTTTAGGATTTAAGTATTTTAGTATTCTACAGGGGAGTTAAGGAGCATGTACATTAGTGCCTTGTTTGTGGATTTTTTAAGCTGTACTAGCAGTGCATAGCTATCAGTCATGCAGTACATCCTGGGCCCCAGGTGGTGAGGGGTATGCAGCACCCCAAATATGAGTGTTTCTTTTAATATTGAAAGTAATAAAAAAAAACGAAGCTATATTTACTGTCTGTTTTAGGGCACTTGACACTGTTACTCTGCCACTGATAGCAGTAAGAGACACATATGAACCAGAGAGAGGGGGACACAGTTAGTGAGGGACGAAGGAATGCCCAGTTACTCACTGGTAATATTCATTACTCCAAGTCCTGGTCTTCCCGTCCCATTCCTGAGCCCTTCCCTCCCTCCCTGGTTTTTGTCTTGGGTGATTGTTTTCCTTTCTGGGTTTTCTTTGGTATTTTCAGGATTTTCCATGACGCACTTCCCCTTTTATCGTCACCTGATGGTGGCTCCATGTTGGGGGAAGTGCGAAAAGCTCTGCTAGGTAGAAGGTTTCTGTGGAGCAGACTAGCTGCTCACTGTTAAGGAATGGGACGGGAAGACAGGACGAGGAGGTAATGAGCTATATTTACTGTCTGTTTTAGGACACTTGACACTGTTACTCTGCCACTGATAGCAGTAAGAGACACAGCTGAACCAGTGAGTGGGGGACACAGTGAGTGAGGGATGAAGGAATGAGTCTGTATGTAGGGCGTTACTTTCTTTTGAAGAGGATGAGCCAAACTCGAAACCGGGAGATGAGGCCTTGCACCTAGAGCTTCTGACCTGGGAAATGGAAAGCAGGTTTGTATCATAGTTTCAGCTGAATATGCAGTGATTCTGGCCAACTCACTTGATGCCCCCATGTCTCAAAAACAAAAATGTTTAGCCTAATCTGGCCCTTGTGCAAAAAGGTTTAATACCCTGAAGCCAGATTTGTGCTATTTCAAAATGCAAAAAATAAAATAAAAAATAGCCCTGGCTAAAAAGTATAAACCAGCCCTACACCAGGAGTCAACAATTAGAAAGTAATAGTTGTGGCAGGAACATTTAGCACAATGCTGTTTTAGGTCAACTTATCAGATGGCACAACCTGTTTGGTTGCTAAAGACTTATTCCGAACTTAACGTGGGCATGCAACACTCACCATTGATTGGCTTTGATGCCGCTCCCATTTTCTTGCTTCGTATTCAATGGTTTGTCTGCCTCTTTTGGTCTTCATCTTTCAGGTGGAACACAGCTTCTTTAGAATCCTTTTGGTTAGCTGCTGAGTATCTGTTCACTGCTCACATTTACTCTTTCTATTTAAAACAGTACTCCATTGGAGTGCATGTGTCTTTTAGCACTCCCCATCTGGTGCTGCTTCCTTCCTCAAAAACCTGCCCCACCCTGCTGTGTGACTCTCATCCCATCTCAGCTTGTCAGCAATAGCACAGCAAAAGGAATATTTTTGCTGTTGTAAGGTTGAAGAGTTTCTTGTAGTTTTTGATTTATCTCCTGTATTCCACAAATTGACTGAAAGCACAAGCTTTGGAACAGAAAGTTTGTTATGATGCTGGGGGATGGCCCATCTGTTGCACACACTTAGCTGCTGTCTAAGGAAGAAGATGTACTTAGCTTGACAACTCTCTTGAATGCCCATAATTCTGCTCCATGGGTTACTAAAGGCCACCAAATGGCAGAATTTTACCTTAACACCTCCCTGCAAGTTGCATAATTCCTTGTTGAGTCCGCCCAGACCCCAGGGGTCCTAGTGCATATAATTTCACGACACTACATCTCCCCACTTGTTAAATAAAAAGTTGACCAATAGTCACTTCATATTTCTTTAATAAGGCCTTTAGGCGCTTGCACTAGTCGGTCCAGTTCGAGTGGAATGAGATGGTTGAAATGCACGCTGATTGTGCACCAATGGCACTGGTTCTGATGCTTGATGTGGACTGTCAGGCGGGATCGCCTCATTCATGACTGCACGAGCTGACGACCGTCAAGCTAGGTGCTTAAAGAGTAACGAGTCCCATGTGAAGGACTTTCCAGGAGGATGTTCTGTCACTATATGTCCTATGCATGTCACAACCCTCAGGGGATCAACATCAAACAGAGTGTCTGTTTTCCGCTTTTGTTTCTGCTTGACAAGGACCCAGTCGCCTTCATCGAAGACTATTTCCTGACCTCGTCGACAATGATTAGCAAATGTTTTCATCTGGCACTTCCGAGAAGTGCTCATGACACAAACCTTATCTGAATTCATGTATTGATCTACTGTCTACTGGGGCAGTTTAGCTCTGATAGCTCTCCCAAATAGCAATATAACAGGACTCTTACCAGTTGTGGAGTGTGGGGTGAGGAGTTAAACGACAGGCACAGAGGGCATGACATAGGGCCTGGTTTAACTTGATTCCCTCCATCAATGCTCATTGAATTACCCATTTGAGGGTACCCATGAATCTTTCCACACAGGGGTGTGCTCTTTTGATGCTTGGCATTGACCAGGACCTGGCTAGGCAGCTCGGGCTGGACTGTTCCCATAGGATCTCTCCCAAGACTGGTTTGCATAAGGCTGGGTCCAAACTGAGGTGGAGTGGTGAGTAAAAAAACGATGGATTAAACCCAGATCTGTGATTGGGGGTTAATGTTTGATTTGTTCAGCATTCCAAACATCATTTGCTATTTTCGCCTATGAAATTTAGCCTGATCAGAAATTCCTTGAAAAGAAAAACGTGCATACTCATCAAGGTCTAGCATGAGATAATGTTGGTTTCCTTAAGGCCCAAAGAAATCAACTGTAACTCTTTCCCATGCATGTGCAGTAAGGTCAGATATTGTCAGTGGGTTCTGTGTTACTTTGAGGTACAGGCACAGTTACAAATATGGCACTCTTTTGGTTACCTCTCCACTCGCTCATCTAGGCATGGGAACCACACTCTGTCTCTCAGGGCTCTTTTGGTAGCTACAATGCCACAATGTTCTTCATGGGCTAGTTCAATGAATTGCTGTCTTACACTCTCAGGTATGATGATTCTTGAGCCGCTCAATACAATGCCTTCTTTAGTAATGGACAGTTCATCCTGTACATATTTTTACTTAAGAAATTCAACTTCATCAGCAAAAGGTTGAGCATGCTTCTTCCACGACTGAAATGAAATGATGCCTTTGAGGATAAGTTCTCATCGGCATTAGTAGCAGCAGCATTGATTTGTTCAATGGGTAGGTCTGCTGGCGTGCTAGACCTCAAAATGAAGTTAGTGTACTCCTCAGCCATTTTGGATGTCGAACTGTGCCGCTGTAATGGTACTCATGAAAAGTAATCAGCAGGGTTCTGATCTTTACCCGGCTTCTATACAATTGCAGTCATACGCTTGCAGTCACAACCCCCACCTCTCAATGTGAGGGGGCATCTTCGCTTTCTTGTTTCCAAAAATAGTGAGCAGTGCTTGATGGTCTGTAATGATAGTGAAACCTTTTCTGTATAGAAACACATGAAAATGCTGAGAAGACGCACAGTCTGTGCCAGACAGACTTCGACTGGCACAGGCCACAATCTGTCTCTGAGCATTCCGATGACCCTTATGTTGATCAAGGATTACCCTTAGCCCCACCGGGCTTGCATTGACTGGAAACTCAGCATGTAACTTGGGGGTCAAATAGGTCATCTCAGTTGCATTTTCAATCGCATGTGTTATTGTTTTGAAGCTTTGATCACATACAGAAGACTAATGGAAAGGGACAGCTTGTTTCATCAAGTCTCCCAATGGGGCAATCACAGTAGCCAAGTCACAAATGTACCTTGAGCAATAACTGGCCGTGCCTAAGAAGGATCACAGCATGTTGACATCTTGTGGGGGGCAGGTAGCTGATAGTGCTTTCACATTGTCTGGATCAGGAGCCACTCCTTTATCAGAGAATATTTGCCCAAAGATTTTGAGTTTGGTCTTGTGAAACTCACACTTTGCTGCATTGAGAGTGAGACCTGCATCTGCAATTAACGGGCACACTTGCGTAAGAACCCTGTCATGGTCCTTTTGCGTTGCCCCAAATACCAGTATGTCATTACTGTAATTAAAAGCATGCGTGACAGGTTGAATTATTCACCATATAACATCCTGAAACATTTCTGCAGCTGACGACACTCCAAAACTCTATCATTTGTATCTGAAAAAAAGGACCATGGGTTGAAAAGTAGTGATGGTCCCGCAGTTCTCTTCTAGCTCAAATTGATGGTATTCCTTGCTAAGGTCAAGACAAGAAAATACTTTGTCATCATTCAGTTGCATGATCATGTCCGCTATGTGTGGGCCAGGATTTCTTTTTCTCTCGATTGCTTTTTTGACCTGGCACATATCAACACAGATGTGCACTGCACCTCCACTCTCCTTTTTTGGCACCACATCTATGGCCGAAACCCTTGACAAAGGACTCTGTGTGCGCTTAATGATGTCATGGTTCAACAGCATTCCTAGTTCTTTCTCAACAGCTTCTTGCAAATGGAAAACGACTCTGCTGTGCCGCTGAGCAACAAGGCGATCGTCCTCATTGATGTGAAGTCGCACTTTCATTGTCTTGAGGCTGCCTAGACATTTGCCTTCATGGGCAAATGAAACCCACATCAGAAACACACATTTTTCTTCTTTCAGGGTGTAAACTTGCATGCTTCTACCTTGTGCTCTTACTCCCTGTTCTTGACCAACGATGCCTCATTTTTCACTGTTCTGGCTTTCATATCAGCGGCTAGTACTTTCTTTCAACTGACAGTCTCTCTCAAAATGCATCTTCTAAATGAGTCTTAAAGACAGCCATCAATAACTCTGAGGCGTGTGGCTCCTTCATTATTAAATTCACTAAATTTGCAGTATTTTATAAGCACATCAAGTTTCTCAAAAAACTCATCCATCGTTTCACCAGCTTGCTGTCTTGCTTTATTGAAAATGTACCTTTCATAATCTGCATCGGATTGAACTTTGCTTCTAATGTTTCCTTGATTTAATGGTACGATATTGCATCCGTCTGCGAGATTTCCTTCAGCACTTCTTTCACTCCATCACCAGCAAGATTTAAAAATATTTAATGCTTTTCTTATCATCTACTTCTTATAGGTAATCTATGAAGTCATCAAACTTGACCCAAGCAGTCCACAATGGCGCCAATATTCTGTTTCCTAGCGGTGCCGAAAGGCATTGGTGGTTTCAGAAACACAGCTGCATCGTACTTTGCACTCTTTTCTATTACTGTTTAGAGCATATGCTGTTCAGACAGCTTTTGCTGTGCACCTGAATCAACGCCTTTTGTAAGTACTAACCTTGTGCTTGAGCTTGAGCCGCCATGCCCACTCAGAGGTCGTACGGCGCTTCCCTCCTCCTTGATGGTGAGTTTTATGTTTCTCGCACCTGGTTGTCTTTGCTGTCATCTTCCTTCTTGATGGTGGTTGACAGTTCTGTCTCTCGCACTTGATCAATTTTGCGTTTAACTTTTTGCATCGTACCTGGTTGTGACTGCCTTTAGTGTTTCACATTGTATTGATGATGGCTCTGTGTTATGATGTGGTGTAATAACTCTTTTGACCTTACCTGTGGGTTTTTGCCAGGCCTTTCAAATGCGCTCCTCTGCAGGATCTTCAACTTTTCAAGGGTTGTGTATGGGCTGGAGTGAGGCTTCGATGCCACACACGCCAACTTCAAACTACTTCTCATCAATTTGAGCACACGTGGCACACACAAGCATTTTGCTGTAGCGTTTGAAACTCTCTGGGAGAGCAGTCTCATTTCTTCGGAGCACAGATCCTCCACTCATTGCCAGTTGTAGCGCCCTCATCAGCCCTGGAGCATGGAAAGTGTATACACCACACTTGGAGCTCTGGATTGTATGCTTTTATTCCTCAGGGTACAATCACACACTCCACTCTCATTACATCATACCGTTAATAACTACACCGGAACACCTCCCTGCAAGTTACAAAAATTTCTTGTTGAGTCCTCCCAGAACTGCAAGGGTCCTGGTACACATATTCTCCCAACACTACAGTAAGAATTTACGTTCTGACACTTCCTTATTGTTTTTAAACTCTGTTTAGTATTTCGTGGGTGAAAAGTATTTGAAAAATAACCCATACGATTGATAAAGATTCAAAACATTCATTTTAATGTGTAGTTTTGAGATACCACAAGATACGCGGTTGCTTTTCTTCCAATGAAATGTTTTTTCTTTTACATTATTTTAAACAATACTTTATAAACAAACACTGGTAAAGCCAACAGTTTGGCACTTGCATTATAAAGGCACAACATATTTACTTTGCCACTGCAGTTATGTGGAAACATTTCCAGGAGGCAAGCATACTACCCTAAGGATCCTAATTTTGGTCTGCTTTGCAGAGGTCACTAGGATGGCATGCAAGTGTTGTCAAACCTCTGTGAGGAGGAGTAAGGCTGCAAGTGATTTCTAAGTCTGAAGCTTTAGTTGTTTTGTAAAGCTTGTCCTTTATAACGAAAAATAGTGGCCAAGTCACTAGGTTTATGAACATCATTAATATTGTGTTCTGTATTTTTCTAGACTGTGTTCTGTTTTGCATTTATTTAATGATTGATATACTCAATGATTTTAAGGCACGTTGTTCAATAACTTATAATAATGCACTGCAAGACTGACTCACACTATATAGGTGAAACGCAGACGCATGGTTTATGGAGTACAGAGTAGGCCTGTTGATGATAGTAAGTGCTGAAGTGGAGAGTAGTGTGCTTTTGTTGTGGGCACAGTGTAGGGAAAGACAGTGTGGTCTCTATACAAGTGAGTCGGAAATTTCAAGAGGCCAGGTAAAAAAGGCATATCTGTTAAGATATGGTGCTGTTTTCCTTGTTTCCTGCCCTATTGTGCTGCCATGCACCAATTCACACGTCCTTGCGTCATAGTGCAAAAATATATCTGTTCTGTAAAGAATAGTTTTTGACAGGGAACAGTCCAGTACCAAAACTATCCTTTAATGCTGTTCTGCTTTGTGATCGTGCTATACAATGCAGCACGTATGCAAAGTAGGAAAACCAAGGAGAAATAAAAAAATGTCTTCTTGTTACACCTGCCTCAAGGAGGCATACCATTTTCACCCAAATCCTTATTTACAAATGTTTATAAATAGGGATTTGCATGAAACCCCATGGGTGATTTCATGGTTATGGCCATGCTCCCCCCCCTCCCCCATGGAACAATCCCTTGGCGCAAAGTAATGCAAAATGCAAATGCTGATCGGAGTTGTATAGTAAATCCCAGCATAACCCTTTTCTTCGGCCAAAGTATTAGTAAATCTTGGCATATATGTTTACTCTGACTGCACAGAATAAGAAACCTGTATGTTCCTGTTGAAATAATTCACCCTCCTCAACGACCAGTCCTAAGAGTGTTATAGGATGGGTAATGAATTTCACGCCATATGGACAATGGGATTTGTACTGTCAGCAGACTTTGAGCCTCATGTATGTTTTTTTGACGTGGGGCAGCACAGTAGGCCTACGGCAAACAAAACGGCAGGAATGCGCCATATCTAAATAGATACGGCACAATCCTGTCCTTTTCCCCTGCGCCAGCGCACAATAGGCTGCCGGGCGCCAATGCAGGCACCTTTGCACCATGGTGGAAGGGTGCCTGAGTTGCGGGGATGATTGTTTTTGTGCAGGAAGGGAAACCTTCCTGCACAAAAACAATCACAAGAGGCTTTTTCCTCTTTCTATGAGTGCTGCAGCATGCAGCACTCATAGAAAGAGGAAAAACATGGAGAAATATAGATATTTCTCCTCGTTGTGCCTCCCTTAAGCTGAGGAGGCGTAAGATTTTGGCACTGCCTCAGACGTACGATTTCTCATAAATCTGGCGCAGGGTCAAAAAGCCATGGGTGTTGCTGGAAACGCCACCAGCAACACCCATGGAATGCCCCTTTCAAGCAGTTTCCTGTGTGAAAGGGGCACGTCTTTATAAGGCCATGAAAAGCCATTTAAACATGGCTTTACGTGGCCTTATAAATATGCCAGTGGCACATTGCACCACAGGCACTTCAAAAAGTGACATTTCGGCTGCACAATAGTGCCGGTAGGACCTCATAAATGAGGCCCTTTATTTTTAACTGTTCATTAAGCATAATATACACCTTAAATGCACCATGGTATTGTACTGTTGTTCTGTGCCTGTTATGCCTCATCCTAAAGAACAGATTCATCAGTGAGAGAGAGATAAGTGTACGATCAAACACTCGAGGACTTTGAAGATGTCGAGTTTTTCGTTTTTCTGAAGGTCCAGAGAGAGAGAAGAAAGTGAAGGTCTAAAGGTGAGGAGTTCTTGGTATTGGCTGTTGCAGCTGAAGGGAATTAATTTATAGTGAACTTGGTTTGAATCAGACCTCGAGGGTTATCAGCCTTAAACTCTCTTTGCTTCTGACTCCTTTAGAGCCACTCTATATGATGGGCAGACAGGACAAATAAGTCAAGTTTTGAATGTGCCGAGCTCTGTGGTTCATGCAGTCTACCTTGAAGTAGTATTCAGCCTCCGGGCAAAGCTAAATTTGTTTCTTGAAGCTCCCGCTGAAGTGGTAGAAATTATTTGATCTGGTGATGAGTCTGTCCTCTGAGCGAAGAATCTCTCTTGGTGGAACCAGGGTAGATTTGAGTAGACTTTCACATAGGAGGTTCTGATATTAATGGGTTGTATTGCCAAAACCACTTGCTTTTCACAGGAACTTTTAAGGGAGAAGCGTCTTAGTTTTCTTCACCAGGTAGTGTTTGTTGGTAGTTTGATGATTTGTAGATGTGCTTGACAGAACATTCTTGCTGATATGAAATCTAGAATAAATCCTAGCTATTTTGCATGAGGTTAGACGTTAAGAAATACGTTTTCAATGCCATGACATTTTAAATCTAGAAAGGTGTTTTGATGACATAATAAGAATTCTGTTTTGGTGGGTTTAGCATTAGGAGGTTCAGTGAGATCAAGGATTGCATTGTTGCAAGAGAAACCAGCCGTGGATGCCATTGATCCTAGAGATTTTCAGGTGTTACTGGGTGTCATTCACATGCAGTTGCCTCAATAGCCATAAACATTCTATCTAGATGATCAGTGATTTAAGGGCAAATTGGAAAGGATAGAAGCCAGAATGGGTTTTTGGGGAGCATGTGTGTATTGTCTTTGTAGATACCTAGCCTACTCTACTAATCATTTCAAGTTGTGCGTGTTCTATTCGAAATAAGTAAACCCATCAGAAATCTTTCCAAAAAGCCCATGCATAGCTCCATCAGCTGACTTAGTCTCTCATGACTGAGTGGATTAAACATAGTTGAGAGAATAAAACAGAGAAGGGGATAGATCAGGCAGGCTATTATCATGGCTACTAAAGAACGAACAAAAAAAGACAAACTTTCCTGACAATAGGAGCTAACGAAGTTAGGGTGTACAACTCCCAATGGGAAAAAAAATCAAAAACCTATCGAATCAAATTGAAATGAAACTTCCAGATGCATTGAGACCTACTTAACAAAAGCAAATTTACTAAGCCTGACAATAAAGCAAACGATGATATTAGATGCTCCACTAATCAAAGAGGAATTTACACCCACACTAAAGAAGGGGAAAACTCAAGGACTAATTGGCTTTCAAACAGAGTTCTATACTACTTGATAGGCTTCTCAAGATCTCTACGAGGCTCTTGAGAGGGGCATTCTTCCATACACAACGAGTGAAGCATCAATATCAGTAGTCCTGAAGCCAGTAAAAGATCCTCAGGACTGTCAATCATATAGATTGTTTCTATGATCCCAGTAGACAACAAGGTACTCAGCAGCATGGACTTAATACACTCCAATCAGTCAGGGTTCATTCCAAGAGGCAATATTTTGCACCATCTTTGTAGACTGGCACACATACAATACTCCCCGGAATACATGGAGGGTATATACAGGATAGCTGCCCTAAATATAGGAAAGGTGTTTGATACACTCGGGGGCCGATTACGATGTTGGTCAGATAGGCTCCAAACGGCATTCGGTTAGTCAGAATCCGATTCGGAAGCCTTGTTTCCGACCGACTCAGACACATTTCACAACTGACCGATTCTGATTGTCAGAAAATGTTTGGACTGTCCGACGCGGTTCTGACTCGCTTACGAATGGCATTCAAAGACACAGAGTCGGTTGGAGATGACTCGTACGTCTCTACAGGCCGCGTTTCCGACCAAGCGATTACGATGTCGGATACGGACAGCCTTTCCAAATCAGCCTTTGCGACACGGATCGGCTGTCAGAATCTGACTTTGGGGGCCCATAGCAGGCCCCTCTTCACCCTGAGGCCTCAGGATGAGGCCTGTGGGGGTACCCATGGGTCTCCTCTTTCCAACCATGCAGCGTGGCAGGCACCATGGGGTGCTCACCACAGGGTGCAAGGTCTTCCGCAACCACCCCTTTCTTCAATGGGTTGCCTCTGCTGTCGGTCAGAACACAAGCTCCCATTGAAGTCAATAGGAGTCTGATCGAACAGTGTTTGGAAACAACATCATAATCGGTGTGTCGGACTCCCCGAACCCGAGTCGGTTGGAAACCATTCCGAAACCGAGTTGGTCGGAACGTTTTCCGACCGACATCATAATCTGCCCCTAGATTGGGAGTTCTCCTTCCAGGTATTGTAAAAACATACTTTTGGCCTCCAGATCATGCAATTGTTAAAAATGTTGTACATATGACCCAAACCTAATGAAAAAAAGTAGGTAAATATACATCAGACATTTGGACACTATAGCGTGCTACCCGACACGGATGTCCCTGTAACCATTAATATTCACTCTGGTGATGGAGCCATTAGCATACACCTGTAGAAACAGATCACACAACTAGGGCGCCTATCTACAAGCCCCTTGCACCACCTGTACATAATTTTTTACCATATTAAAAGTGACGCACCAGCAGCGCAAGGGACTTGTAAATAAACCCCGGGGTTTTCAAATAGATGGCACCACACATGTAATTTTGCAATAAATTTACACCTTAATATATTTAAGAAACCCAAGGGACTTGGTATTGGAGCTTCTGCCACTAAATAAATAATTCAACGCATTCTCAGGCCTGACCATTAACTGGAACAAATCCAGATTATTCACACAAGAGCAAAGAGCACATAAAATCTGTAATAATCATCCGAATCTGGAGCTCCAGTGACAGGGCACCGAAATAAAATCCCTGGAAATAATGGTTATTCAATTTAGGCTGAAGCATAAATCTGAATATTGATAGAATACTCATGAACATACATCAGCAGGTAGAATTCTGAACGAAATTGCTGCTACCTAAATTGGTCAGGCCGCTAATATGAACAAGAAGTGAAAAATGTTAATAGTCCCACAAGATTTATATGAATTAAAAGGTGTGTTTGCCCTTCTGCCCAAGAAAGTGTTTTAAGAATTAAACAGCATTATTACATCACTGATATAGGCAGGTGTGCAACCAAGGATTAAACTGAAAACATTACCTTTACCACATGATAAAGGAGGAATGGGAATACCGCACACGGCGGAGTACTACTTGGGGTCTTATTAGGATGAGGCTCGGAAAGCCTCCAACCGCAGGTCAGAGGCTTTCTGAGCCTCATTGCGGCTTCAGTTCTGACAGCCCCATTACAATGTGTGTGGTTGAAACTGAAACCAGCCCGTCATTCCGGCTGGATTCCAATGGGCTCAAGGAGACTGACACATAATCCCAATGGACAGCATTTCCGCCATTGGGATTACGATGCTCAGTTTCTGACATGGAAAGCCTGTTGGGAAGCGAGTTTGGGGACCCTAGCAGGGCCCCCTTCTACTTGCGGTCTCTGGTTGGGGGCCGAGGGGTTACATATGGTGCCCCCCTGTTAATCCCTGCACCGTGTGGCAGGCACCTTAAGGTGCCTGGACAGAATCTCCCATTTCTTAATGGGAGCTTGTGCTACAGCCGGTTAACGGCCGCAGCACAAGCTCCCATTGAGAAATGGGTGTATGCGACCGCACCATGTGTGTTCGCATTGGGATTGTGGTATCAGGACCGCCGACCAGAAGTCGGTCAGTCCCAAGACCGCAATGGTGTTGGTTGGAGGCAACTTAGACCGACATCGTAATCGAGCCCTTGGTGTCATAACGCCAACATATACCATACTGGTTGTCCGAATCTTTCAATAGAGAAGAAGACCTGGCCCGCTACCAGAAAACAATCCATGAACAGAAAAGAAGCATTGCGTAAGACTAAGATTAAAGGTAAGAGTGTTGATATTGAACATTGCATAAGTGATTACCTAAGTGACTCTGACCACTCACATTGAAACCATGACCAATTACTATGAATGCAAATGTTAAATGATATAGTATATGAAAAGTGAAATAAAAAGGTTAAAAGAAAGTAGTGGGCAGAAAATGAGTTGTGGTGAGGTAGGCTTCCCTTTGACTGGGTTACAAAATAAGTAGTCACTTCTTTCTTTCATTATTTTCTTTTTTTCCTTTAGTTTTCGTTCTCTAGTCTATTTCTGTCCTTTTATCTGCGATCTGGATTAACAACAACACATATTTCTCCTGAGTTCTTGTGTAATTATCTTAATGCTTATCTTAAATGCTTTTTTCCCCAAGGTTATAGCCTCAAATGAAGAGAATTAACTTGTTTAAGGAAAAATCTTCTTATCCTTTGATATGGTCCCTTTATCCAAGTTATAATGTCCTTCAGTCTTTCAAAGTATGCCAACTGCTTGTCCCCGTCATCTGCTTTTACCTCAGACGGGAGAACCTTCGATTGCCCTGCAAGGTAAGTATCCGTAATTTAGTTTTGGCTTTTTTATAGCTATTGTTGTAAGCACCCATGCACATTTTATTTAAAGAAACTGTCCATTTGGTATCACACAGAGAATCTCCTATTAATAAAAATACAATTTCGAGTTTTGGTGTGCGACTGTATCATACATGTTTTCAACTGTTAGAAATTTTACTGGGGTGTAAATCCTGGTTGAGCAGCAACCACAATGCTTCTCAGGATAAGACACAAACAAACCCAAAATTCACCTATGCTCACCCCCTTGGTAGCTTGGCGTGGAGCAGTCAGGCTCAACTTAGAGGCAATGTGTAAAGTATTTGTGCAAATATTTAAACTGTAAAGCAGCGAAAAAATAAATTGAGCGAAAAGGGGAAGAGGAAGGCTAAAGGTTTGGGGATGACCCTGCAGAAAGGGCCATTTCCAACATCCCCCCAACTATAATCCCTGCAATGTAATCTTCTTCATTTAGCGGCATAGAGGGATTTACTAGGAGTCACTGTCCGTCCTTCGAGCTATGACAACGGAAATAGTGCCCAGCTCCGATCCCTGGAAGCAGGTTCTGTGTCTTCGTGCATAGTTCTCAGCATGGCTCATGCAGTTCTGTCTCAAGTTCTAGTTATAGGCTGAGCCGTTTTCAGTGCATTAGATGGAAATAAAGAAGTACTGGTTCTTACTATCCAGAGTACCAGTTTACTTCTGGAAAGTGCCAATACTCTCTCATTAAATGTATTGAAGCAGTGCTGAGAAATGCAGCTATTCACCGTTTAAAAAAAAGGTGCAGGTACTCAGCACTGGACAGCACCTGCCCATTTAAAGCCTTTCCCACGGCTGGCTCCATCTGACTGTACAGACGAGACGTAACTGCTGTTCCTTCTGCATGAGCACCGATATGTAAAGATCCATCCCTTCCCTCCTGGATTCCCTACTTATATCTCCTCATTCCACATGCCACCATCCTTCTTCACGTTCGTTCTTTTCTGTTATGTCACTTCCTTTGACCTAGGGGCGTGTCTGAATGTGATGCGCATTCTCACGGGCTGATCGCCTTTCCTTTTTCTGTGACGTCAATTCTTTTCTCTGCACATGCATGTCTAATGGTAATTCCACTGTCAAATGGTAACTACGCTGACAAGAATTCTCTGTCACAGCTCCCTTCAACCAGTTTGCATCAGGCATAAACCAATATCTCAAATGCTGTAGTTTGCAGTGCTGCAGCTCATCTGCACGACTGATCACTTGGGTATTTTTGATAGAACATCTGTGGACTCTGGTGAGAGTTGTAACCATTTAAATTTTGCAAAAAGTGACTCGACTCAAAAATTGAATTTTCTTCATTTGTATTGATGTTTCATTTGATGTGGTTGAATTTGTCATTGAAGAAGTTTATAATTTGAGTTCATTGGGATGGTTTGATGCATTCTTAAAACCATTTTGAAAATAAGATAATTTAGCCGAAGTAATGTTAATTTGTGTTTTTCGCCTGCCAATCAATGCTAGCGGAGGTGCTGGAGAGAGTTTTTGGACTGCCATTGGAAGTCATTTTTTTTTTTAGGTTCACAGTTTGCTTGGTTCAGTTCCTTTGTAACCTTGGCATTACTACATTTCCATGATTGTTTTTGATTGTCTGCGGTAAATTTGTTGGTGTTAGGGTTGTCACCTAGTCGTTTTTTCTGACATCATCAGTATTTTAATGTTCTGGCCGGGCCAAAATGAAAAAACATCACCAAATGGCAGTATTTGTTTTGTCTTATCTTCACACACTTAGAATAATAAGCATAAGTGGAAACCACTTTAAAATTGTTCTAAACCCGCCTTAATGACCTGTGACTAATAGTTAAATTAGACAAAGGCAGTAAAGCCATATTCAAAATAAATATGGGTGATTTTATATAATGTCCCATTTAAGTATCATGCCTGGCCTTTGCAGAATCTTAAAACGTTAACAAATAGCTAGTATTTTTCTCTTGAAAGGGTGTCTACCCTAGTTGGTGTGGGTTGCATTTATTCCTTATTATAGTCTGTTTTACTGGGAATCTGCATTGGTGTTTTGATTTTTTCCAGAGTCTGAAAGATATTCGTTTTTCTAAAGGTAGTTTTTCAGATCAGCTCTGCAGAAGAAAGTCTGATGAAGCTGAAAATGATTAGATTAATTATTTTCCCATCCTTCGCTGGTGAGAGGGAGAGAGGGAAAGTTGAAGAAAATCCTCCAGCTACGCAAGACCGACTGGTCCCTGGAAATTCTCCTAGTGCGTGCACACATGCAGGCATAGCTAGGAAGATTGTTGTCATCCTGGCATCTGCACACATGTACCACTTTCCTATTGAGGTGCAGACTAATCATGATATCATTGGAGACAAAAGTGGATGCCACTAACCCTTTTTCAGCACATTGTAATGTGTGTAATGTATACCATGTGTAATGTATGTACTGTAGCCCCAATTACGAGTTTTGTGGATCATAGTTCCTGTGTGGGATGGTGTTACCCCAGCTGGATTTCCCAGGTGTAGCCACACCGGACCTAATTTTAACCGCTGGATCATCCAGTCAGTAAAATCGCATTGGGAAAGAGGTACATTGTAGTCCAGGCCAATTTTGCACCGCAGTACTCAGCTACGGCAAAGGGGACCATGCATGCCCCTACATTCTACATCCTGCCCCAGCCCCTCCCTCCCCTGCACAGGTGTATTTCTTGATTTACTGCCTGCTCAGAGCTGGTGGTATGTGTCTGCATTACCTAAAATTGAGGCCACTGTGCTGACACCCACTCAGTAAATCCGGGTCCACACAGTTGTTCCCTATTCCGAGGAGATCTTACTCATAATTACAGGTATTTTATTTGGAGGTTCTGCTGGTATCAGTGATTCTGGCCTCTTGGAATCTCCACATAGAATTCCTCACAACGCGCCATTGGAGTCTAACAGGCACATGCATCAAGCGTTAGTGAATTCGCAAATGATGCGAATCGCTATTTCAGAGCAATAGCGCTCGCAATTGGCAGTGTAGAAATGCATCATCCATATATTAGCGAAATTCGCTAATTTTTCGCTAAAATAGAGAAAAAGTTAAAATTATTCTGAGAATACTAGTGCGATTCCTTAACTGCGATTCGCATTTACCGATTCGCAAATAAGGAATCGCTATTGATATGCATGAAAAATCGCTAATAGCGACTTTCTCTAAAAATCACATTTTTGCACATGCAAATTAAGAAGGGACACAACCAGGTGGTAAAAATAAAAATCTAACCTGAAACACCTGCTAACCAACTGAAAATGTATAAGACACACCCACACAAGGCCCCAGAGCTCAAAATGGCTGGTCTGTACCTGATGGCGAGGAGGATGCGGTTGCTAGGCGCTCGACAGAGAAGGAGGCGAATCAATGAACGCATATTCAGAGTGCGCATAACTTTGCTTGGCCAGCAGGATGACGAAATATACGATAAGTATAGGCTGAATGGGGGGGGCGTGGCTTAGCAGGCCACGATGGCGGCTGTGTCCTGCTGAGGCTCCGCGATCGGGCTAGCATCCAGCCCAGTTCCCGAGATCGCCGGGAGCCTCAGCCCACTGGAAAAGCACCTGGGACTCCCCACGTGCATTGGGGTGCCGCTCCATCGACCTCTGACAGCGGCGGACAGGCAACACAGGCTGATTCTCCGAAATCGGAGCCGGGCGCCTCAATTCAAGATGGCGGGCGCGGCTCCGTCCGGCGGGAGCGTACGCCGCCAGGAGCCGACCCAGTGACCGAGGACCCCAGGAGGCGGGACCGGCGACCGCCTGCGAGGGATCCCGGAGCAACAGCGAGACCGACCCCCCCGGAGTGCACACCAGACGGCACCTTCTCCTGATCCACCACCCCGGTGCGCAAGATGGCGGCCACCGCACCGGGGCTCCACCGCACTGACGCTGCGACCTCACCGGGTGCCTGAACATTCTCCGACATCAACCGCTCCGCCGCCGCGGGGCGCGGAGGACCGGCGGACGTGCTGCCAGCGTGGTGGTGGGCCATTCCAGGGCCGGCAAACGTACCAGCAAAGCGGCGGTGAGTGGCCGCCTCTCTCCCCCCCCCCTTTCCCCCGAGACACTTGGTGCCTATAACCCCCACTGCGACCTCGGGGGCTCAGCAAATCGATAAGACTCACACCGCTGGCTAACTCGGGGACCCAGGGTGCCCCCGCGGCCCCGCAACGACCATCGGACCCAAGCGCCTGACCCTAAGATGGCGCCCGCAGAGGCCTGAACACCGCAAACAGCGCGAGCCTCACCACTGGGACCCCCTCGAACTCTCACCATCTGCCCTCTGGCCCTCCCGGCTGATACTGACGCTGGGCCACTCGCCGAGGGAGACCCGCACGCCTTTGTCACCCTGATCTAGCGCTCGTCCCCTGAGACGAGGGGAGGCCGCCCAAGACCCTGAGGGGACAGGAGAGACCGGCAGACGTTCAACTGCCCCCTGACCCAGCCACGTTGACCTGCTGTGCCCGGAGCACACGACCTCACCCCACGGAGCAGAGAGGATCCTCACGCGGTCAGAGCGGCCGGCCCCTGGCAACCGCAAACCTCCCCTGACGCCCTTGGTGGGGGCTCCCCGAGAAGGAACGGACCAGTCCCATGGGTGCTGGGAGGCGACTTTAACTGCACACTAGACCCCTCGCTGGACCGTTCACATCCTCCCCCCACGCACTCCCCGGCCCCCCGGCAGGCGGCCCTCTTCAGGGCATGGACCACACACTGGGCGCTCACTGATGCATGGCGACACCTACACCCACTGGCTCGCATCTACTCCTTCCACTCGATTCCACACAACCTTCGGGTCCGCCTAGACCGTTTCCTCTGCTCTGCTCCGATCCTCCCTAAGGTTACATCTACAGATTACCTGGGACGGATCCTCTCAGATCATGATGCCCACATAATACGGCTTACCTGGCGCCCCCCACATCCACCGGTCCCCACCTGGCGCCTCCCCAGAGACTGCCTGGCGGACCCGGTCTTTCAGGACGCGCACAAAACCAGCATACGCGACTACTTTATGCACAACGAGAACACAGCGTCATCGGTACTAGTGGAGTGGGACGCGTATAAAGTGGTGGCGAGAGGAGAATGCATCAAACTGATAGTGGGGGTCCGCCGCACCTTAGAACGATCGCTCTTAACGACGGAACAGGCTCTAGCTGCTCTCACCAAACGGCCTGACGACTCGGAGGAACACGCCGTACTCACGGCGGAGGCCAAAACGGAATATCAAACTGCCTGCGCTGACCTCCGTAAGTATAATTTCAGGGCATACGCCTCTCGGGTGCACAAAGACAGAGACAAAACCGGGGCGCTTCTGGCCTGGATGGCGAAGCAGGACACCGAAATCAAGCCGATCACGGACATTCTCAACCCGGAGGGTGTACTGGTGCAATCACAAGATGAGATTCTCCTAGCATTCCAACGCCATTATGCACGAGTGTACGAAGCCCCAGCATGCTGTACCCTGTGTACCGCGGATCAGTTTTTAGACCCTCTGACGCTGCCCACGATATCGGATTCCGACAAGCGCACACTAGACGCCAAGATAATTCCCTCTGACATCACCCAGGCGATACGCGCCATGTCCCGAAATAAAGCACCGGGACTGGACGGCTTCCCACTAGAATACTACGCAACATTCTCTCCCCTGGTGGTTCCCTGTCTGTCACGGATGTTCGGGGCGTCACTCCACCTGGGGAAACTACCCCAGTCGCTACGGGAATCCGTGATTGTCACCTTCCTTAAGCCCCACAGAGATCCGCTTCACATGGGGTCATACCGGCCTATCACCCTCCTGTCGGCTGATTGTAAGATACTGGGGAAGATCCTAGCTGATCGTTATGCGCAGATCATACGCCCGCTGGTCCACCCCGACCAATGCGGCTTCGTCCCCGGGAGGAATACCTCCCAGAACCTTCGCCGAGTCTTCCATATCCAAGATCAGGTACGCGACAGATTTCCCCGCGCTGCCTGCCTCATTATGGACCTAGAGAAGGCGTTTGACACCCTCACCTGGCCCTACCTGTTTTCGGTCCTGCGTCGCCTTAATCTCGGCCCGACGCTCATGGCATATACCCGCCTCCTATACACCGACCTCACTACTCGAGTTCGTATCGGGAAACGTATCTCACCGGCGTTTACAGTCCGACGAGGCACAAGACAAGGTTGCCCCTTGTCGCCCCTCTTGTTCGCGCTAGCGGTCGAGCCGCTGGCGGTTCGACTGCATCGGGAAGGTGTGAACTGGGGAGTACCGCTTGCAGATGGGACCCATTGTGTGTCCATGTACGCGGATGAGCTCCTCATATATGTCCGGGACATTGAAATGGACCTAACCCCCATAGGGGCCGCATTGGCGGACTTTGCAACTGCCTCGGGTCTACAAGTCAACTGGGACAAGTCCGTGGTTTACCCCCTACACCCGGACCTACCCCCCCGAGACATCGACCTCGGACCACATAGTCTTTCATGGTCCGCGGAAGCTCCCCGATACCTTGGCGTCCGCTTATACCATTCTCCGACGGACATCCTTGAAGGCAATCACCGCGCGGTACTCGAGAGTCTGCGCCCGACGGTCGCCTTCTGGAATAAATTACCACTGGCCCCGATTGGACGGATAGCCCTTGCTAAAATGGTGATGCTCCCCCGGCTCCTCTACCATTTCACAAACCTGCCGGTGATACCACCCAGGTCCTTCTTTCGCGACGTTGATTCCCTCTTGGGAACTCTCATCTGGGGAGCAGGCCGCCACAGAGTCGCCCTGAAAACTCTTCAACTCCCCACAACACAGGGGGGACTCGGAGCTCCATCCTTCGAGGCATATTTCCTCGCAGCACAGCTCCAGTGGCTGTCCTACTGGACAGCGGACCGTTACCCTCAGGAAACGGTTACTCCTACTGGTAGAATCACAACCCCGGAACTCACCCGTCTGCTCCTCCCGGGCACCAAGCCACGGCGCACTTACCCCCTTCAGGTGACGATAGCGCGCCGATGTATGCTGCGGATACACCGGCTGTCTTCCGCTAGGCCCCCATACTCCCCGCTGCTGCCGCTAATAGGCGGCCCCAAGCAGGAGTCCTACTTTGCGGCCCCACTACTCGCCGACTGGTCCCGCTGTGGTATCACAGATCTGGAATCACTCTTCGAGGAGGGTCAACTGAAACCGCTGGACCGCCTGATCGCAGAGTACGGGCTCTCCCCAGGCCAATTCCTTAGGTATAGGCAATTACTCGACGGATACCGACCCCATTTCAATCTCCAAAATGGCGAGCCAGACACGCATCCAGTAATACATACTATTCTACATATGGGGGTGGGTCGCCACCTGGTCACATGGCTCTACAAATCCATCCGGGAACTCTCATACACCCCCCTGGCGACCCTACGAGCCACTTGGGAGGAGGACATAGGCCGTATTCTGCACGACTCGGAGTGGACTAAAGCTCTCGAGGCCCCCAAACGCGTCTCTAGGAACGCCCGCTTCAAAAATAGTCAATATTATATTTTACACAGGGCATATCTCACCCCAGCGCGATTACAGAAGTTCTACCCCTCCACGCCTTTCCTGTGCCCCAGATGCTGTCTCCCAGCTGCGACCTTCCGTCACATGTTCTGGGACTGTCCCAATCTTCAGCCTTTCTGGCAGGGGGTACACAACACACTACGGGAACTCACGGGTCTCACTACACTAGCCACCTGGAAGACCAGTGCATTAGGCATCCTCCACATCTCTAAGCGTGAACCGGTGCAACGGCGCTTCGTGTCCTTAGCGCTCCTACTAGCCAATAGATGTATAACCATGCGCTGGCGATCCCCAGAGGGTCCCCCCATAGCACAATGGAAGGGGGCGGTTAGCAAATGGGCGGCAGCGGAGGAAGACGCTTTAAGGGAGGAAGAAGCCAAGGGCGCGCGCAAACTTCCCATCTCCATGGAATGGGCCATGCTCCTTCACAGCTTCCGCCAGTCCACGCAGGCTGGTGACCCGCCTGACCCTTCCCCTCCCCCCACCCAAGAAGACCGGTAGCCTTCACCTGAAGTGAGTCACCCCAGAGTCGGACCCCGATAACCCCCTACGTCCTAGGCAACCTCTTGCATGTCAGGCCATCCGTGGGCTTCTCCCCCCCCCCCGCCTCGACACCCGCTGCCATCATCCCCCTACTTAGACCCTGCTAGCGCCTACATGCTTCCCTCCCACAGTTCTGTTACCCCCCTGTTCACTGGTAACGCTGTTATGTGCACAGTACAGATCCAGATCCGGCGCTGTTATGGCATGAGTGCCCATCTGATCTTATTCATCGCCCCTATGGCGATACCGTCCCATCACCGCTCAGCCTGCAGGAGCCTTTACATGATTATAATGCACTGATTCATCGAAGTCATGTTTATGTGTACCAGTTCTATATAGCACGAAAATGTTGCACACATAGCTGTTCGTGGCTGAATGTTGAGGCCACGTCGGCGGACTGTTTATGCTGTACTGAGATACTTTACTGCAACAATAAAAACAAATGTAAATAAAAAAAAAAAAAAAAAAGTATAGGCTGAATGGACAAATGATAATTGATCTAATTAATGAATTGGACCCCATTCTTCAACGACAGACACATAGGACCCAAGCTATCCCAACGCACGTACAAATATTATGTTGCCTACACCTACTGGCATCAGGCAGTTTTCAGGGAGTAATTGCAGTAGCCGGAGGTGTCTCACAAAGTGCATTATCAAGAATATTGAAAGCGTTCCTTGATGCCATGATGTCCCGGATCCATGCACATATAAGTTTTCCAACCTCAGCCCATGACCTAGCTAAGACTAAGCAGGAATTTTATCAGATAGCTGGCTTCCCACAAGTAATTGGATGTAT
This sequence comes from Lissotriton helveticus, assembly GCF_964261635.1. NCBI lineage: Eukaryota > Metazoa > Chordata > Amphibia > Caudata > Salamandridae > Lissotriton > Lissotriton helveticus. The sequence goes on from NC_136071.1 coordinate 897,992,265, forward strand.
AGATTGCACCCATGTTGCAATATGTCCCCCAGCCACACAGGAATATTTGTATAGAAATAGGAAATGCTACCATTCCCTTAACATTCAGGTTGTATGTAATGCCAAAACCATAATAACAGACATTGTAGCGCAATTTCCTGGCAGTGCACATGATGCATTCATCTTCAGGCAAAGTGGCATGCAGACCCGACTTGCAAGGGGAGACTTTGGAGAGGGACATTTGCTAGGTAAATATGTGCCACACAGCATTGCAAACTTGTCACAAATGCATATCTGAAACTCATAGTTCACACATTTTCTTTTCTCACATGTAGGCGACAGCGCATACGCCTTGCGCAATTACCTCATGACACCATATCTCAATCCTGCAACAGCCGCCCAAAGAAGATACAATGCAGCGCATATCTCAACGAGGAATGTGATAGAGAGAACATTTGGTCTACTAAAGAGCAGATTCAGACGCCTACATAAGACAGGAGGTGCTATGAAATACAACCCAGAGCAGTGCTGCAAAATTGTGGCAGCATGTTGCATGCTGCACAACATAGCGACAAAGGGAGGCCTGGAAATTGAGCTTTCTGACAGTGACTCTGAGGATGAAAACCAGCCAATCCTTCACCAACGTGCCCAACAAGGATCTGACGCAGCAGAAGGACGCAGACGCAGAATGGAGATCACACAAAATTACTTTTAAGGTGAGTAATGATGACACGCAGACAGTATGATTTGCAAAGTAATTTTTAATAATAAGAATATGTGACCTGTAAACAGAGGCGCACTTTACAAGTGACTTTGGGCACACTTTTGTTGCCAACAACATTTACTAATTCAAAATAAATTAAAATACTTGTCAGTCAGTGATGAGGTCACAATGTGAGAATGGTTCATTCACCAGCTCAACAGGATTTGTGCATGGCAGCCTAGCGTTTCTTGCCCCTAACACTGAGACGCCTCTCGGCAGCAGCATCTTCTTGCCCTAGGCTGGGTCTGGATGGGATGGCACAGCGTTTCGACCGTCTAGCCTCATTGACAATTGGCATTGGTGTATTGATCATGCCTGAGGCACCCTCACTGATTACATTTGGTGCAGGGATGTTTTCACCACGTGTAGATGCAGTCTCCATCTCTACTACGTTAGTGACGTGCTGTAATCCTGTGGCAACATCACTATTATCATTGGACATTTCGGTATGCATTGTTGAAATTCTACGTGACAACATAGCTGTTGCTGTGGCCAGTGTGTTATTGGACGCCACTTGCATTTTCAGTTGCTGCATGAGCTCTTGATGCTGTGCATTGTGTGCTATTTGACCCTCATGCATGACTCTTGTCATTTCTTGGAGACTAGTGGCAAACACGGCTAGGTTAACTGACATTTTGGCAATTTCGGCCTTGATCAATCTAGTGTTTTTTGCCTGCAGGCGATGTGACCGCAGCATCTGTCCCTCCAAGCCACCCCAGACATCAGTCAACTGTTCCACCTGCTGTGGCCTTCGTGCTCTGCGTCGTCTCCTTGTCAACCTTGAATTGGCTCTCCGGTTGAAGGATGATCTACATGTGGCGGGAGTACTTCGTGGGTTGCTGACATGAGGTGCCCCATTAGCCTCATCATCTGTGGGATATGGTACCAAACTTTGGACAGGTGTCCTACGTGATTGTGGGACACGTGATTGGATGCTTTTCGAAGCTGGTGTGTTATCAGGTTCAGAGGCGCTGCTGAGCTGGATTTCCTGGACATCATTGTCCCCGGCCTCACCATGTTCTGCATCTGTGAGGTTAAACAGTGCACAACAGCATTAATGTATGCTTTTTAGTTATGTGACTGTTGTAACATGAATAAACATTTATACTTTGGCAGAGTTACTACTCTTTTGGAATTGGTTAAATTAATATGTGTGTCTGTAACTGGAACTGCTTGACCAAACTACATCTCCCATGATGCACTTGCTATACTATTGAAAGTGATGTTAATGTTTCACTACTTGCGTTTGCGCTATGCAGAGCTACCATTCACACTGCAGTGATAGGGACAATGTACACATGCATTCCTCTTACCTTGGGACGTGTGTGCTGCTCCGGAGGTATCCAGATGCGTCACACCGACAACAGCTTCTTTCGGGATTGTGCTCTCAATCAAATCCTCCATGGGAGTGTTTCCGGTGTGTGGTGGTGTCCCTCCTCCAGTTAGTAGTGCTTCCTTCAAGCGATCTGCGATGCACGCCTTGGCCCTACTGCGCAAATCGTACCACCTTTTTTTAAGTTCGTCTGTGGTACGATGAGTGACCCCAATAGCGTTCACTCTGCTTTGTATCATGAGCCATATTCTTCTTTTCTCCTGCTCAGGCACCTTGAGAGAAGCCTTCCCAAACAGCTTCTCATTGCTGTGTACAACTCCCTCAATCAGGGCTTCAATTTCTGTTTCTGAAAACTTAAGTTTTCTTTTTCTGCCACTTTGAGAGTCCTCAACAGTTTCTGCAGGCTCCATTTTGTGTACCTTACAGGTTTTATGAATGAGACACACTCCTCTCCTGCTCCCAGTACCAGCTCCCTCCTCTCTCAATGCTCCTGGAGTGAAAATGAGGCTCTCAGAGCACACTTCCTGTTTCAGAATGAGGCTTGGAGGGCACAGTTCCTGGTTCTGACATCATCAATATGCATCAACGCGCGACCTCGCTAATTGCGAAATCGCAATTTGCGATTTCGCTAATAGCGAAATCGCTATTTTCGATATCGCTATTATTTCTGCGATTTTTACCGATTCCTTATAATTTAGCTTTTTTCTTGATGCATCCCGTTTTGCGATTCCTTATTTGCGATTCCTTAAAAATCGCTAATAAGGAATCGCTAAACGGTTTGTTGATGCATGTCACCGTATGTGTTTATACTATGGGGCCTATTCATAAGAATGTCACGCAGTAAACAGTGGCGTAACAAAACTTGACCCCCCTGCAAAGTTCATGGAGGGGCCCCCTTTCCAGATTTACTCGGGAGCTCTCAAACCAGGGTACTACTCTGAGGGCCCCTTCTGGATCTCGCCCCACACGCACTGCGGGGGCAGCGGTGGCTTTGGTTACACCACTGGCAGTGCAGCATAGCAAGTCTCCTTGCTGCGCTGAACTGTGTGACAGGGAAATGCAGGAATGTGCCATATTTAAGGAAATACAGTGCATTCTTGCCTTTTCCCCTGCGCTGGCTCCTGTTTGACAGCCTAGCGCCAATGCAGGCAGTCTTGCACCATTGTGCAAGGGTGTCAGCGTGCAATGCAGGATTAATTTGTTCAGTAAGGGCCACCTTCCTGCACAAAAACAATCCTGAGAGGCATATTCCTCTTTCTAAGTGTGCTGTAGGATGCAGCACACATAGAATTTGGAAGTAGCAAGGAGAAATAAAGAAATTTCTCCTTTTTATGCCTGAAAAGGTGAATCTTTTTGGTACATTCCCAAGTCTACCAGTTCTGGTGAATCTTAGAATGCATCAAAAACCATGAGAGTTGCATGGGAACACCAACTCAATGCCCATGGAACACCTTCGCAGGGAAAGTAAGGCAATGAAGCGATTAGTGCTGTGTTGCCTTACTATAGATTTATGAAGCTACTCAGGGCCAAGCAAAGTGACCTTGCGTGGCTTCATAAATCACATGTAAGGTTTGTTTTTACTCTTGCACCACATTGCGTAGTGCAAGAGTGTTAGAACCGGGGTCTCCAGTTGGCAGGGGTATGCACCCTAGTCCAAGTAGGGACCACCGCTTCCGACCTGGTAGCTTGGCGCAGAGCAGCAAAGGCGTAACTTCAGAGGCAATGTGTAAAGTATTTGTGCAACACACAACGACGATGACACAGTAAAAACACTCACAGAAGGAACACCACACCAGTTTTGTATAAGAATAAGAATTTCTTTATCTAAAAATTATGCGAGAACCAAAAGCAGGTAAATCCAGCTCCAGGCAAGATCAATAATAAAAAGGATTCCAGTTTCCAAGCAAGATCAATAATCAATAAGAATGAATCCAGTTCCCAGGCTTGATCAATAACAAAATAAAGGATTCCAGTTTCCAAGCAAGATCAATAATCAATAAGAATGAATCCAATTCCCAGGCCTGATCAAATCACCAAAAGCTCATGTGTGCCAAGGGCTCTTGCTGGTAATGTCTTTCTCACAGTGTCCTTGGATGGTAAAAGTACACTTGAGGTAGGTTCTTATGGTCAAAATTCACTGGGGGAAGGTTCTTAGGCCAAAGTTCCCTTGTAGCGTAATAAGTGTGCCTCTCATAGAAATGATGCTCCCAGCGTAGGAAGTGCGGCTGCCCAGGCGCTGCTGGTAATGCTAAATAATGCTCCAGTGTCAATTACCAAGTAATTATGCCCCCGTAGGCCAGTCAGTGAAGGACGGTTCCCAGCCAAGCACAAAGCTCACACTCCAGGTACCCGGCCAACCCGCACCCCGCCCCTTCGCAGCAGCCTGGTTGCACTGAGGCGTTACCTGGGGTGGTGGTTGCGGACACAGGTGCGGGGCTCCTCTCCCCCTGGGGCCTTGGGCTCAGCAGGCGCTGCACGGGTGGGGGTCACAGCCACACAGCGCTCCTTTAGCACAGCGCTTAACAGTGCCTCCAAGTCCGGGGCAACGACGGAGCCTCCTGCCACACAGCGCTTCGCTTCTCAGCGCTACACAGCGCGCTCCGGTCCCAGTGGCGGTGACCTCAGGGCCAGTTTCAGTGGGCTTGCGCCAGAAGCAGAGGCAATCACAGAGCCCTGGGAGGATCACGGGGCAAGCAGTGCTGAGGGCAGGCACAGCGTTGCAGGGCAAATCTTGAGAGTGTTGTTGCTGTTCCAAAGGGCAGTCTTTAAAACGCTGTGGTCCAAGGACAGGTAGTTTCCTTTAGCTTAAAAAGGGTGCAGTCACAAAAAGGCAATCTTTAAAAGGTTGAAGACTCTTTAAAATGCTGTTCAAAGAAAAGTAGTTCCTTTGGGATGTTGTGGAGACACTCTGGTGGTGATGTTGCAGTCTCCCATGCAGGGCAGGATCAGCAGACAGTAGGGCAGCTCAGCAGGTTGTGGGGCAGCAGTTCCTTGGAGCAGTCAGCCTCCTTCCCAGTGGCATTCCTCATGCGCAGCAGCCTCACTCCAGCAGGGATTCTTCCAGGTCCAGCAGTGTAACAAGAATGTGAGGCCAGGACCCTCCCTTATATATCTTTTTAGTCTAGGGGCTAGAAAGTGGTGGAAATCTCTGGAAGGGTCTGGGGGCAGGGGCTTCTGGAAGAGTCCAGGGAGTTCTGGTATGTTCCCTGCCTTCCCTGACCTAGCTGTCACAGTGACGAGAGACAGGCCGTTAAGGCTACAGTGGGCAGCCCATCACAGCTCATCCCAGGGAAGAAGGTGTGAATCACCACTCCCACCTCCCAACCCAGGCAGGCTATCAGTATGCAGAGGGGAGAGGGGAGTCTGCAGCCTAATCTAAGTGTAGGCAGGAAAAGGTCCCCTTTATAAAAGTGGGATCCCTAGCGTAGTAATGCCCAAACCCTATATATCATTGGAAAGGGTTCCCCGCCCCGAGTCCAACAACACCAAACATGATAGACTTATTAGGTCCCTGTCAGAAGTTATTCCATAAGGGGAGGTTCCCAATGTTAGCCTATTGGAGGATTAAACCTTACTGCGGTAGCAGGGGCTTGTGGCAGATATGCCAGCCTCAGAAGGTTTTAGGGAAGAGCACCTGCACCTCAGCACTGTTTAGCAGTGGTGAGGCGCCCAGAGTCCTAAGTTCAACAAAATATAGGATAAAAATGGGAGGCAAAAAGGGCAAAAATGTAGGGGAGACCACCCTAAGGCTGACAGGTCTAACACATGTCCCCCCCAGCTGAAAGTGGGGAGAACTCCCCAACCTCCAGGGAGTTCTCATCACTAAGGCGGAAAAACCGAGAGAGACCATCAGCATTGGCGTGGTCTACTCCGGGTCTCTGTTCCACCCTGAAGTCCATCCCCTGTAGGGAAATGGACCACCTCAGCAATTTGGGATTCTCGCCCCTCATTTGCATGAGCCATCTGAGGGGCCGGTGGTCAGTCTGGATCAGGAAGTGGGAGCCAAACAAATATGGCCTCAGCTTCTTCACAGCCCAGACCACCGCGAAGGCTTCTCTCTCTATCGCACTCCACCGCTGTTCTCGGGGGAGCAGCCTCTTGGAGATGAAGGCTACTGGTTGGTCCCTTCCCTCCTCATTGAGTTGCGAAAGTACTGCCCCTATGCCATGCTCTGAGGCGTCCGTTTGGACAATGAACTCTTTGGAGAAGTCAGGGGCCCTGAGCACAGGAGCGGTGCACATGGCCTGCTTTAGAGAGTCAAAGGCTTTTTGGCAAGCCTCTGTCCAGATCACTTTTCTAGGTTGTTTCTTATATGTTAGCTCAGTCAAGGGGGCCACAATAGTGCCATAACCCTTGACAAATCTGCGGTAGTATCCTGTGAGGCCCAGGAACGCCCTGACCTCAGTCTGTGTTTTGGGAGGCTCCCAAGCCGGGATGCTTTCTATCTTGGCCTGTAGGGGCTGCACCTTGCCCCCTCCTACCAAGTGTCCTAGGTAGACTACCGACCCCTGCCCTATCTGGCATTTGCTAGCTTTGATAGTCAGGCCTGCCTGCTGCAAAGCCTGAAGCACTTCCTGGAGGTGACCCAAATGGTCCTCCCAGCTGCTACTGAAGACAGCTATGTCGTCCAGGTAGGCAGCAGAGAAGGCCTCTAAACTGGAGAGGACCCGGTTCACCAGCCGCTGGAAGGTGGCAGGAGCATTTTTCAGTCCAAAGGGCATCACCCTAAACTGGTAGTGGCCCTCTGGGGTGGAAAAGGCGGACCTCTCTTTATCTCCATCTGTTAGGGCGATCTGCCAGTACCCTGACGTGAGGTCAAAGGTACTCAGGTATCGGGCAGCCCCCAGCCTGTCAATGAGCTCATCCGCCCTCGGGATAGGATGAGCGTCAGTCTTGGTCACAGAGTTCAGTCCCCTGTAATCCACACAGAACCTAAGTTCTGGTGTGGTGCCCGGTGGGGCAGCTTTTGGTACCAGAACCACCGGACTGGACCAAGGGCTGTTGGAGGGCTCTATCACCCCCAACTCCAGCATTTTAGTGACCTCACTCTGGATGCTGGCCTTCACCTTATCTGACAACCTGTAAGACTTGGACTTGACAGGGGGGCTGTCTCCTGTGTCCACATCATGGGTACACAGGTGGGTAATCCCAGGGATAAGGGAGAACACTGAGGAGAACTGCCCCAGGACCTGGCGGCAGTCCCTCTGTTGCTCAGGAGTCAAGGATGGGGAGAGGACCACTCCCTCCACCGATCCATCCTTCTCTTTGGAAGCAAAGAGGTCCGGGAGAGGTTCACTTTCCTCTTCCTCGGCCCCATCAGTTACCATCAGTAAGGTAAGCTCAGACCTCTCATGGTGGGGTTTGAGGCGGTTGGCGTGTAGCACCCTGTGGGGCTGCCTGGGGGTTTTAAGGTCCACTAGGTAAGTGGCCTTGCCCTTCTTCTCCAATATCTCATAAGGGCCTGTCCAGCGATCCTGGAGGGCACTAAGCTCTCCAGGCTCCATAACCCACACCTTCTGTCCAGGTTTTAGCTCCACAGGGTAAGAATTCTGGTCGTACCATTCCTTCATTACCGCCTAGCTGGCCTCTAAGTTGTCAGAAGCTTGTTTCCACAACTTAGCCATTTGGCTACGGAAGGCCAGCATGTAGCTCACTACATCCTGGGGAAGCCTCCTTGGAGTCTTCTCCCACCCATCCTTCACTAAACTGAGAGGTCCCCTAACAGGGTGACCGTACAAGAGCTCGAAGGGGCTGAAACCCACCCCCTTCTGTGGTACCTCCCTGTAGGAAAACAGCAAACAGGGCAAGAGGATGTCTCACTTTTTCCTCAGGCCCTCAGGCAGACACATGATCATGCCCTTTAGGGTCTTGTTAAATCTCTCCACGAGACCATGGGTCTGTGGGTGGTAAGGGGTGAAGAACTTGTAAGTAACCCCACACTCCTTCCACATGGCTTGCATGTAGGCAGACATAAAATTGGTACCCCTGTCGGACACCACCTCTTTGGAGAAACCCACTCTGGTAAAAATCCCCATCAGGGCCCGTGCCACTGCAGGTGCAGTGATGGTTCTCAGAGGAATAGCCTCTGGGTACCGGGTGGCGTGGTCCACCAGAACCAGGATAAACCTGTGACCAGAAGAAGTCGGTGGATCCATAGGCCCAACAATGTCGATGCCCACCCTCTCAAAGGGGGTGCTAACGACAGGTAGTGGTTCCAGGGGAGCCTTCAGCTTAGCCCCTGTTTTCCCACTAGCTTGGCAGGTCAGACAGGTCCTGCAGAATGTATCTGAGGAGATCCTCATCTGCGGCCAATAAAAATGTGGGACAAGCCTAGCAAAGGTCTTGTCTTGGCCCAAGTGTCCTGCCAATGGGATCTCATGAGCCAATTCCAAAAGAAATGCCCTGTAGCACTGCGGGACCACTAAGGCCCTTGATGACCCATGCACAGGAGCCTTGGGCTCACTGTAAAGGAGCCCATCCTCCCAGTAAATATGATACTTTGCGGAGGCATTGCCTGCTGCCTGGGTTTCGGCCTGTCGCCTCATGCCCTCAAGGGTGGGGCACTCCTTCTGTGCCCGGCAAAACTCCTCCCTGGTGGGCCCTACTTCCACCTGCCACCCTGCAGGGGTAGGTAGGTCCCCCAAGGGGACAACGTTCCCCTCCATGGACTCCGGTGCGACCTCCTCAGGTGCCCCATCCATCTCACGGGGTGACTGCACCGGGGCGGGCTTCCCACGCCCTCGGGCTCCTCCCTTCTTAGCAGCTGGCTGGGCCATTTTTCCAGGCTCCAGCCCTGGCTGACTCCCTTTCCGGGCAGCCATAGACCGTGTGGTAGCACAAATCCACTCCGGTAATCCCAGCATCTCCACATGTGCTTTGAGCTCTACCGCCTTCCAGGCAGTATGCTCTAGGTCATTCCCTAACAGACAGTCCACTGGCATGGCAGGGCTCACAGCAACTCTTAAAAGGCCTGAAACCCCTCCCCACTCAAATGGAACCTGTGCTATGGGATAATGACCCCCCTGTTGTCAGCCATCACAACTGGATGGACTACATCGGGAATTATTTGCTCTGGGGACACCAGCTGACTCCTTACCATAGTCATGCTGGCACCTGTGTCCCTCAGGGCCTCCACCCCCGACCATTGAGGGTGACCCACTGCCTATACTTGGTAGTATTTGAGGGCACATGGACCTTAGGAACCATCTCACTGTCTCCCAGAGACACTAGGACAAGCCCTGCCCCCTCACTCCCATCATCTAGGGACAGCTCCTCCCCAAGCGCTACACTAGCCACCCCGGGGTTTTTACCTCCAGTGGGCTGTGGTGCTCTCTTGCGACACTTGGGATCCCCCTTGTAGTGTCCAAGTTCACCACACTCATAGCACCGGACAATTCTGGGCTGCTGACCTTTGTCAGGATAAGTGGGCTTCTGGTGGCCAGATTGGGGCTGGGATCCAGACCCTTTCCCTTGTGAATTATTTTGGGGGCCTTTGGAGAAATCTTTCTTTTTATCTCCCCCCTCTTTCCTCTGGTGGGAACCCTGACAACCCCTTTGGGAGTCCCCCCCAGAACCCTTGTTGGACACCCTGGTACTGACCCAGGTGTCCGCCTCCTCCGCAAGCTTCCTAGGATTGGTCAACTTGCGGTCAACCAGGTGTTGGCGCAGCTCTGGAAAACACTTCTCTAGAAGGTGCTCTCTTAAAAACAAGTCATACAACCCTTCATAGTCATGCACATTGCTGCCCCGCACCCAGCCCTCTAAAGCTTTACTAGCGTAGTCCAGGAAGTCTACCCAGTTCTGTGTGGGAAGTTTGTGGCTATTCCTAAACCTCTGCCTATACCTCTCAGGGGTAAGACCGAACCTCTTAAGCAATGCAGCTTTCATGACAGAATAGTTAGTCTGGTCTTCTTTCTCTAGGTAAAGGAGGGTGTCCCTAACATCTGGAGGTAAGTACTTATACAAACCACCCCCCAATAACTCTCTGGGACCCCATGGGCTCTTAAAGACACCTCATAGGCGGCTAACCACTTATCAATATTATCCCCCACCTTAAAACTGGCCATCACATCTTTAGGCATAAAGACCCTGGACTCACGTGAAGCTTCCATAGGTACGCTGCCACCATTCTTGTTGCTGTCGGCCCCTACTTCTAGGGCCCGGATTTCCAGTTCCTTCAGGCTGAGCCCATGGGCAAGTTCTTTTTCCCGCATAGCCAGTCGCTTGTTCTCGCGATCCTGCTCCATAGCCCACCTTTCTCTTTCCCGCTCTTTCTCCAGCTTGGCAAGCTGCAACCTGAGCTGTCTCTCCTCCCTCCTGTCCTCCAGGTCCTCTAAGGACAGGCTCTTCACTGACACACTACTGCCTGCCCTGGAAGGTACCCTTGTACCTGGTAACAAATTACCATTTCCCGCCAAGTGCAGTAGGTCAAGATTTCCTGTGGCGTCGTGCTCTGGTCCTTGCCCGTCCCCATCTCCTTATGGGTGGGCTGTTACCCATGCTCTCAAGGCTTTCTGAAGCTCTGCCTTCTTGGCGCTTCGCTTGAAGGGCACCCCTTTCTCCTCGCAGAATTCCTGGAGTTGTGCCACTGTGTAAACTTCCAGATTGGCCAGCTCGAATTCCATCTTGCTAGGTAGGGCCTCAGACGTTTGTAGAGAAAACCAAATGGGACTTAGGCAAAAGGACGTTTTAAAAAGAGCAGCCAGTCAGGGAGAATTAAGAAAAATTCAAAAATGCCAATTGGAGAGGGTAGACAAAAATTCAGTACAGTCAGGTGTAGGGTTGCGGTGTACACTGCGTTGCTGCGTGGTGTTACACAAGCACAAGTCTTATCCCACCGCTCGATCACCAATGTTAGAACCGGGGTCTCCAGTTGGCAGGGGTATGCACCCTAGTCCAAGTAGGGACCACCGCTTCCGACCTGGTAGCTTGGCGCAGAGCAGCAAAGGCGTAACTTCAGAGGCAATGTGTAAAGTATTTGTGCAACACACAACGACGATGACACAGTAAAAACACTCACAGAAGGAACACCACACCAGTTTTGTATAAGAATAAGAATTTCTTTATCTAAAAATTATGCGAGAACCAAAAGCAGGTAAATCCAGCTCCAGGCAAGATCAATAATAAAAAGGATTCCAGTTTCCAAGCAAGATCAATAATCAATAAGAATGAATCCAGTTCCCAGGCTTGATCAATACCAAAAAGAAGGATTCCAGTTTCCAAGCAAGATCAATAATCAATAAGAATGAATCCAATTCCCAGGCCTGATCAAATCACCAAAAGCTCATGTGTGCCAAGGGCTCTTGCTGGTAATGTCTTTCTCACAGTGTCCTTGGATGGTAAAAGTACACTTGAGGTAGGTTCTTATGGTCAAAATTCACTGGGGGAAGGTTCTTAGGCCAAAGTTCCCTTGTAGCGTAATAAGTGTGCCTCTCATAGAAATGATGCTCCCAGCGTAGGAAGTGCGGCTGCCCAGGCGCTGCTGGTAATGCTAAATAATGCCCCAGTGTCAATTACCAAGTAATTATGCCCCCGTAGGCCAGTCAGTGAAGGACGGTTCCCAGCCAAGCACAAAGCTCACACTCCAGGTACCCGGCCAACCCGCACCCCGCCCCTTCGCAGCAGCCTGGTTGCACTGAGGCGTTACCTGGGGTGGTGGTTGCGGACGCAGGTGCGAGGCTCCTCTCCCCCTGGGGCCTTGGGCTCAGCAGGCGCTGCACGGGTGGGGGTCACAGCCACACAGCGCTCCTTTAGCACAGCGCTTAACAGTGCCTCCAAGTCCGGGGCAACGACGGAGCCTCCTGCCACACAGCGCTTCGCTTCTCAGCGCTACACAACGCACTCCGGTCCCAGTGGCGGTGACCTCAGGGCCAGTTTCAGTGGGCTTGCGCCAGAAGCAGAGGCAATCACAGAGCCCTGGGAGGATCACGGGGCAAGCAGTGCTGAGGGCAGGCACAGCGTTGCAGGGCAAATCTTGAGAGTGTTGTTGCTGTTCCATAGGGCAGTCTTTAAAACGCTGTGGTCCAAGGACAGGTAGTTTCCTTTAGCTTAAAAAGGGTGCAGTCCCAAAAAGGCAATCTTTAAAAGGTTGAAGACTCTTTAAAATGCTGTTCAAAGAAAAGTAGTTCCTTTGGGATGTTGTGGAGACACTCTGGTGGTGATGTTGCAGTCTCCCATGCAGGGCAGGATCAGCAGACAGTAGGGCAGCTCAGCAGGTTGTGGGGCAGCAGTTCCTTGGAGCAGTCAGCCTCCTTCCCAGTGGCATTCCTCTTGCGCAGCAGTCCTCACTCCAGCAGGGATTCTTCCAGGTCCAGCAGTGTAACAAGAATGTGAGGCCAGGACCCTCCCTTATATATCTTTTTAGTCTAGGGGCTAGAAAGTGGTGGAAATCTCTGGAAGGGTCTGGGGGCAGGGGCTTCTGGAAGAGTCCAGGGAGTTCTGGTATGTTCCCTGCCTTCCCTGACCTAGCTGTCACAGTGACGAGAGACAGGCCGTTAAGGCTACAGTGGGCAGCCCATCACAGCTCATCCCAGGGAAGAAGGTGTGAATCACCACTCCCACCTCCCAACCCAGGCAGGCTATCAGTATGCAGAGGGGAGGGGGGAGTCTGCAGCCTAATCTAAGTGTAGGCAGGAAAAGGTCCCCTTTATAAAAGTGGGATCCCTAGCGTAGTAATGCCCAAACCCTATATATCATTGGAAAGGGTTCCCCGCCCCGAGTCCAACAACACCAAACATGATAGACTTATTAGGTCCCTGTCAGAAGTTATTCCATAAGGGGAGGTTCCCAATGTTAGCCTATTGGAGGATTAAACCTTACTACGGTAGCAGGGGCTTGTGGCAGATATGCCAGCCTCACAAGGTTTTAGGGAAGAGCACCTGCACCTGCACCTCAGCACTGTTTAGCAGTGGTGAGGCGCCCAGAGTCCTAAGTCCAACAAAATATAGGATAAAAATGGGAGGCAAAAAGGGCAAAAATGTAGGGGAGACCACCCTAAGGCTGACAGGTCTAACAAAGAGCGACGCAAACCAGCCCATAAATAGGCAGCCACGGCCCGTATAGGGTGTTCCACCGGGGGGTGATGTGGGGCGGGGGATGGGCAGGGTGGGGGGTTGTGAAATGTGAGGGGTTGTAAAATGCGGGAAACGGACGATTTCAGGTAAGTAACGAAAAAATTAAATAAAACGAATTTGTTGCGTGCGCTGCATCGCATTTGGCGCTGCAGCGCACAACAAAATTATTTTTATTTTTTTCGTTACCTGAAATCGTCCATTTCCCGCATTTTACAACCCCCCCACCCTGCCCCTACCTGCCCCACGTCACCGCCTGGTGGAACGCCCTATACGGGCCGTGGCTGTAAATAGGCCCCTATATTTCTAGACTGGAGGAAGGATGAGGGCTTGAATCTCCAAAGATTTCCTTTAAATAAGGTAAGAGCATAGCAGTGCGTTTCTGTCCTCACGCTCTCTTGATATGAGTGCTTTTTACCAACATCCTGTATCCTTGTGACACACTTCCCCATTTAGGACATGCTTTATTCCTAGATACGTATGATCCGTTGCATTCCTCAACAGCACGAGAAGGGTTGCTTTTCTGAACACAGCACAAATTCTGTTCTACTGGCTCAATATAAGACACCCGTCTATCGTTTATTAACACTTGAGCTCATTTACTCCTCTCCATCACTGACACACATTTTCCTTCATCACACAGGCTGTATTGATTTTCTCTAGTCCTGATGAAGACCATCTGTGATGTTTTGCATTAACACACATTGTTGTAAGGGTTGAAATGTCGACAATATGAATAGGTGTTCTGTTACAATGTCTCACATATCTACCGCCAAGAATGAAGGATATATGTTTGAGCATTCTAAAGAGTTGTAAGCGGGTGCCCAATTGAAATACTTTGTATTTTCTGTTTGATGTCAAGTGTATTGTACATTGGATTATGTTTTAAGTGATACACGCTTTGTATGACGCTTTTGTATTTCTCCACGATATATGAATATTAGTATACCGAGTAAAGTACTGTTTTTGTGTCAGTTGTGATTTATCATTTCATCTTTTAGTAACAATATATATGTCACATCATTTATTGGCATTTCCTAGTTAATCAGGATATAAATATTACAACTTGAGAGAAATTACGTGTTTACCTACAGAATCAATTGTTGTTATATACTATTAATTCCCCGGTTCTACGGAACACCGGGGCACCCCATTCGTTTTAATGACTTGTCTACATAAAGGCACACTTTTCCTTGAGCAAAATCAGGCCTTTCTCTTGTAAACTTTGCAGAACTTTCCTTAGGTGGGCAAGATGGTTTTCTATGGTTGCAGCATGTACCAAGATATTCTCAATTATGTTAATGGCCCAGTCTACGCCTGATAACACTTTTTGGATCGCACCTTGAAAAACTTCAGGAGCACTCCAGATGCCAAAGTTTAGTCTCTTATTACGATGGAGGTCCATGTGTATTGAGAACATAGTGCCATGTGGCGAGTTGGGATGATCTGATTTGCATATGGCCATGTCTGAACTGGGGTGGCAGAGTGGGCTAAAGAACGGTGATAGATTAAACCCAGATCAGTTGACTGGGGGTGAGTGCTTGTATTGTCAACGCTCCGTCCATCACCACCTTTGGTTTTGAGTTGGGATGTAGCATAACCTGGTGGTAGCTGGAACAGAGGTCCATTTTGGAAAACAATGCAGCTCAACTCAAATTGCCGACTATAGCATCCACTATGGGTCTATGACGCCTCTCTCTTTTGATGGCTATGTTAGGTAGTTGCATATCTATACAATGCCACACCTCTCCTGGCTGTTTGGGTTTCCTGGTTATGACAATTGGGGACACCCAGGGCATTGGGTCCTCTACCGTGTCAATAATGTCTGCTTTCTCTAATTTCAGCGACTCTACCTCTACTTTTGGTCTCAAGTGAAAAGCTATGTGCCTGTGTCTCCTGGTGACATGGTGGGACAACTGGTCTAAATGAAGAGCTCCAGTCTTGCCTTTTATCCCTCCTATACCTTTGAAGATGTCTTGAAGTTCAGTCTGGATGTCGTCTATGGCAGCTGTGTGTACCCAAGCCTAGTGTCTCTGCTGTATGGTAGCTAAACAGCATTCCGTTTCCTTCGTGGGTGATATACATTGGGCAGTAGGTGCTTGGTTGTTATGAGAGATGCTGGTAGTCAGTTGGCCAGCCATGGAGAACAAGTATTTCTCTGAGAGTTGCCGGTGCGAGAGTTGGCTGGGGTGCTTCATGTTCCTCATTTGCCATGATTTTTTTGAGACCCCTGTTTCTGTGCTCGCCATAACATCTGTGACCCCTATAGTGACGACATTTTGGAGGACTTCTGGTCTGCTGGGTGACCCCTATAGTGACGACATTTTGGAGGACTTCTGGTCTGCTGGGGTGTTTTGCTCACTGCTAGCATTTTAAGGACAGCACCATCACTTGGTCTTTGCCCATATCTTCCTCCCCATCTTCATTCCGTGGGTTCCTGGCAACAGCATTCACTGACGATGATGTCTTTGATTTGCTGCTGTGACTCAACTTGCAGACTTTGGCAAAATGATTCTGTTTTCTGCATGCCACACATTTTTCCCCCTGATGGGTCAATCTGTCTGGAGCTGAGCTGGTCCTCTACAGTATCCACATGCGACCCGGGTGGTTGTCGTGACTGGCCTTTGTCAACAGACAGGTTCTGCATGACTAGATTAACTGATTCTGTTTTGTTTGGGTTGTGTTACACTGACTCCTTGTGGGGGGCCTGAACCAGCAACACCGCTTTTGACCTCCCTAAATCAATATGTATAGGAGGGACTTTTCTGGTTCTTGGAGTACGCTCACGCAGCTTGTTGGATGCACACCCTTGGATTATTTGGGCATGTATTTCTTCTGTTTTCTTGGTGAACATGCACATGCTTGCCAGTTCTATTAGTCTCAAATGGAATGCATCCAAGGATTCTTCTGGTTCTTGGCGAGCTTGATGGAAGAGGAATCAGGATTTGCCTTTGTTTTAAAATGGGGGTTCAGGGCTGCAACCACTGTGGCATAGGAGTGTGGGGGCCCCGGTTTTTAGAGTGCGTGTGATAGTTTATATATATATATATATATGAGCTCCTGTAAGTTGGAGTAATAGCATCTTTTTCCTGTCTTCATCTGCTCCTGTGGCTGTAAAGTACAGATCAGTCTTTGCATCCACACCTTCCATTTGGGTGCTTGCTCAGAGAGGGACCCTTGATGACAAAAGGCTCTGTGATGGGTAGTTAGAACAGTTTGAGAACATGGTGGCGGTACGCCATGTGGTTGAGTCTCTATGCCTGCAACGTACCTCTTGTGTGAGATATTCTGTGCAGGGAGTCATGGAGGTGTTGCACTCCTCCCCTTAGCTGGCTTGTCACAGGACTGAGGTACGTCACCATCATTGCCCATCTGCTGAGCTGCCTTCAGCGTGTAAGTGTCCTGCTTGAAGCCCTGCCTGGCCCCTACACGTGCCTTGTCAAAGTGTGGCCCATGTCACCCACTGTACACCTATTGGCATTCTTCTGTGCCTGTGGGAGCCTTTGAGAGGGTATGGCTGGTGTGTGTTTCCCTTGATGTGTATGTCTCTCCCTCTGTACAAGCAGGAGACCTCAAGTCCCTTGGGGAGCAGAAGGGCGGGCCGGGAGTGCCTGCCATGAATAGAGTCCCCGTCGTCCTTGGGGAGCTCTGCAGTCTAGCCTCCCGGTGAGCTGGCTCAACAGAGATGAGGATTATAAATTAAAGAGGCAGAATAACACCACACAATTAATGCTGTGGTTCGACAACACTGCTCCAGTCATAAACATACAGGACCACCACATTTGTTTATATTACATATAAAGGAATTTTATCTTTTCTGTTGTTGCACAAATCCAACAAAGTCTGTTATAAAAGTACACACCAGTGCATAGTGTCCCCATTGAGGAAAACCACAAGAAAGCATAAACAATTACAACAAATAAGAAGTACAAAAGTGCATGTGGGTTTGTAACAAACAACCATCAAGGATGATTTTAGGACAGTCCGTTGGCTGTAGTTGATAGATCCGTTGTTTTTTTGTTTGTTATCACTGTCTATGACGTTTCGATCCTTATTCTGTATACAAGGGTCTCATCTTGACTTATGTAAAATGGAAAACATCTGTAACAAACAAAAAAGAAGTTAGGGAAGTTGGATGGTCTAAGCGCAAAATAAGCATAAAGCAATGATGTTACCTGACATGCTCGAGTTCTAAAATACTGGTAATATGCCGAATTACTCATGCCCAAAGAACCACCTTAGAGAAAGTGCAATGAACAAGATACTCAGGGGGCAAGTGGCAACTGCAAAATTAGACGCAGGTAGTGAGCAATGGCGATCATGTAAAAATCCCATTGGGTGATATTGGTGGTCACACTGGGGATGATGGATGGAGCTCTCGGGTCTCACCCTCTGCTTCAGCGGCTATGCTAGAGGAACCCTCAAGGGTGATTAGCCGCGCTGTACAAATCCTGCTTGATTGATTGATTGATTGATTGGTTGATTGATCGATTGATTGAGGTCTGTGGAAAAGAGGCAGCTTGGGTAAGCTCTCTTCAGGCATTTAGTGCCTGGGCTGTCCTTCACGTTTCTTATATAAGTCACTAAAGCTATACGGTAAAGTCAATGGCACAAAATACACATCCAAGGAATGATATATGTTTGTCACACAGACCAACTAAGAAATGCATAAAACGTAAAGGACGGCACAGCCAATGGTTGAAGGGGGCTCAGCCAAACTCATCCCTCTGTCGCTATCATTCTTTTAATTTTTTTTTAAAGAGTTGTTGACATGATCTCTCACAAGAAATAGACACAGCAATCTGCATCGCGACCTAAGACAGGCCGAATGGGAGAGGAACGGATTAACTCTATCCTCTTTATAAATGTATATCATTAGGAACTGCCTGAAGTAAACAGAAATCCTCCATGGAAATTGGAGATGTAGGATGGTGATGACGATTTGATCAATCTTAAACCTGATCTACAAATGTTGAGGGATACCTACCCACAGAAATAGAAACTGACCCTAAGGGCCTCCTTAACAAGCCCATTGTGCCGCATGTGCATCACTTTTTTTGACGCACCAGCAGCGTAAAGGGCTTGGCCATATTTACAAGTCCACGTAAAGGCACCCTGCATTACTTTTCATGGCCTTGTGAATATGGGCCCCTTTCACACATTACTCACCATGAGAGGGCCGTTCCATGGGTGTTGCTGTGGGTGTTCCCGCGCAACATCCATGGAACCTGACACATTCCCAGATTTACGAAGTGTCGATAACCTGGAATGCGTCAAAATCCTACACCTCCCCAGGCGAGGAGTTGGAGTGGCGCAGCAAGAAGAAATACTTTTATTTCTCCTTGTTTTTTCCTCTTTCTATGCCAGCTGCATGCATAGAAAGAGGACAATGGCATCAATTATTGTTTTTGTGCAGGAAGGTATCCCTTTCTGCACCAAAAAAAATCAGCCCCGCAACACAGGCACCCCAACAACATGACACAAGGGTGTCTGTGTTGGAGCACGGCTGCTGTTTGTGTGCCCGTGCAATGGAGGACAGGAATGCACTGTATCTTATAGATACGCCGCATTCCTGGCCTTTTATTTTGACGCACAGCAGCACAGCAGGAAAGCTTGCTGCGCTGCCGTGTGTCAAAATCTAGTAAATGAGGCCCTAAGTGTGGATAGTTTGCCAATCGCACCCCATACAGAACGCCATTTCCCTTGCATAGAAACCTACTTACTTTCACAGGCAGAGAGGACTTTATGAGGACAGCATGAAAACAATAGTGGCCATTGGTTTCCGAACAAAATTACTTTTTTTCTATCACACTGTTTTAATTGAAGTTGGCACTTTATCTAGAATGCTCATTTTTGAAAGATTATAATTACTTTGTGTGGATGGTATTTACAGCATAATCAGTCCAGTGACCCATATAACTTTTTCTGAAATAATTACGCTTTTGCATAGAAAAGAGCTTTTAATTTTACACTCACTGTATCTCTGATGAAATTACACATGCTATTGACTGAAATAGGAAAATAGACTAATTAAAAAAGATAACATAGCCGCACATCATGAGTGGGCAATAAATGCACTGTACCTTGACAACTAACAGAAACAGTAAACAAATCCAGAACTGTATAAAGAACCGCATCAGTTTAAAATAAATACGAATCCTGTGATTTAAAATATTCTGAACACATGCATTGCCATCACCACTAGTCTGTACAAATTCTGTCTTTTTATTCTCTTTGGCTAGTGGCAGAGTCCTATTTTAATTCTAGTGGGTCAGGATCTTCAGCGGCCATCATTTTTACTGCTATGCACCATGCACTCTTCTCTTTTGTGTGTTTTCCCATTTTTATGCTCCCTCTATATCACAAATAGCGAGTTTCTTATGTCTGCAATGTAACTTCACCAAAATAGCTCATGGGTTTACAAATTGGCATCAGTATCATAGGTGGTTGTCATGAGTGGTGATATCTGAGAGTTTCAAAAGGTTGAGTCAAGTTCATACTGACACTGTAATATCTCTGCCAGCTGGGAAACAAAAACTCTAGATCCAAATCAATCGATCATGTTTTCTCAGCAATTGATAGTTGTCTACCATTTTTTCCACTTCCAACTCTTAAAGATTTTAACTTTGGAAAGGAAGTTTTTGGTTTCCAAAGTCAACATTTATAGGATGAGCAGTTCATTGTCAATGACCCTTGGCTCTGATTGGCTTGGCTTTACCTCTTCATCTTTCTAGCACAGACTAGAATGGCAATTACATGCACATAGGCAGGGGCTGTGTCTCTGAAATGATAAGAGGTGGTGTAACCGAAGACTAACAGTACTCAGGCATTCAATCAGAAGCGCTTACTCAGGTAATCTTAAGCATATAACATCCAAAATCAGACACATATATAAATGGGAATTTCATCTGAATACATACTCATGCATACACACACACACACACATATATATATACATATATATATATTTCACAACACTCCAACTTATCCAAGTCAAAAAAGGCGAGCACACTGGAATCCGATTGAAAAATATTTATTTGCAAACCCCCCTTCACCCCTGACAAAAAAAACATATATATATATGTATATATATATATATATATATATATATATATATATATATATATATGTAGAAACGCTCCAAAGAGTGCCACAAACTGCAGCATATATATTTATTCACTGAAAAAACCAAAGGATACAGTGACGTTATAGTCAAACTGACGTTTCACTCGCACAAAACCATAGAAATTCAGCAGCTCGCGTCCCTGCAATGCCCTGCTCATGTGGACGTTACCACATGTTCTAAGGCTAGATACCTCCTGGACACCATGCAGGGCCTCTATTTGCGGTAGCAGGTCCAGGGCCCTACCCACCTCGTAGGCCACACTCTTGATTTGATATTTTCCAATCATTCCGGTCTTACAACCTCCTCTCGGATACCCCTCACCTGGACTGATCATTATCTGATCCCTTTTCAGTTGTCTATTCCCCAGGCATTCATATATACCATCTAAAGCTAGAGATTTGAGCAGAAAATGGTACACGGTCTCTTGCGAGGCCCTTGAACCTAGTCTGCCCAAATCGTTAAGTAAGACATCTGACGACTTGAACACTGACGTTTCCAACTTTAACTCTAACCTTTCTTCGGCCATCAATGCCATTGCCCCTCTAAGACCTATATCCTCACCTAGAACGAACCCCTCTTCACCTTGGTTCTCTGCGGCTCTACGCACAGAAAAATGTAATTGTAAAAAACTGGGGCGCATTTGGAGACGAACATACGACAGCGTCGCCAAAGCCATCTACCGTTCCGCACTAAAAATAATTCATAAACTTAAGCGCGCCACCATGAGGGAATATTTTGTCAGCAAAATTGATGTAGCCGAGAACTCTTCTAAAATGCTATTTAAAATTGTGAAGGAATTTACCAAACCCACAGTTCTGTCTTGTCCAATTCCTCCCAGTCAAACCCTCTGTGACGGTCTGTCGAATTTCTTCTATGACAAAATTGCTGATATCTATACCTCTTTCACTTCTACCCCTGTATCCCATCTACTAACCCCCAGGGTCCCCGCCAATGAGGGGTTTTTATCCTTTAAACCCCTGTCCATGGACACTGCACTGACCAGACTCCAATCATGTAAGTCCGGATCACCTCTCGATCCTGCCCCGCCCAGGTACTCAGTATTCTGGCCCCCCTCTTGGTGGGCCCTTTACTCTCCATTTGGAACACATCACTCAGCTTGGGACAGTTCCCCTCCTTTTGGAAGCAGGCTATGCTAATCCCCATCTTAAAGAAAGCGGATGCTGATCCTTTAGTTTTCAGCAACTATCGGCCAATCTCACTTCTCCCCAAACCTGCTAAGATTCTCGAGAAAGTTGTACAAGAGCAACTTGCCGAGTATCTGGAGTCCCGACTACTACTTCATGACTCACAGTCGGGCTTCAGATCCGGAT
This sequence comes from Lissotriton helveticus, assembly GCF_964261635.1. Lineage (NCBI taxonomy): Eukaryota > Metazoa > Chordata > Amphibia > Caudata > Salamandridae > Lissotriton > Lissotriton helveticus. The sequence continues at coordinate 898,013,866 of NC_136071.1, forward strand.
TTAGTACTGAGACTGCCCTCCTAGAGGTATCCGAGAGTATTCAGGAATGCGTGGATGTAGGCGAGGAGGCCATGTTGGTACTCCTCGTCTTATCCGTGGCGTTCGACACCGTTTCTCACACCATCCTGTTAGATAGACTAGCCAGCTTTGGGATCCGGGACACCCCTCTAGCCTGGATCAGGTCTTTTCTTACGGGCAGAATGCAGCGGGTCCACCTTCCACCTTTTGTTTCCAAGGATAAACCTCTCACATGTGGTGTACCACAGGGCTCTGCACTTAGCCCTCTATTTTTCAATGTATACCTGTCATCATTGGCAGAGGCTGTTGAATCCTGGGGGATCAGAGTGATCTCTTACGCGGATGACACTCAATTAGTGTTTTCCTTTAGAGATCACTCCGACTGCAGCTTTACCAACTTTAGACGCTGCCTTATTAACATCTCCTCCTGGATGACTCTTAACACCCTTAAGCTGAACACTGATAAAACGGAGGTGCTATTCTTCAACCAGAGCGCCTTACTTCCCCCTATTCTGTGGTGGCCTTCGGGACTTAATCCTCCCCCAGTTCCAGTGAAATCAGCACGAAACCTGGGTTTTCTCTTCGACAATAAACTGTCCTGCGAGACACAAATCAATAAGGTCACCTCTGAGTGCTTCGGTAAGCTACGTATGATCAGGAAAATCTTTCCTTTCCTCCCTCCCGACTCACGTAAAACAGTAATCCATGCTCTGATTACCTCGCACCTGGACTATTCCAACAGCCTCTATGCTGGAGCTCCAGCATATCTGATTAAACGATTACAACTGGTGCAGAACGCCGCGGCTAGGCTGATCTGCAATATTCCCTATCGCCATTCAATCTCCCCTCATCCGAGGAAACTTCACTGGCTGTATATTTTGTCTCGCATCCAACTTAAATCCTTAGTTCTAGCTTTTAGGGCACTTAACAGCCTGGGCCCGGCTTATCTCAGACGCAGACTAAAGTCAGTCAAATCTGCACGCACCCTGAGATCTAATCACCTTCGCCTTCTCTATTACCCCCGCTTCCGCCGCTCTAGGACAGGGGGAAGAGCCTTTGCGGTGGTGACGGCCAAGCTATGGAATAGCCTGCCATTGAGTCTCCGGCTGATTACATCTGAGCTAGTATTCCGGCGTCAACTGAAGATATGTCTGTTTTCCAACCTATAGGCATGCTTGCTCAACTCCTCCGGTGCTCCCTCAGTCTGCAGCGCCAGGACACCCCCGTTGGGGGTAGCCGTGTGCTTTACAAGCTTCAAAATAATAAAATAAATAAATATGGCCTCACATATTATATCACTCATGACATGGTCAGTGACATCAATGATGACATCACTGATGACCTCATCTGGTGACTGCAAGTGTTTTTAAAAGTTTATGAGTGTTAAGTATACATATATATCAAGGTGTGTTGGTGAATCAGTAGGTGTTTGAGTGCCAATATGGATGATTCAGTGGGTCTGTGACTGATTGTATAAGTGACTGATTAGATAGGTGTCTGAGTGAATGTATGGGTGAGTGAATGTCTGTATCAGTCTGTCAGTTGGTGTTTAAGTGGCTGTATGGGTTGTTGAGTGGTTGCGTGAGTGGCTGTAGGGGTGATTCATTGGTTAACTGAGAGCCTGTACGAGTGTATGTCTCTGGGGGTGGGTGAGGGGGGGTGTGACTGCCTGGATGGATAAGTGAGTGGTTGAGTCAGTGGATGTAAGGGTTAGTGAGTGCATGTGTGAGAGGGGCTGTATGGGTCAGTGAGGGGGTATATGGTGTGTCGGTGAGTGGGTGCATAAGTCAGTGGTATATGGGTAACTGGGTATGTGAAAGGCAGTATAGGTGAGTGATGGGGTATGTGAGTGATTGGGTGAGTGAGTGAATGTGAGGGCAGCTGTATGGGTGAGTGTGTGCTTGTGTCAGTGACTGTATAGGTGAGTGAGTATATATTAGTATCTGTCTGCGTAAGTGAGTGAGTGTGTGTGTAACTGTATGAGTCAGTTAGTGAATGTGTGATTGATTGTGTGGGTGAGTGAGTAGGTGTGTGAGTAGCTCTATGGGTGACTGACTCAGTGTGTGAGTGGCTGTATGGGTATATGAGTGGATATGTTAATGGCTGTATTTGTGTATGGGTGGGTATATGAGTGGCTGTATGGGTGAGTGAGTGGATGTGTGTGCTGAGATGTAATATGTTTTGAAAAAATGGGGGGGTTTGGCCCTAGGGGTTAGAGAATAGGTAGGGCCTAATTATCAGAAAGAGAAAAAATGACCTAAACCTCCAATCACTTCAAACACATTACTGATATGAAGTAAGATAAACAAAAATATATATGTTTACCTTGGCAATGAATTTTGCCTTTTATTTCATGTTTTTTAGAATTTATAATTTTAATCGCAAAAAGAACACATCATCTACTACACAAAATGCCACAAAAGTACAAAAAACAGTAAAACAACAAATAAATTGTGTCTTATCATACATATAACTACAACCACATATTCAATACATTTATACACAACAATGATATGTCAAAAAACAGTTGATATGTACATGATTAATCTCATATAGTTGTCATAAGAATGAAAGAGTTTTGACAACTGAACAACCCTATACTTAGAAAGTAAATGATACTCCAAGTATTCATGCACTTGAATCAGTTTACTAGGGAGGAGGAGCCTAGCCTGCAGCCGAGATGGCCGCCTAGTCTCTCGGCTCCGCCGACCCTCGTGCCTTTCTTTATAATCCTGCTGCATATCCTGTGCCTTCATGCAACAAGTTAACTCGGGAAGTGCTCCTGATCCCGTTGTTTTGCTTCCCGGCGCAGTCCAAGCGCTGCCGGTGGTGCGGCGTCCCTGTTCTCTTTCCGGCCCTTTGAGGGATCGCAGCCGGGCCGTAGCCTGTGGGGTGAGGCGGGACACGGCCACAACAACAGCGGCCGCCGTGGCGGAGGAGGAGCCGGTCAGCTGGGGTTACATTGCTGTGCTGGGTTCATCGCCGCAGCGCTTCCCCTTGCTCGGCGCTCCTATGCTCCTGGAAACATTGTACCGGCGCTCTCTCTTTGTATCCTTCCCCAGCTTGGCTGTGACGGATCTGCTTCATTGTTGCTCTTCCCCCATAGCGGACGCCATTTTCTGCATTGGGCACCCAGCGCCTACCAGCGGAGTCCTCTGCTCATTTCGAGGGCTACTTGTTCGCCGGCGTTGCCACAGTTGAAGCGGCTTTAGGATCGGCTGTCCTCATGTATGTGTCCCGGCGGGGCCCCGCAGATCCTTTGCAGCAGTGTTGTACGTCGAGGATTGTGAATGGCGGCTTGCTTTCAGAACTGCTCTGCTGCCGTTCGCCCTGGGCGGGGGACGAGGCTGTCTCCTCCGTTGCGGTTACACTGCTGAGGCCTCGTGATGTCTTAAATGCTTTGGAGGATCTTGTGGTTGCCTTTCATCACACTGCCCGAGGATTGGGGGACCGGCTTGATGCGATTTCACCGGGTGGCCGTCATTGCCCTTCTATGCTGCACGCTACGCCACATCCTTACTCTGTTCACGGTGGTTCGTCTACCCTGGAGCCCGTGGGGGTGATAGCTGCTCAGGCCACAGTTTCTGCTGCTGTCCGCTCCGAAGTGGGTCTGAAGGGGTCTGGCGGTACTGACCTTTCTCGATGGCCGGCGCGTCTGCTTCGTACGCCATGTTTTCCACTTCCTTTGTTCTCTGATGGCGTGCCTCTTGGCTTCATCCTGGATTCGATGCCTTTGCCTCGGCCTGCTGCGGCAGTTGGACTTTGGACTTGTTTTGCTTCCCACTGTACTATCTTCGGGCAAGCGGCAGTGGCTTTTATTGCTTTTTGTGACCGAATTCCCAGCCGGTGTGGCCCATTTCGAGTGCCTCGACTTCTGCAGTAGATTTTACAGTCGCCTTTTCCACCTACGCTAGCTGTTTTAGACTTGGACTCCGCCGTCATGCTGGATCGAAGGGGACAGGGCTGAGACTGTTCTTCCTTTTTTGTTGAGACCTGCTGTGTGTATTGCTGGGGCTGTGATGGACAATTGCTGGAGGTAAAGCTTGGTTAGGTACTGAGGTGGGGTCCGGGGATGGGTGGCCGCGGCTAAAAGTGCTGATTGTTTTGAATTTTCTCTGGCCCTCCTCCGGTCTTCTGTGATTCTTTTTCTTTCTTTTCTTTCTTCTGCATTTCGGGTACTCTTTTGGGGTGACAGACGCACTGCTAGGGGGGGGGTAGGCCGTAGCCTCTGCATGTGTGTTGGGTGGGGGGTGTGTGGGGGGGTTTTTCTTTGTTCGTTTCTGTTCCTATGGGCCTTAATTTTTCTTTCCTTTTTTTTTTTTTTATTCTTTTCTTTCCCTGTTTCTTGGAGTCCTGGGGTGGATTGGGGGATATGGGTAGTGGCTGGGGTGTATTGTACTGTGTGTTCGTTATATATCCTGATTTATCTGACCCCAGCCGGATGTCTTGTGGATAATGTTTGATGCTTTTTCTGATGACCGTAGCCCACCTTTGTCCTGGATGTATCGTTTGGACTCTGATCCTTCTTGCTTTTTGTTGTTTTGGACACGCTTAAAAACCTTTAAAATTAAACCTTCATTTATCCTACTTCTCGGCAACGCACGTGTTTATAGTGTACCTCGTAATAATCGCGCTAGTCTTATTAAGTTGCTGAGTCGCCTCACTGCTTGCTACTGTGCTTTAAATGTTGTTGTGGCCGGCCCCTGGGTTGTAGGCCCGTATTTGTTTGCTTATAATTTTCAATAAAGGTTTTAAAAAAAAAAAAAAAGAATCAGTTTACTAGTTATTCAAGGACATTAATGTCATTGCCATTTGATGTCATTGCCGACGCGTTTCGAGTTCAGGTTTATGGATTACCGGACTCTCATCAGGGCTGGATTAATCTTTTCAATGAAAGACTGTTCATGACAAAAAACAAAGAAATATTTTTAGAAGGCTTCCCCAACGCCTTAGGTGCTCGTTCTATTATTTACATAGTTCATGGCCACATACCTGCATGATGCCTTTGTAGGTTGCTAGCCTTAAAAATGTATGTCAACGCAGTGGGTGCCACTTTGCAACAAAATATCAAATTTATAGTCCTGCTGCATAATAACGCCTTTTAAGTTACGTAATAAGGCTGTAACAGGAGTGGATGAGGTTTACCTTATTGGCGGAGTGTGCATTCAAACACCCTTGTATTTTCAGAAATTTCGGTCAGTACACTCGTGGGTCTTTATTTCTGTAAGAACGGGTGATTACAATTTAGCCAGACGCCCTTTAAAATGACATAATCAGGCTATGAAAGGGGAGAATGGAATTTACCTTATCGCTGGTGTGTGTATTCAAACACCCTTGTATTTTCAGAAATTTTGGTCAGGACGATCACAGGTATCTATTTCTGCAAGAACGGGTAATCACGATTTAGCCAGACAGTCATATGTTGAATGGAAACATTGTGTCCCAACAAACACGGACAGCTACTTACTCCTATGAGGGCGGGAGCTGCAAACCGCGGAGGAGGATTATCCATTTTTCAATACCAGTCGTTCTATATTTAAAGCTTGTTTGACTGCGGGAAACAAGGACAGAATTAGTCCCCAGTTTTCGGCAGGCACAGCGCTAAACTTAAGCTAAGTCCAATTAGATGTTCGCTCACCTTTTAACTTTTGGAATTATTTCACTCGCGAGCCCACTCCTATTTCGTGAAAAGCTGGCAGAGACGGCTTTGGGTTAGATTAACGAGCCGCATCATCACGTGATCATTCGCGTAGCCAATCAAAAGGGAGGGCCACCCCGTTGGTGGTGGTTTCTGGGGGTTGTATTTCAGTAGCAAGGATATTTACAAAATATTTGGAAAAATTTAGGAAACCTCTCCATTATGAACTTACCGTTCCTGTTTAGATTAACAACTTTTGCTAGCAAAGACAGTTTTCAGTTAAGTTACCGAATCGCGTTATCACGTGAGCATTATCGTGGCCAATCAAGAAGGAGGGCCGCCCCGTGACATTGGTGGTGGATTGTGGGAGTCGTATTCCAATAGCAACAAAAAAAATAATGTTTTGGGGAACCTCCCCAATATAAACTTGTCGTTCCTGTTTAGGTAGACCACTTTATGTCTCCCAATCACTTATTTAAACTGAAAATAAGGTGACAGCAATTTGATACCCCATGGAAGTGCGGGATGACCCAGTCAAGTGAATTGCCAATTCTAGTTTACACCTTGTTTAACTAACTCATACAGTTCAAACCCCGATTGATGCTATCAAATTTCATAATTAAATACGCTTCTTTGCGTAGCAGAGCGCTTTCAATACTTGGAAATCGATGTTTTGGATCAATCCCTGTAAGGATGGTCCATTGGAACTCGTTTTCACTGTGGTTTGCAGACAGAAAATGTTCAACCATGGGAGCAGTGAGAACTTTTCTCCTGATCCTTGATCTGTGTTGTGTTATTCTCGTGTTGATCTGTTGACATGTTTTGCCAATATATACTTTGTTGCATGGGCATACCACTGCGTAGATAACATTCCTTGTTTTACAATTTGTGAAACTGTCATGTCTCCATTTGACCCCATCGTGGTGGAAGACATTACCCTCAATCGTTGCGGAACAGGCTATACAATTACCACATTTGTGGTGTCCGCAGACAGGTTTCAAATTCCATTGTGTGATTAAGTCGCTTTTGGGTTTGGGGATATAGCTGTCTGTTCTTAATAATTGCTGGCCAATACTCGGGTTCTTTCGCATCGCAAATATTGGTTTCTGCAATGGGTGTTCTAAATTCTCCAGTAAATGCCAGTTTTTCAAGATGATTTGTCTAAATTTATTCGTGTGAGACCCTTAGGTTGTTACACAAACAAGTTTGTCCAGATCTACTTTTTCTTTTTTCTGTAGCAGATTTTCCCTGGGGGTGAATCTTGCTCTCTTCCTAGAGTGTTTTAACAATTTTTTGGGGTATCCCCTCTTTTCCATTTCTTTACAAAAAGACATTGCATGAGTATCAAAATCCATCACTTCTGTACAATTCCTTCTGATCCTTAGTAGTTGCCCGTAAGGAAGATTCTCCTTAAGGCACTGGGGGTGTGAGCTGTTATAGTGAAGTATAGTATTTCTATCAGTCTCTTTTTTATGTAAAGTTGTAGTTAGTTTTTGTTTGTCAGGGCCAACTGAAACGTCAAGAAATGTCATCTTCGTCTTGCTGGACTGAATAGAGAATTTAATGTCGATATGTCTTGTGTTTATCCAGTCAAAAAATTGATTCAACTCTGCCTGGCTCCCCTGCCACAGGAGCCAGACATCGTCGATGTACCTGAGCCATTGGAGCATGTTGCGTAAGAAAGGGTTGTTGCTGTATATGAATCTCTCTTCATATTGGGCCATATACAACACTGCCATCTCAGGCGCATAGGGGCAACCCATTGATGTACCCTTGATCTGTACAAAAAGCTCATTCTCAAATTTGAAGTAATTACTTCGCAGAGATCTTTCAGCTACGGAAACAATGAATGATGTGGGTACCCTGTGCGGTCTTTCCCTTGACTCCAAATACAATTCCATCACTTGGAGTGCCTCGTCCTGAGGGATCTGGGTATAGAGAGATGTTACATCTAGTGTGACCATTATTTGTATCTCCTCATCAAATGGTCTAAAAGGTGAGCGAACATCTAATTGGACTGGGGACTAATTCTGTCCTTGTTTCCCGCAGTCAAACAAGCTTTAAATATAGAACGACTGGTATTGAAAAATGGATAATCCTCCTCCGCGGTTTGCAGCTCCCGCCCTCATAGGAGTAAGTAGCTGTCCGTGTTTGTTGGGACACAATGTTTCCATTCAACATATCTGGCTAAATCGTGATTACCCGTTCTTGCAGAAATAGATACATGTGATCGTCCTGACCAAAATTTCTGAAAATACAAGGGTGTTTGAATACACACACCAGCGATAAGGTAAATTCCATTCTCCCCTTTCATAGCCTGATTATGTAATTTTAAAGGGCGTCTGGCTACATTGTAATCACCCGTTCTTACAGAAATAAAGACCCACGAGCGTCAGTCAGTCAGTCAAAACCACTTTATTCGATTAGTTAAAATCATAAAAGTATTCTAGACAATATTTAAAACAATTAATACATATTAAAATCAATTAATACAGAATTAAACATGGCAAAGGTTAAAAGACAGGTAAAAGAGAGTAATTACACAAATTCATTTCAGTTTGCGCTCAACAGTACAATGGACAAGAATTAATTAACTTTCAGCATTAGAAATCCGATCTTAACCTTAGTCTTTTACTTCTTACAGATGCAGCCAGGAAACTAGCAGTACAGAACATAATTACAGGAGAATCCAACATCTGTAAATATAACAATGCAGGCTTGTACTGCATAAAACTCAACTCCTTCAGTATTGGTTTTAAGTATCGCATCCGAGGTTCACCATAAAATGAGCAAAAAAACAGGAAGTGCGCATTGTCCTGGGTGGAAAAACCATCACATTTACATGGGGACGACTCCTCTAGCCTACACCAGTCTTTCTCGTCCCACAGGATCATATACATTTGATTGAAACGGAACTTGGATAGTAGCCACCTATGGAAAAAATTTGTGACCACTGACAAGTAAGGAGCCAGCTCAAGAGATGTAGTTATCATTACATGGGCCCTCACAGAGGGTTTGCATAGCTCGACCGTTTCACGCTCGGCCACACAGAGCCTAATAAAGTTGGTCTTCACCCACATTAGATCTGCTTTACACAGGGATTCTGGGCTGTCAAAGATCTCGGGGCGTCCCAGCTTTGCAGCCAAGGACTCCACATAAGACAGCCACTGGATATCCCTCCTGTGGTCTAAATTAAGACAGTCTTTTATGATCTTGTGGTTAAGGCTAAGGTTCGGATTTAGCCAGAGCTTGATCCACATCAGGAGCGGAGCTAGATTTATTGTGTCTAGAATGTAACCAAGACCTAGCTCAAGGCCACGAGCGTACTGACCGAAATTTCTGAAAATACAAGGGTGTTTGAATGCACACTCCGCCAATAAGGTAAACATCATCCTCTCCTGTTACAGCCTTATTACGTAACTTAAAAGGCGTTATTATGCAGCAGGACTATAAATTCGATATTTTGTTGCAGAGTGGCACCCACTGCGTTGAAATACATTATTAAGGCTAGCAACCTACAAAGGCATCATGCAGGTATGTGGCCATGAACTATGTAAATAATAGAACGAGCACCTAAGGCGTTGGGGAAGCCTTCTAAAAATATTTCTTTGTTTTTTGTCATGAACAGTCTTTCATTGAAAAGATTAATCCAGCCCTGATGAGAGTCTGGTAATCCATAAACCTGAACTCGAAACGCGTCGGCAATGACATCAAATGGCAATGCCATTAATGTCCTTGAATAACTAGTAAACTGATTCAAGTGCATGAATACCTGGAGTATCATTTACTTTCTAAGTATAGGGTTGTTCAGTTGTCAAAACTCTTTCATCCTTTGACAACTATATGAGATTAATCAAGTACATATCAACTGTTTTTTGACATATCATTGTTGTGTATAAATGTATTGAATATGTGGTTGTAGTTATATGTATGATAAGACACAATTTATTTGTTGTTTTACTGTTTTTTGTACTTTTGTGGCATTTTGTGTAGTAGATGATGTGTTCTTTTTGCGATTAATATTATAAATTCTAAAAAAACATGAAATAAAAGGCAAAATTCATTGCCAAGGTAAACATGTTAATTTTTGTTTATCTTACTTCATATCAGTAATGTGTTTGAAGTGATTGGAGGTTTAGGTCATTTTTTCTCTTTCTGAGATGTAATATGTGACGTCATAAGCAGTGCATTGCAGCGGTGCAAGTTATAGTTAGCTCAGCTAACTTTAACTACTGAATTTCTAAGGTTTTGAGAGAGTGAAATGTCAGTCTAATTATAATTTCACTATAGTTTTTGCTTTTTCAGTGCATTTCTTAGGTTTTTTTAATTCTATTTCCAAACTATAATGTCCCTGTAACCATAGTTTTGTTGTGTGAATTTCTATGTTTTTTTAACTAGTAGTCGCATTTTGACAGTGGTGGAGAAAGGGGGCTGGGCCTCCACCCAGCTCTCAGGAATCCTGCTGTGTATGACTTACAGGAAGTACCAGGAGGGCTTCTTGGACTCAGACATATAGTGGACTTCATGCCACAACCAGTTGGGCACCACGAGCCTCGTTTGCAGAGTGATGGAGAAAGGTGGCATGGCCCCCAAAGACCTCTTTGAAATCCCACTGTGTGGGACTTACTGGAAGTAACAGGAGGGGCAGTTGGCCTCCATAGACGTCCTTGGGGACCAACTACCCTCATGTTACCTCCAGTAAGTCTCACACAGTGTGATTGCTGACACCTGGTAGGAGGCCATGTCATTTTCTCCACCACTCTGCAAATGCGCCCTGGCGCACTACTAGTAGGGGGTTGAAGTTCCCTTGGCTATTGAGGGTCCTTGGGGGCCAAGAGCCCTCCTGTTACCTCCAGAAAGCCCCTCACAGTGGCTTTGCTGTGAGGTTTTTGGTGTCCACACCACTTTTCTCCACCACTCTGCAAATGCACCTCCTGGTGTCCTTGGGGGCCAACAAGACCTCCTGCTACCCCCTGTGAACTCCAAACAGTAGAATTGCTAAGAGGTGGTCAAAGGCCATGCCCCCTTTCTCCACCACTCTGCAAACGCGCTCCCTGTCGCACTGCTGCTTAGGGGAATAAGTCCACTTTACTCCTGAGGCCCACAGGAGGCAGGGGATCTCATACCCCACCAGCAGGGTGCTGAGAGTTGCATTTGTAGTGTTGGGAGCCAAACAGATCTGAGGCACGAGATCAGGAGTGGTCCCGGATCCACCATGGCCTCAGTTGTATATCGGAGAAATCTTTAAATTTCTCAGTAACTACTGAACAGATTTACATCATTTAACAAAAAGGGCACTTTCTGGACCAAGAGCTACCTTTCTGACAAATTAGGTGTAATCCCGTTCAGCAGTTCAGGCTGTAGGTGTGACTACATTTTCATCTGAAAATTAACATGTAGAAAAAGCACTTTGGTAATCCCATGTTTCTCGGCCCCTGCTTGACGGATCACCCCAACATGTTCAAGACAACAGTAGAAGTGACCCATTAGTTTTGAAAATTTCGTGAGGATTCGTCAAATGACACAAAAATTATTGACTAATGAAAAAACGCTGTTCCTATGGAAACTGCATTCTAACTATCACATATATCTACTACAATAATCAACGCTTCCCTACTACAAGGGTCCATACCTGGCTCTCTAAAAGTCGGTCAAGTCGTCCCCATATTAAAAAACCCCATCTTGAATCCTGCTACTCCAGACAATTTCAGACCAATATCAAATATGCCACTTCTAGCAAAAGCCCTGGAGAAATGCGTGCAACTTCAACTAAGCCAACATATCACCAACTTTAATTTGCTGGACAAATTCCAATCCGGGTTCAGACCTGGACACAGCACAGAAACTACTATTCTCCATATTGTGGATGATGCTCTCCAAGCCCTTGACCAGGGCAAAACATGTCTCCTAATTCTACTGGAATTATCCTTGGCATTCGACACAGTTAAACATGAGAAACTACTTGAATGCCTCAAATTCTGGATGGGAGTAAGGGTAATGGTTTAGATCCTTCCTCTGGAACCGCCCCCAGAGATTCTTAGTCAACAGTAATCTATCTGTTTCTTTCCTGGTAACGATCGGAGGCCCCAAGGATCAACTATTTCCCCAGCCCTCTTCAATCTCTACCTTGAACCGTTAGCTGAATTACTACGTACCTCCAACATCTCCTTCCACATGTATGCCGATGATACCCAGATCTACATCAAAATCTCATCTCTAGAGGAGATCTAGTCTTTGAATAACATAACATGTGTATTTGTAAAGCGCACATTCACCCAGAGGCATCTTGGCGCTGAATAACACATTTTTATTGTTACCCAACTCAATGGTACTAATTTTATCCACCTCAGATGGATGAAAGGTTGAGTGGACCCACCAGGATTTGAACCTGTGACCATAAGGTGGAATACAGGACCCTTCAGGGGATTAGTCCACTGAGCCACCAGACCCGGCCCTAAAGCTGATTTTTCATTGGCTCGCCTACAAACCATGCTCAAACTAAATGCACAAAAAACAAAGTTCCATCTAATCTCCCCTCCTAAAAGTAACACTGACATCCGGGAATGGACCAAGTCGATCACAGCACTAAACTGCACACCGACCATGGTGGAATCTGCCAAATCTCTTTGAATAATCCTAGACAGCAACCTGAATATGCAAGACCACATCAATTCAATGGCTAAAATTGCCAAGTTTCGCCTGAGCTACCTGAGGAAACTAAAACCTTTCCTTCATGCCTCAGACCTAAAAATGGCAATCCAGGCATTAGTTATCTCCAGAATCGAACACGGATGCTCAACCCTTTCAGGCCTGCCCAATATCTCCACGGCCCACCTAAAAGCTTGCCTCAATGCCGCCGCCAGACTCTTAACATGCTCAAAAAAATTCAACCACATCTCTCCGCATCTGAAGAAGCTGAAATGGCTTCCTCTTGATGCCAGAATCCAACTCAAACTGGCATGTATCACCCACAAAGCACTACACACAAAATCCCCAGCATATCTCACTCAGAAAATCACGTTTTCTGGCACAGCCAGAAACTCCGGGCCCACCATAGACTTTGTGCTCCAGCCACCCCGCTTCCGAAAGGAGAAAACTTACAATCGTGCTTTCTCTGGGGTCGCACCAAGAATCTGGAACTCGCTGCGGTCTTTCATCAGAAAAATCCCCTCTCTGTCAATATTTAACAAGCATTGGCATAGCCAATAGGTCTCGCCTTTGGGACCTTATAAGTGTTAAGCCACGCCACAGTTGATGGGTTGCACCAAGGATATTGTGCTGCATAACTAAATACTTAGAAGGTCCCGAAAGCGAGACCTATTGGCTATGCCAATGCTTGTTTCTCTTATGGCGCACTCACAGAAGTCTACACCAAAAACATTAGGGGTAAGCACATGCCCAGAGGTTTTCCAAAGTACGGCAGGATCCAAAGTACGGCAAGGAAAACAGGGGCAACTGGTAAACAAGCACTGGCAAAAGCAATAGGTCTAGTGTTGGCTGTCAGCCGTTTTTGTTTGTCAACACTTTTTAAATGTATTTTGTACAACTTTATTGTTGGAGTAACTGCTTGGCCTAAGTCAAAATAAAAACAAATTGGCTCAAAAGAATATATTTCTGAGTCTCCAAAAGCAGTATTACCCGGCACTGAAGGGTACTACTTAGTGTGCACATGGGCACCTTGTGAAAGTGAAGAATGCCACTGCTGAAAGTGAAGTTAGCCAATGGCTAAAATTGGGCTTACACAATGCCTCAAGAAAATGATGAATGACACACAACAAACCAATAGACAAAGTGTGGGGCTAAAAGCCGCTATAATATAAATATAATTTTACTATAACCAAAATGTCTTGGCCAGACCTAAAAAGACACGGTTTGCAGACACACACAATGGAGCATTACCATATACGCAGATAGATGGGGGTGTCTGAGAAATGCCTGCTCTGTAACATTATGTTTTATTAATGACCCTTGTCAGACACCGGATAATTAAGCTCTAGGCACACATCTCGTGTTGTAAGTGGGTATTATTTCACAGCATCGGAGAAGTAAACCTCTTCCATATCTAGGAAAGGCCAGGCTGTGCGAAGGGGCATCCCCCGGCGGCACCACAGGGGCGGCCCTCCACGACCGCGCGCTCATCAGTCATAATCGGTGGCAGAGGAGAACCTCCTCTGTCCCGCCACGTGCCCTCGGACTGATGGCATGCGCACCCCCCAGGAGACCTCTCCCAGCACCATCGCAATGAATCCATGAGACTTAATCACCTCCTAGAGATGTCAGACAGAATGTCCTCAGTGACCCTCGCCTGCCACCGCTTTCCCATGGTCAATTAAATGTCTGGACGTAAATTGGTATTTATTGGTCTCCCGAGGAAGTGTGCTTTACGTGGCGTGAAGAGTCCTGGCTGATCGCTCGCAAAGCTCCATTTCCTCAGCTCCAGCGTCTGCCATTGTTACCCAGTCTATTGTGGCAGGTACACTCTGGGTGTGTGTATAAAACGAGTCCGTGCTGTGTACAGATGACGTAATTCATGTACACGTGCACACCAATGCTTCCCTTCACACAGAGCGGGAGCACTGTGGAAATGTATCTAGCAGTTTTTAACTAACATAAGCGTGTTACTGCTACATAACATACCACACCACCTAGTTTCAGGCACAACAGCACGTATTCTACTCTCAGGATACACGGCAGACCAACACACTACCATAAATGTATAGCAATCTGAGTAGCCACTTAGTCGTCTCGCCAGAAAAGGCCTTGTAGCTACGACAGGGGCACAAAGGCGCTTTAGTCAGTGCACCCATATACATGCAAAAATAAGCGTGTGCGCACCTCGCGTGGCAGAAGGCGTAGGCGCTCGCGTGGCAGCGAGGGGGAGGAGGGGGGCTGCGTGATTCACTTGCAGGAGCGATAATTGCTACCATATGGTGGCGCTCACTCCCGCAAGTGAATCGCCAGACGTGCCCGCGTTGCCATTGAAGGCAATGGAGCGCTTGTACGTGTTTGGCTGAAAAGAAGCGATAGCAATAGGTCTTTTTGACTATGCAGCGCATGTGCGCTGCATAGGCGAGACCTAAAAAGGAAGCCAAAATCTTTCTAATGGGAAAGTTTCTCCCATAAATCATGCATTGCACACACCGCTCAGTGGCTTTGCTTATTTTTGTTGCCGCTTGAGTTTGGACTGACTGGCTGCTAGCCATATTGTACTGAGCTTGTACTCTCACAAATGTATTTGCTGGATTTATCTGCAGTATGATTTGAACATTGTATACACCCTGTTATTCCCCAAATGTTTCACCTCCTTCTACTCCTACTTATGGTAATTCTTTTTTCTTTGACTATTTCATACTTGAATACTACATGTTATCCCTGTAAAGTGCTCTGATACCCTAATGGGTCACGTTCGCGCTCTAAAAAACACTCAATAAATCACTATCTACTGGCGACCGCCAGCATTATATATATATATATATATATATATATATATATATATATATATATATATATATATATATATATATATATCACTCCAACAAACCTTCCACTTTACGGAAGAAACTCGGACACCCAGGGCTTCTTGCAGAAAACGGTTTATTAGGCAAGTAGAAAACGACACGTTTCACCTTTACGGCTTGATCAGGCTCGTCACATATTTACAGTGGCCATCTTAAATACATTTCATTGCATCACCCAAAAGTGCTTTTACTCATATATAAACGAAACTCGTGGCGGACATATTAGCCCAGTCAAAATAACATGGTTTGTATTCCATTTAAATCGTTAATATATATTGAACGTGCAATAAAGACCCGCTATGCATTATTTTGATTGATTCCTACATATCATTTAAAAAAAAGGGCAGATATTTGCTTTACAATAATCCATCACAATATTAGATGTAATATCGCAAAAACTGTTCATATGCATATCGATTTCAACGATAAATACTGCTGAGATTACGGCATAATACGTAAGTGAATATATATACAATTGTATCAATCCTTCGAATTTCCTGGTCACATGATAGTTGATACCTAGAAGGTCACTCATGATTGGTTCACAAATGTTGTCATATTCTTATACATCAATCTATTGGCTCAATATCGCGATTTCCTATTGCTAGGTTACTGTGTTATAAGACAAGCATTTACTCATCTACAAACGAGCCAACAATTAATAAGCAAAAGCCCCAGTGAGCAAAACAATATTTTTGGGACCGGAAAACAGGCAAAAGCAAGGAGTGAATCTTATCAATATATGTATATATATCACTGCCCCGGTGGGCATATCTTAAGCTTGTTACTAAACACCATCCAAATCCATAATATTCAGCAAAAGCTATTGATTCCTAGGTAACGTCCGTCAACAGAGATAAGAAGAAGTGCCCCATACCTGGAAAAAAAAAAAAAAATCACATTTAAAATCAAACAGACTACAGAATTATATTACAAATAACTTACAATCACTATCCATGTAAATGTATTGCCAACTCTTCGCTGATATTCAGTCCATTGGGTGTGAGGCTTTCCAAATCAATAATATATCGGGATTCAAGTTTTCTTAAAGATAATTCTCGATTACCCCCTCTAACACCCAAATCCACACAATCAATTACAACCATTTGAACCAATGTGTCATCTTGCGTATGTTTCTGATAAAAATGACGTGCTATCGGATATTGCTTGTTATGATTCCGTATAGCGCGTAAATGTTCTAAGACTCGTTTCTTTGCCTCATGCTTCGTGCTCCCTATGTACCACTTTTTACAGGGACAGATCAAAACATAAATACTATAACGTGTATTGCATGTTAGTTTTTTCCTGATGATAAACTCCATGGATGAATTGGGTACTGTCAATTTCTTGCAGTCTTTGCTGTTCTTACAAGCCTTACAATTCCGACAACATCTAAACCCAGGTGTGTTGCTAGCAAGGTCACTATCCTTAGTTGTCACATAATTGTGACTTAGTTCATCTCTTAGGGATCTGCCTTTTCGAAATGTAATCTGAGGATTACTATTAAGATATTTTTTCAGATGATCATCAGTCATGAGAACATGCCAATGTTTTTTTAAAAATTCTGCGTATCTCATTTGACTGTCCCGAAAAGGTGGTGATAAATCTGATGTTTTCTGCTTCCTCTTTCTCTTTTCTCGGATGTAACAACTCTTCTCTTGTTTTTGTCTCTACTCTCGTAATTGCAGTTTTAATCATTTGCTTACTATATCCTCTGTTCAAAAATTTTTGACGCATAGTTGCCTCCTCTTCTTTGTAGGCTTCTTTGGTACTACAGTTCCTCTTGGCGTGTAGAAGTTCGCCATATGGGATACTGTATACCAAATTACGGGGGTGGCAGCTATTGGCACTCAGGATGCTGTTCCCAGCAGTACTTTTGCGGAATAATTTGGTAGTCAGTTGGTTGCCCTTTACTTCCAACATAACATCCAAAAATTCCATCACCTTACTACTAATGTGTTCAGTGAACTGTAAATTCAATGTGTTTTGATTCAGTTTACCAATGAATTCCTTTGCTGAAGTGGTATCCCCACACCAAATAAAAAAAATATCATCAATGTACCGCAGCCACAGGGCCACGTTGTTGAATTCAGCCATCTCCATCACAACCTGCTCCTCCCACCAGCCCATGAATAAATTCGCATAGCTGGGGGCGAAGCAGGTTCCCATGGCTGTGCCCTGTGACTGCCTGTACACGATGTCTTCAAAAATAAAAAAATTGTTTTTTAAACAGAACTCGATCATAGATATGATCATCTGTGAATGATGCAGTAGAGAGATAGAACGAGTCTTGAGAAAGTGTTGAACAGCATCAAGAACCTGGTTGTGTTGGATGCTTGTGTATAAACTACTCACATCCAGGGAGACCAGTGTGTAATGGTTCTCCCAATGTATTCCATTGATCACAGTCAAAAAATGAGTAGTATCCCTTAAGTAGGACGGCAAGGCCACCACATAGGGTCTCAAATAGTGGTCAATATATTTCGATGTGTGCTCTAATAGTGATCCTATTGAGAAGATTATCTGTCATCCAGGTGGATTGCTCTGATTTTTGTGCAACTTCGGAAGTAGATATAAGATAGGAATTCTGGGATGGGCACAATATAAGTAATGATATTCCTCCCATTCCAACAATCCCGTCTCCCTCCATTCGATCAGGTTGTCTCTAAATACAGTGTTAGATTTTAATATTTCATCTTTGTTAGTTCTGCAATAACAGGTTTTGTCGTTAAGTTGTCTGAGCCCTTCCTTCAGATATTTGTCCTTAACCAGGGTTAATCCTGGTTCCAGTTTCAAACCTAAATCTGTATTTCTTCCAAATGTACAGTGTAATGCGATTGAGATATTTGAAAAAGGAGTTTTGCAAGATTTGCATAAAATTTAGAAACACAGCGCAGGTCCTATGTACAAGCATTCCATTTCAGTTCTGAAAACTCACTATTTTACAAAATACATTTCCTCTCTATTGCAAACATTCCTACCAAGCATTACCCAAAAAATGACACAAACCAACAGCAAAGAAGCTCAGTCTGCTTCCTAATCGGAGGTAACACAGGTGACATGATTGTGAAAGGTTCAAACATTTTTATGTAAACATGCACACACTATTTATTCCTTCTCAAAAATGTAAAAGCCATTGATTTGCCCCAAAATCGTATTTTGAATAAAATTTTAGAAACAGAACACAGGTCCTATGTACAAGCATTCCATTTCAGTACTAAAAACTCACTATTTTACAAAATACATTTCCTCTCTATTGCAAACATTCCTATCAGGCATTACCCAAAAAATGTCACAAACCAACAGCAAAGAAGCTCATTCTGCTTCCTAATCTGAGGTAACACAGGTGATTAATTGTGAAAGGTTCAAATATTTTTATGTAATCATGCACACACTATTTATTCCTTCTCAAAAATGTAAAACCATTGATTTGCCCCAAAATCGTTTTTTGAATAACATTTTAGAAACACAGCGCAGGTCCTATGTACAAGAATTCCATTTCAGTTCTGAAAACTCACTATTTTACAAAATACATTTCCTCTCTATTGCAAACATTCCTACCAGGCATTACCCAAAAAATGACACAAACCAACAGCAAAGAAGCTCATTCTGCTTCCTAATCTGAGGTAACACAGGTGATATGATTGTGAAAGGTTCAAACATTTTTATGCAATCATGCACACACTATTTATTCCTTCTCAAAAATGTAAAACCATTGATTTGCCCCAAAATCGTTTTTTTAATAATATTTTAGAAACACAGCGCAGCTCCTATGTACAAGAATTCCATTTCAGTTCTGAAAACTCACTATTTTACAAAATACATTTCCTCTCTATTGCAAACATTCCTACCAGGCATTACCCAAAAAATGACACAAACCAACAGCAAAGAAGCTCATTCTGCTTCCAAATCTGAGGTAACACAGGTGATATGATTGTGAAAGGTTCAAATATTTTTATGTAATCATGCACACACTATTTATTCCTTCTCAAAAATGTAAAACCATTGATTTGCCCCAAAATCGTTTTTTGAATAACATTTTAGAAACACAGCACAGGTCCTATGTACAAGAATTCCATTTCAGTTCTGAAAACTCACTATTTTACAAAATACATTTCCTCTCTATTGCAAATATTGATACCATGCATTTTCAAAAAGCATCACACAAACCAACAGCAAAGAAGCTCAATGTGCTTCTTAATCTGAACTCTCTATCTATATTGAATGAATCATAACTCACCTTTACAAATGCTTTGGGAGATTGAGAACAGTGTCAGATACACACACCAATATTTCTTTAGCAGAGCAAAAGGTATGTACTCCAGACACTGCAACCATGAATGGCACAGAAAACCTCTAATTCTACACACATATTCCTCATGGTAACCAATCAAAACTCTTCCCTCTCTATTTTCAAATCAACACCCTTCCCCCCCTCAGCCTTTTCTACCTGTTACCATAGCAACTCCCTCCTCACTGAGCTCTCAGGGTTAAACGTTTATTCTACAATGTTGCAAATGAACTCAGCAAGGATGTTTGATCTATCAATAAACCAGCTTATCAGGTGCAATCTTTATTTTAATGACTTTTTCTTGACCATTCAAATGACTTCTTTCACAGAACACAACCATGCACCCTAACTTTCACTTTTCAGCTATCTGAATCCACCAATCATTGCTTGTGATTCAAGAGCACTGAAACTCCACAGTTTTTTTTGCAAACTCCTACTGTTCCAACTGCCATTTCATTCCTACACTTCATCTGACTGCACCAGAACCTCCTCTCACCATGTACTCTGTCTGGATTATTGGACATAGCTACATTCACTGGGTTCAAAGGTATGCAGCTATCAGAAATTTTCACAACCTTGATTTACCAAATGTGCACATAAAATGGATTAGCCAAAGAGGATTGAGATGTCATCAATTGATACCATTGGTGAAAACCTTTCACCATCTGCCACACCCTGACCTTATAATTTTGCACTGTGGTGGAAATGACCTAGGCACTTTGACTGGGGTAGGTCTGGAAATGGTTTTAAAGGACACCTTTGGGCAATTGATTCCACAAACTGCCTTGGTATATTCCAATATATGCCAAAGACAGAAATGGAAGTGGTCCAACCAATTTTGTCCGCAGATTGAGAAAGCAAGGAAACATGTGAATAAATCTGTTTCTGCTTACATGAGAGACTATGGAATGGGTTCAATATACAACAACAACTTGCGTTACAACATGCAAGATATCTACAGAGGAGATGGTGTGCCCTTCTCAGATGAGAGGAATAGAATATTCCTCCTGAATTTAAGATTGTGCATTGAAACCTACTTGTAGGTACCTAAATCAGCCCCAGAACCCAAAAGCTCTTTTCAGGGCTACCCTACATCTGATCACTCACAATGATTATTTTACTCTAACTTTTTTCACTAATTTTCACCAAAGTACGCTCCCCGGTACGCTTCCCGGTGCGCGTACCGGGCGCTCACCCCGCGAAAATTTTAAAAAAAATTGTTTTTTTTGGCCTATATGGGCCTCCTAAGCCCCCCTCAGAAAACCTAGGGGGTCAGGGGGTGTCTACCGTGTCCCCTTTTACCCATTCCAAACGTTGTTTGTCCTCCATCTTGTGTCTCAAATCTACCGAAACACAAGATGGAGGACTCCCGTTGCGCTGCCAGTACGCGTACCGGGGCGCACACCGGTAAGCGCTCCCAACAAATTTTAAAAGTTAATTTACATAAAAACCTCTGTAGAGAAGTTCACCAAATATAGAATAGGCAATACTACATACCAGTCCCTACCATTTTCCAAAATTTGGTGGAATTCCATTGAGCCATTTGGCCTGTAGCCCTGTCTAAATATCCTGAGGTAAATTACATGACAAAAACACATCTGAAGTGTTAGAATTTACAACCAATTAAAATGTTACTTTCATTTTCCACTATTATTTCCTGACATTTGATTGGTTATGTACATGAATATATATATAAAAAGAGAGGGAAACACAGCCATTTTGACTACTACTTCCTGAAGTACATTTGAAAAGGATTTTCACTGAGAACTTCAACTGCTTTCACAAAGGTAAGTTGTTATTTTGGAAAGTGAAGTATGTTGTGCACTTTAAGTTAATTTGGGAAAACATTTTCTGATAGTTATATACTATCCCTCTGTAATAGTTATAGATTAAGATAGGCGTCTCTGTTATACTTATGGATTGACTTAGACTTCTCTTCTAAAATTATGAATTTACTTAGGCTTTATCACATACACTTTTTTATATTTCTACTTCTAGCCTGATACCATACACTGCCCAAAGATAACTTCACTGTTAAAAAATCAAAACTACCTGTCTGAACTTAAACCCAACAGTGCCCTATCTCTACTGATATATTTATTTTTTATGCAATTTACAGCAAGAAAATGGAAGGAGAACAGAATAAAATGAATATTTCTTTCGAAATTGTTATTGAAAACAACCCTGAAGAAAATATTGCTGAGAATGATGACTTTGACTTTATGGATGAGTCTCTGGACCATGAGTTACTTGAGTGTGTGGAAGCAATAGAATCACAGAATGAAAATGAGGACATTCCAGACAATATATTATTAGAAGTTTTATTAAATTCTGAAAAAGAATCAGAAAAATAAATGTATGTTTAATAATCAAAAATTGTTCGAGACATTATTCATTTTTATATGTAATTCATGAAGTCGTACCAAAATGATTATAATATAAAGTGAGACTTATAGTATACTGTGCAACTTTTTGTGTTACATAGTAATTTTGCTCATAGTTACTTCCTTTCTCCCACTTTATTATCTCTAATGTGTATTTGACATCTCTTTTTCATCTCCTGCCTCCATGTTGTTTCTGCTTTCCTGACAGACTATAGTATAGATTCCATATACCACAATAACTTCTGTAACAACATGCAAATTATCTACAGAAGACACAGTCTACATTGAATTTAAAACTCTGCATCGGTACCTACATGCTGGTACTTATCTCACCCACACAACACAACAACTCTATGCAGAGCTACCCTACCTCTAAGCACTTTAAATTATTATTTTACTGCTTCACTGGGTTTTCCCCATGTGTGAGGGAGGGTGAGGTGTGTGTGGGGGATGTGTGGGGGGTGTCTGTGAGGTGTGTGTGTGTGTGTGTGGGGGGGTGAGGTGTGTGTGTGGGTGTAGGTGTGTGGGGTGTGTGGGTGTGGGTGGGGGTGTGGGTGTGTAAGGTGTGTGTGTGGGTGTGTGGGGTGTTTGGGTGTAGGTGGAGGTGTGGGTGTGTGAGGTGTGTGTGGGGGGTGTGTGGGTGTGGGGGGGTATGTGTGTGGGATGTGTGTGTGTGTGTGTGGGATGTGTGGATGTGTCTGTGAGGTGTGTGTGTGTGGGGTGAGGTGTGTGTGTGGGATGTGTGGGGTGTGTCTGTGAGGTGTGTGTGTGTGTGGGAGGAGTGAGGTGTGTGTGTGAGTGTGGGTGTGTGGGGTGTGTGGGTGTGGGTGTGGGTCTGGATGTGTAAGGTGTTGGTGTGGGTATGTGGGGTGTTTGGGTGTGGGTGGAGGTGTGGGTGTGTGAGGTGTGTGTGGGGAGTGTGTGGGTGTGGGGGTGTAGGGTTATGTGTGTGGGGTGTGTGTGTGTGTGTGTGTGAGATGTGTGGGGGTGTGTGTGTGTGAGGAGTGTTTGTGTGGGTGTGTGTGTGGTGTGTGTGGGGGGTGTGTGCGTGTGGGTGTGTGTGAGATGTACTTGTAGGTACCTAAATCAGCCACAGAACCCAAAAGCTCTTTTAAGAGCTACCCTACCTCTGATCACTCAAAATGATTATTTTACACACATTTTTTTCACTATTTTTCCCCATGGTACGCTCCCCGGTACGCTCCTCGGTGCGCGTACCTGGTGCTCCCCCCGGAAAAATCGAAAAAAACATTTTTTTTTTTGTCGGGACGCTTTTATGGCCCCCACATCAAACCTAGGGGGTCAGGGGGGGTCTACCCTGCCCCCTTTTGGTTATTTCCCCCTTTGTTATTGCCACCTCTTGTGTCTTGATCCTACCGATGGCGGCTGCTCCGGACTGTTTTGAATGTTTACAGACACCCGAAAGCCAATCAGCTTTCCGCGCGCGAACTCGCGGTGCACGCCGGGAGCGCTCCCCGGTGCGCGTACCGGTGCGCGCTTATAGATATATATATTTTTTTTAACCTAAATTACTCAAAATCCACTGGATCACATATCTTGAGACATAGCAAAGGCACATCGGGCTACCAGTCCCTACAATTTTGCCAAGTTTCGTGGGAATCCATTCAGCCGTTCATGCTAAAAGTGAGTCCAACCGCCATATCGAAATTAACATGGGGAAACATGTTTTGGGACCCCCCTTTTATCTTGGCCCCCGCTTGACAAATCCCCCCCAAACTTTCAGGGAAGGAGCGGACCACCGCGAGGCAAATTTGAGGAAAATTACAGGCAGATCCCTCAATCTGCGCCAAAGTTATTCCCAATAGAATGTTGCGGATTCCCTATGAAAAACAATCCTAACTATAACTACCTACTGGCAACCGCCAGTAGGTAATATATATATATATATATATATATATCCAAGACAAACAGGTAGCACATGAAGAGGGAAGCCACTGGAAGCTCAATGCGTTCGTTTTTCTTTATTGCCAAACACCTTGCCAGCATTCACATTCGCCAAGAAAACACATCCCAAAATAGCTGCCAGACGCGTTTCAGGATCAAAGTCCTTTCCTCAGTGGCTGGATGTATGAGTGAGATGCACGCTGCAGACCGACTGTTATAATCATGAACACCTGCCACAGTGGGCGTGGCACTCGCAAAGCCTTCTGGTGTTTGAAGTCCGTCCTAATTATCCCCCAGTGGGTGCGTGTCATTTCACTGCCAATGTACAAAAATGAAATCCCCTGTGGGTAGATGAGAGTCTTGGCGCTGTAAGTGCCTTGCTTTGTAGGTATTTGAACACGAACCTGTGCAAGCTGCAGCCCTGTACTGGAACAAGCACTTCTTCCACCCCTATGCTCTAGCTGCGGTGTTGAGCCAGAGCGGGCCTGCCAAGCAGCAGTGGGCTCTCCTCCACGGCCGTGCAAACCCGTAAATATCCAAGACAAACAGGTAGCACATGAAGAGGGAAGCCACTGGAAGCTCAATGCGTTCGTTTTTCTTTATTGCCAAACACCTTGCCAGCATTCACATTCGCCAAGAAAACACATCCCAAAATAGCTGCCAGACGCGTTTCAGGATCAAAGTCCTTTCCTCAGTGGCTGGATGTATGAGTGAGATGCACGCTGCAGACCGACTGTTATAATCATGAACACCTGCCACAGTGGGCGTGGCACTCGCAAAGCCTTCTGGTGTTTGAAGTCCGTCCTAATTATCCCCCAGTGGGTGCGTGTCATTTCACTGCCAATGTACAAAAATGAAATCCCCTGTGGGTAGATGAGAGTCTTGGCGCTGTAAGTGCCTTGCTTTGTAGGTATTTGAACACGAACCTGTGCAAGCTGCAGCCCTGTACTGGAACAAGCACTTCTTCCACCCCTATGCTCTAGCTGCGGTGTTGAGCCAGAGCGGGCCTGCCAAGCAGCAGTGGGCTCTCCTCCACGGCCGTGCAAAGCCGTAAATATCCAAGACAAACAGGTAGCACATGAAGAGGGAAGCCACTGGAAGCTCAATGCGTTCGTTTTTCTTTATTGCCAAACACCTTGCCAGCATTCACATTCGCCAAGAAAACACATCCCAAAATAGCTGCCAGACGCGTTTCAGGATCAAAGTCCTTTCCTCAGTGGCTGGATGTATGAGTGAGATGCACGCTGCAGACCGACTGTTATAATCATGAACACCTGCAACAGTGGGCGTGGCACTCGCAAAGCCTTCTGGTGTTTGAAGTCCGTCCTAATTATCCCCCAGTGGGTGCGTGTCATTTCACTGCCAATGTACAAAAATGAAATCCCCTGTGGGTAGATGAGAGTCTTGGCGCTGTAAGTGCCTTGCTTTGTAGGTATTTGAACACGAACCTGTGCAAGCTGCAGCCCTGTACTGGAACAAGCACTTCTTCCACCCCTATGCTCTAGCTGCGGTGTTGAGCCAGAGCGGGCCTGCCAAGCAGCAGTGGGCTCTCCTCCACGGCCGTGCAAAGCCGTAAATATCCAAGACAAACAGGTAGCACATGAAGAGGGAAGCCACTGGAAGCTCAATGCGTTCGTTTTTCTTTATTGCCAAACACCTTGCCAGCATTCACATTCGCCAAGAAAACACATCCCAAAATAGCTGCCAGACGCGTTTCAGGATCAAAGTCCTTTCCTCAGTGGCTGGATGTATGAGTGAGATGCACGCTGCAGACCGACTGTTATAATCATGAACACCTGCCACAGTGGGCGTGGCACTCGCAAAGCCTTCTGGTGTTTGAAGTCCGTCCTAATTATCCCCCAGTGGGTGCGTGTCATTTCACTGCCAATGTACAAAAATGAAATCCCCTGTGGGTAGATGAGAGTCTTGGCGCTGTAAGTGCCTTGCTTTGTAGGTATTTGAACACGAACCTGTGCAAGCTGCAGCCCTGTACTGGAACAAGCACTTCTTCCACCCCTATGCTCTAGCTGCGGTGTTGAGCCAGAGCGGGCCTGCCAAGCAGCAGTGGGCTCTCCTCCACGGCCGTGCAAAGCCGTAAATATCCAAGACAAACAGGTAGCACATGAAGAGGGAAGCCACTGGAAGCTCAATGCGTTCGTTTTTCTTTATTGCCAAACACCTTGCCAGCATTCACATTCGCCAAGAAAACACATCCCAAAATAGCTGCCAGACGCGTTTCAGGATCAAAGTCCTTTCCTCAGTGGCTGGATGTATGAGTGAGATGCACGCTGCAGACCGACTGTTATAATCATGAACACCTGCCACAGTGGGCGTGGCACTCGCAAAGCCTTCTGGTGTTTGAAGTCCGTCCTAATTATCCCCCAGTGGGTGCGTGTCATTTCACTGCCAATGTACAAAAATGAAATCCCCTGTGGGTAGATGAGAGTCTTGGCGCTGTAAGTGCCTTGCTTTGTAGGTATTTGAACACGAACCTGTGCAAGCTGCAGCCCTGTACTGGAACAAGCACTTCTTCCACCCCTATGCTCTAGCTGCGGTGTTGAGCCAGAGCGGGCCTGCCAAGCAGCAGTGGGCTCTCCTCCACGGCCGTGCAAAGCCGTAAATATCCGTCAAATACCTACAAAGCAAGGCACTTACAGCGCCAAGACTCTCATCTACCCACAGGGGATTTCATTTGTGTACATTGGCAGTGAAATGACACGCACCCACTGGGGGATAATTAGGACGGACTTCAAACACCAGAAGGCTTTGCGAGTGCCACGCCCACTGTGGCAGGTGTTCATGATTATAACAGTCGGTCTGTAGCGTGCATCTCACTCATACATCCAGCCACTGAGGAAAGGACTTTGATCCTGAAACGCGTCTGGCAGCTATTTTGGGATGTGTTTTCTTGGCGAATGTGAATGCTGGCAAGGTGTTTGGCAATAAAGAAAAACGAACGCATTGAGCTTCCAGTGGCTTCCCTCTTCATGTGCTACCTGTTTGTCTTGGATATATATATATATATCAAACATAGTCCTGATATTGCCAAAACGCAGAATCCTCTGTACTCTCAGGACAGCAAAACCAGGAAACAAACGGACCACCACACAGCAGATGAGGTATTCAGTGCTTTATTCTTCCACCAAAGCAGACATGAAGCGTTTCGACAGGGAAACTCCTGCCTTGATCACATGACATGCCCCAACCTATCAAGTGAATTTATACTGCATTTTAGAGCATGTACTCCTCCCCCACAATCATAGAGGTGGACAAAAGACTCAGCAAAAATATGAGTGTATAAATATTACCTCATTAAAACAAGTTGTAAAATCAAGTAATAGATAAATGTTGTCGCATCAGTTCAGAATACTACATTGTCAAAATAACATGAATGACCTGTCAAGAGATATATTTGTAGAAACAATAATGGGCGAGTGCCCTCATTATAACAAACCATTGAAAAATCAATCCTCTCCTCAGTCTTAGAGCAACCACATATAATAATAAATCTGATAATATTGTAAAGTGCTGTGTGCTCATAGCAGTATAATTAGATTAGTTTAAAAAACAATGCGTGCTAAAATGATATAACATAAAAGCAACTCCATCACTAAAAATTAATGAATGGCTTGTCATTATTTTTGAAAAAAATTATATATACATACGTATTCACCATGATAAAAACATGAGGTTACAGTGACGGATCACTCTGGTTCCACAAATATTGCACGAAAATTAAAGTGCTCAGTGCAAAATTAGTGCAAAGCCAGCAAACATTGAATAAAAGTGCTAATATTTAAAATAAATCAGGATCAACAGTATTATTCAATTCATAATTACCTAATGAATCAGTACAAATGTGTTTGAATGACCCCTCTCGAATAAAAACTGAACAAAGCCACTAATTTCATAGTACATAGGTTATAATCATGTGCAAATAGCAGTCAACGGCCCCTCTACTCCACAGACACCAGAAAAAAAACAGTAAAGCCAGTAAAACCAACCACTGGTAAAACCGGTTAAAATCCAGTACAAGTACAGCCATAAAGCCACCTAAAACCACCTACCCACAATTAAAACCCCTGTACAAAAAAAAGAATATTAATTATTATCATCACAAAATGTATCATTAATTACAAGAGCATAGCAGCAAGTACAGACACTCACAGAACCAAAAACAATTCATAACATTTTGTATAGATCTTCCCCTGTGTTCAAACCGTTTGGCATTTTGGTATCTAGCTGAACAATATAATGACTCTCCAGTTGTCTTAACTTTCTTTCTCTGTTGCCCCCTCTAATGGACTTAGGCACGGCATCAATCACAAAATAATTTAAATCATTAAGATTGTTTTTATGTACTAATTTAAAATATATATATAGATAGATAGATAGATAGATAGATAGATAGATAGATAGATAGATAGATAGATAGATAGATAGATAGATAGATAGATAGATAGATAGATAGATAGATAACTATTTTCACTGACAAAAACAAACAGGATTGCGGAACCCCCAAAACATTTTTTTTTATTTGGCCCCAGGGAAGGTCCTGGGGAAAAGCATAACCTTACACTACCCCTTATACCTTTTTTTAATTTGCAAGATAAAGGGACTGAGTCCTCGTGTCCTGAAATGGGGGCCGCTGCATTTCTTTTCATGTTGCAGACATCCAATAAGAGTGTAGCTCCTGACCCATTATAGAATAGAAGGTGACAATGACTCCGAATCGGGATCCTGAACTCATTACACATTTATTTAAGATAGGCAAGAGTCCGAGGAAATGTTTGGAGAAATCACTGAAACGATGCCAAAACAGGGTACTAGATATCCTTGGTCCACTGGCATAGATCTTTGATGCAGTGGAGGATGCCTTTTTGATGGGATTTAACTCAGCTGTGAGGTTAATGCCAGTATGCCATCTGTTTTTTTAGGTAACGAGGAAGATGATGCTTATCTGCATTAATCCAAAGCTAAGCGATTTAGCTAAGAAAACGTCTAATGATAAGGTGCAAGTATTGTTATTCAGGGATGGGATGGTACAGTCCCTATCCAAATACGTCTCCCTTTCGGGTTATCTGCAGTCCCTTGGTGTTTTATGAAGGTGTTGAGACCATTTGTAGGTTTTCTAAGAGAGAGGGGAATAGGGATGATCATTTACTTGGACCATATCTTGATAATGAATCAGAATGCGGACGGGTTGATCGAGCATTTGGAAATGGTGAAGAGTTTGTTACAGGATCTACGATTTGTATTACATTTGGAGAAGTCTGTTCTGGTTCCTATGCAGAATTTGGAATTCCTAGGCTTTGTAGTGTCTACAGTGATGCTACAATTATGGTTACTGGAGAAGAAAGTGAGGAAAATAAAGAAAGAAGTGCAGAGGTTGTTAAGGAATGAGGAGGTCAAATCAAGAGAGTTGACTGTGGCCATTGGTCTATTGTGTATCAGCTTGAGGCCGTATACGGGAGCAATAGCAGTAGATGTGTTTATGAAGAATTGGGAAGAAATGAGGGATATGCTTTCCCCCCAATCTCAATAATTCAGAGAGTGTTGGTACAGATGAGGAGACAGAGATGTCGGTTGGTTCTGTTTAGGAGCCATATTTGATAATATCCTGCAAAGGTCTTTTGTTAGGCTTAGAAGGCAAGGGACATCTTTTGGTGGAGAAGGGTTCTCTCAACCTTCTGGTATGGAGGATATCCTGTGTTCTGGAAGATTCACAGAACTTTTGGGTACAGCTACTATCTTACTCAATCAATCATGGGCACCAGGAACTAAGAAAAGGTATAGAGGAGCATGGAAGGTATAGTTATGTTGGTGTGAAGAAAGGGATTTGGATCCCATTGACCCTAATGAGGTAAAGGTGGCAAATTTCCTAGCAGGTTTATTTGATAAAGGTATATTGTAGAGGACAGTAAATTGTTACAAGTCAGCAGTGGCAGCTGGACATTCTTTGCAACAAAATGTGTCTGTTGTTAGAAGTCCTTTGACTTATGAAGGCAGCTGATTGGTCTTCTACAGAGTCATTTAGGAGATTTTATTTTAAACTATCGAACATGTCTCAAAAATGAGTTCTGAAAGACTTTGAACATGCATTATGCTAGCCTCCTTTCTTGAAATATAATGATGATTCTTACAGTTTAACTGAATGAAGAATTGTGATTTTATTAAAGGCAAAGAGGCTCGGATTATCCCAATCACCCTTCCCTTGAGGAGGGGCTAAGTGTTAATGGAGTTATGCCTGATATAATATGTTTCTTTCATGGTGAAGTTACAGAATTTGAAGTTGAAGTGAGTTTTTATGCTGGTGATTAGAGTCCATGAAAGTTTTTTTTATATCTTGATTTATTTTACTGAAAATTAAATGTGGATAGATTTGACGATAAAGATTAGTACAGAAGAGGTTTGGGAAAAGCATCAAACAGAAGAGGAAGAAGATGGAGATCTAGGAGTACTTATGGGACTGAATATTCTATTTTCATTGTGATGTTTTTTAAGTTCGGTTTGGAAGCTTTTAATGGAAGGAATGAATAACAGTTCATGCATACTGCTAGCCTCCCTTTGTTTAGTAAAATTGTGATTCTTTATTCAGTTAATTAATAAGAATTGTCATTCTCTGCCTTTTAATGTACACATGTCCTTCCTATTGAGCACTATGCTGAGATTATCAACAGATAGAAGATACCTGCTGAGTATGTTGCACTATGCTCCCCATTTGAGGACAGTCTGGCGTTATGAAATATGGCCATTCAGATTTAATGATCTGTTGATTGAGCTTGCAGAATGCAACGTGACCTCAGTGGCAATTTTAGATTTGATTAAAGAATACATTGATGACATACACATCTTACTATAATGATATACTGCAATTCTGAGATATGTGTACGTTGTATTATGTTTTTTATATTTTAATTAAGCATAGTTACATCAATTGTTTCTTGGGGCTGGTATAGCTAATAAGTGATTAGGTAGCCAATGGAAAATCCAGCCTGACAGAAGCAGGCCTGTCTGAACAGCCACATTTTTAAATCATTCCAAAACTTAAGAAAATCAGTTTGCAATTGTAGCTGATCCAGAAAGGAACTCCACAACATGGGTGTCTGGACATAAAAGCTCTACCCACCCAACCCTTTCCATGAGTATGTAGGCATGATTAGGTAGTTCAATCCAGCATATCTAAAAGCTCAGAAAGGGATTATTTCATAATTTTCCTATTCAGAAAGCTGGAGGGTGTACCTTTAATAGCGTTAAGAGTGATACAACAGGTCTTAAACAGTATCCTCTGTTTCATTGGCAACCAATGCAATTGCTTCAATACAGATGTTAAATCGGAGTTCCTAAGGAGTATATAAATGAGGGAGCAGCTTCATTTTGGATCACTTCTAGCTTGTGAGTGGTGTTGTTAGAGAGATATAGGTAGATAGAATTAGTGTAGTCTAGTCTTGAGTGTATGAGGGGAATTCATTTCCCAATTTTATTTGTAGGTAAATACATTTTGCGACTACCACTACTATTTGAGATGTCATTTTCAACTGACTGTCTACAAGAACGCCAAGGCTTTGTGCCAGTGTCTTAGGCGTGGAATGGTCTCCCATCTCAGAAGGCCAGTAACTGCTGTCCCAGAGGTCTACTTTGTTATTTAGAATGACAAACTTAGTTTTTGGGGGCTTTTTTTGTTGATTCTTGCCCATTCAAGACCAAATAGACTTTATTGTGTTTGGAAATTTTTATTGTGTGGCCATAGAACTATCAAAACTGAAAAGTATTTGCAAATCATCCACGTAATTATATAATCGACTTACTTTGGATGCCAACTCTTTTTTTAGGGACCTGGCAAAGACATTGAAACAGATGTGGTGATAATGAGGATCATTGAGCAGAAGTCAAACCTCTTCAGCGGCAAGCCCGTCTGTGCCCGTCCGTGGCCGACCGGGGACAGGGGCACAAATCCCTGCCCAATTTCCTCTAGACACCCCAAAAATTATTACATTCTCTAAAGAGCAGCTAGAAAGCCTGTGCCCACCTATTAGGAAAATATGTAAACACTCATGGAAGGCCGAAATGATGCCCCTAAGTTGCAGGACCTGTCTTCAATATTCTAAAAGTAACAATGACTATAAACATAAGATGAAACCTCTGACAATGCTTCAGATTAATTGTCGTTCATTACGAAAACACAAATTTGAAATATTTCATATACTAACAGAACAACAACCAGAAGTCCTCTTTCTAACTGAGACGTGGCTTGATGAAGAGTCCACCCCAGATATTTTAGAGGCCCTACCCAACAGCTATGGCATACTAAGACTTGATCGAGATAAACAAAGAGGTGGGGGTATTGCCATCATTCATAAACTTGAATTAATATGCACTTTGGAAAAGGTTATGATCAAAGATAGCGAAGCCGCTTTTTACGCAATCAAATATAAACCCAATATAACTTTTAATGGCTATCTAATCTATCGCCCGCCAGGAGGGGCCACAAATTTTATAGAAAGCTTGACAGAGACTATTACCCAGTCTGCTCTACGCTATAATAAACTACTTATCTTAGGAGACCTAAATCTCCATCTTGAAGATGAAAACAATAATGAGGCCCAAGGATTCCTTGCAACTTTAGAAATGTTTGAACTCAAATTACAATCCCTAAAACCTACCCATAAGGCGGGTCACTTACTTGACCCGATCTTTGCGAACTGGGAGGGATTGATGGTCCAACCCCCTATCCAGGTATTATGGTCAGACCATTTCTTGATTAAATTCAATATCCCTGGAGAATATAAACAAACTCAACATACCAAGCAGATAACATCTAAACGCAGACAATGGGGAAAACTTAAACAAACTGATCTAGAACTTGCCCTTAAAACAAACTGCCCTCCTCTGAAAGAAAATATAGAGGAAGCATGGACAGATTATGAGAATTGGCTTACAAGAGCACTTGATGCAACTGCACCTTCGACCACTAAAACACTTGTAAGACGTCTTAAATCGGCACAATGGTTTGATACTGAGTTAAAAGTTATCAAATCAAAATGCAAAAAGCTAGAGCGTATCTGGCGTAATAAATATGATGAAATAGCCAAACTCGAATACAAAGCTAGTATAAAAAAATTATCATAAAAAGATTCGAATAGCCAAAAGAAACTTCTTTAGTAATAGAATTGAATCAGCCGATAATTCCACTAAAGAACTCTTTGTCATTTACAAAGAGCTCACCTTAGCTGATAGGATGACAGCCCCAAATATTCATTCTAAAGAAACTTGCGAAGCGATAGCAGATTTCTTCGTCCAAAAAGTAGAGAATATCTATAAAACCTTTCCGAAGAAAATGGATGATATGGCTACTAATCATGCCATTAATGATGAATCCACCGACATCTGCCACCTTAATCAATTCTTTGTACCAGATAATACGGAAATGCTAAGAATCATCCGCAGCATTCAATCAGGCTCCCCTAATGATGTGGCTCGCCCTAAGATCTTCAAAAACCAGGCTGAATTACTGTTAAATCACATAAGCCATATGGCCAAACTATCATTTCAAACGAGCCACATACCACAAGATTGGAAAACAGCTCAGGTCATTCCTATTAAAAAAAAGGCCAATCTCTGTATAACCCAACTGGACAATTATCGTCCCATATCGCTCCTACCATTCTGCGCTAAGGTAGTGTAAAAGATAGTAAATACCCAACTGATAAAACATCTAGAAGAAGGACACCATTTCCACCCCTGGCAGTCAGGATTTAGAAAATACCACTCTACTGAATCAGCTCTTCTTTTTTCCACGGAGCTGTTAAGGGGCAGAGTAGATGAGGGGATGACAGCCGCACTCCTTTTATTAGATCTGAGCGCGGCATTTGACACCGTCTCCCATCCCATACTAATCTCACGCCTCAGCGAAGCCGGAATTAATGTCCCGGCTCATGAATGGATGCGTGCATTCTTAGCTAATAGACAATTCCAAATCAACTGCCCCCCTTTCAAATCGGAAGCATGAGCACTCTGACATGGGGTGCCGCAGGGCTCAATTTTGAGCCCTACATTATTCAATCTGTACATGGCCCCCCTGGCTAGGATAGCTAAGACATATGGGGTCGAGATAGTGTCATACGCAGATGACACTCAGCTAGTGGTGACACTGTCTCGACCACCCGAGGAAGCCTCAGCTAGCTTCTCGGCATGCCTCAGCAACCTAGCTAGATGGATGAATACCAACTGTCTATGCCTTAATGCAAATAAAACTGAGCTTCTTGTGTTGGGGAAGACTCCGTCCATCTGGTCGTCTGCATGGTGGCCATCTGAACTTGGCACCATACCAAAACCCTCCGAGCAGGTGAAAAACCTAGGAGTCAGATTAGATTCTACTCTGTCCCTCGAACACCACACTAGAGGGATTGCTGGCAAATGCTACGGAATCCTAAAAATCCTACGCAAAACTCTGGATTCCCTTCCTGCAAGAAATAGAAAAACCCTGACTCATGCTTTAGTAACACCCCATCTTGATTACAGCAACTCACTGTATATAGGCTTGAGTAAAAAAGGTCTTCAGCGTCTGCAATGCGTCCAAAACGCAGCTGCCTGACTGGCACTTAATCTATCAAGAAGGTCATCAGGGAAATATGCCCTAGCCACCCTTCACTGGCTCCCAATACGTGAGCGCATTACATTTAAAACAATGTGTATGACTCATCGTATCGCCCAAGGAAAAGGACCAAGATACCTCCAAAAATTATTGGCCAAGTATCAACCCAGAAGACTCTTAAGATCCCAAGGTAGTATGCTCTTCCAAGTGCCCAGAATTTACCGGGCACGCATGGGAGGCAGATCCTTTAAATACTTGGCCAGCAAACAATGGAATGCTCTTCCCTCTAAGCTCAGAATGGAACCTTCAGAAAAAATCTTTCGCCAAAAACTAAAAACCCACCTGTTCCCGAAAGTATGAGCCCCTTCTCTGTTCCTTCTGATTATTCTCCCCCAGCTTCCTAACATCAGCCTAGTCCTTGTTCATAAAGCGCGGGGACACACTGTTCTCTAGTGTAACCAGGCGCTATATAAAAGGCTTTTATTATTATTATTACTATTATTAATATTATTATTATTATTATTATTATTATTATTATTATTATTATTATTCTCAAGAAACCATCCATTGACCCAACCGGACTCAAGAACTATCTCCAATCCCACTGCTCCCTTTTTCTGCCAAAGTCCTTGAAACAAAAGGTCAACTGCCAACTCAAGGAAAACTTGGAGAACAACAACCTTCTGGACGGTTGTAAACATCCGTAGACTCTGCCTGACCAACTATACGAAGATTATTCTGCCATGAGCGGGCCTCTAAGTCCTTGGTCTTGGCCTGCAATGTCAATCACGCCATATCTCGTTGGCCATGGCGCCAATGAATGGTGAGCAAGCTCCACACCAACATATCTAAAAACTAAAAGGCTCATACCCTAGCAGTTCAATGAGAAGGCACTCCAAAAAGCTCTGCATGTTGTCAACATTCGTAGACTCTGCCTGACCAACTATAAGAAGATTATTCTTCAGTGAGCGGGCCTCTAAGTCCTTGGCCTTAGCCTGCACTGTCAATGACACCATATCTCGTTATTTCTGTGCCCCTATCGTCGTGGCTTGCTCTTCTGTGACTTCTGATACAGTCTCCCTACCATATCAAGGTGCTCCACATGTTTGTCGATGCGCTCCAACATCTTGTCCATTTTGTAGGATAGGGTATCTATCTTCCTGTTTATTTTGGTGAGGCTAAGTTGAATAGATGTTAGGATTTGGCACAACTCACTCCCCATCTCGGGCCTTGTAGCATCTGTGTCAGTCTCTGGCACCGTAGCCCCATCTTGGCGGAGCCTGGTCATTTTGGGTTGCTGAAACTGCAGTTTAGATTGGTTTTTATCTGTTTTCCCCATTGTGGATGGCATTCCACAGATCACAGCCACAGTAATGTCCAGGGTGTATGTACCACTGGGTATCTGACCAACGGAGCAGACCGTCAAGGACTCTGCAAGGCATCGGGTGCAAGCACCTGCAAGGGGAAAATGGTGGCTGGCACATCAAACCGGGTTTGCCCCCTAGTGGTGCTACGTCAGGCACCATCACGCTCAATGTAATCCAGGTTTTGGCCCACTCTCGTGCATCCAGCAGCTGATGGCACAGCAGTCCCCACACAGCTTACTGTCCTGCCAAACACCAACACCTCAGCCATTCAGGGGCTTTATCCATGTGTAATGCATAGTCAAATGGTCACAGCTGAGACCGGAAATGAGCAGTTTACTTAGAAGGACAGGGAGTTCCTGGCACCTCCAGAATCACACAGCAGAGAGAAGGACTCAACCCCTGCAGTCAATGTATGCGGGGACTCCTGCCACACCCTGTGCAGCGCCACCAACCTTGCAGGCCTGATCTTGCCCAGAACATAGGCAATAGGTACTAGGCAGCAAAACAGGCACAGTCTCTTGGGTGTGTTGTGGCATCACACCCCCAGCTGTAAAGGGGTCATAGGACACTCTGCATTCCTCTTGAAATATAGAAAGGTTCTCAGACAGCCTCCCGGGCCACCAACGCTCAGTCACCTCACATCACTGCGTAGCTCCAGGGAGGCCGCAGGCTGAAACAAGTCATCCAGACCATGCAGTACAGCCCTCAGCAGGGCACAGACCTTGGTCCCAATGTCCCTGTGCACCGGGGCGCCACTAGCAGTCCGGAGCCACCGCCACCATACGTGCCTCCCCTCAGACATCAGGGGCTCCACACAATGCCAGCAATGGGTCACAGCTAGGTATTTTTCAGGCCAGACCTAGTGTGCACCATGCACCAGCCAAAAGGTAGGCCGCAACGGGCTGCAACAAGCCTCCGGGAGCCGTTCCACCACAGAAATTTCAGACTCAATAAACGCAGTGATCTAAAGGAAGCAGAGAACAGCATTTTATGGAGCACTCAGCCCAGTCCAATGGAGCAGATTAATTCAGAATGTGTGAAACGGCCAAAGGAGATCACCTGGCAGGCGGCCATCTTCGGGCCAGGCAAGCTCCACCCCCCATCATTGCATTTTTAAATGTATCAGATATTAGGCCTTGTGTTACAGATATATTCAGTACATTTATTGTTGAGTTTGGTATTATGCAGTGAATGGTCCTAATGATAGCCCGGGGACAGGGTTCCAACAGAGAGCCTGACCTGACATTTTTCATCAGGTCTTGTGCATGACCCCCTTATAAATACTTAAAAACGGAGAGGCAGTAGAGATTGAGTTCTTCAGCCGATCCTTTATTTGCTCAATTTTTTGAGAGGATAATCAATTCTATTTATTTTAATGCAAACAACACAATACTGCCACATACAAGCACAATAAAGTACTTTTCAACATACTGTATGGTTTGTACTGTTCGTATTGTCTCAGCCACAACACTAAGAAGCACATATGCACCTCCACCTGAACTGACTAGTAGCATGAGGTCAACCATCCTATTCCGCATGAACCAGCCATTTACCCTACACCCTGTCATACTTCTGCGGGCAGCCCCGTGCTATAAACATCTGTTTCTCTTGAATGGCATACTAGTCCAAGCCTTTGCACCACTGTGACATTGGGGTGGGGGCTGCTTCCATTTGGTGGCTCTATCTCTTTTTGCTACCATAAGGGCGGTGCCCAGCAATGCTTTATCTGCTCAAGATCCTTTCACGCCCTCCAGAACCCCCCAGAGAAAGGCCACACATGTGTGGGGGACCTCCCAGCCAAACACATCAGTAAGTTCTGTGGCTATAGTGTTCCAGTGTCTGTCTATCGTCGGGCATGTCCACACCATGTGCTAAAAATCTGCAGTGCTCATCGCACAGCAGGGGGAAGTCAGGGTTTGGTAAAAGGCCCGCTTGGTATACTTTGGCCGGGGTGAAATAATCGCAGAGTAGATAATATGTCTGAATTAGTCTCAGTCGGAAAGAAATGGTAATGACCTGGAGGGGGCCATGAAGGCGTCCTGCCAGTCATTGTGCTCTAGTGGGCCAGCCGTTTCTTCCAGTGTGTCCTGAGATAGTCTATTAAAGGGGAGGCATTGATAGCAAGTGTGCTGTAGGTTTGGGATAAATCTCCTTTTCCCCAGTGCCCCCATCAGGATCTTGGCCTCCAGTGGACTAAATTTTGGGGTGGGAGAGTCAGTGAGAAGATGGGCAGTGAGCGCATGCCTAAGTTGCAAGTGTTTGTAAAATTGTGTAGGGTTGATCCTATATGTATCCTGCAACTCCTCGAATGTGTGTATATGGGCTCCGGATCAAATGTCTCCCAATTGTGAAATACATCTAAGGTCCTATTTCCCAAAACCTTCCAATGTGGCCACTTGCCTTAACGAGGTGCCATGCCAGAGAGGGGTCCGTAGCGTCAGCTTTGCGTCCCAATGTGGTGGCTGAAGCGCCTATCTCCAAGCAAGGAAAACCGCTCGGTTAACGCTAGGATGGAGTTAGGGAGTGAGGACCCATACAGCATTGCTTGGATCTTGGAAAACCCCAGGAAGGCAAGCTCCAGTTGGTATGCTGGTTCAGACCACCCTCCTGAAAATCAATCATTATTCACCAATAGTTGGGTGGCCAAGCAATAGAAATAAAGGTTAGACATACCTTGTCTACCATCATACGGGCTCAATGATAATGGGAAAGAGCCAATCGGTGTCTGGAACCACCCCACAGGAAGGAGGTAGCTAGTCTATCTAGGTCTAGAAACCAATGACGTGCAGGCAGAGCGAGAGATTCTGAAAGACATAAAGAAATCGGAGAAGGATCATCATTTTATATAGGGCTATTCTGCCCATTGGATTTAACAGTAGCATCTTCCATCTTTGCAGGTTTTCCCGTGCTTTCTTAGTCACTAAGAATCAGTGCTCGAGTGAGCTCCGGGAAGAGCGCCACCCAGATCCCCAAGTACCGGAAACTTAAACACTGAATTGGGATAGTGGATTGCCATGCAACACAGTCACTGGAATTGGTCAAGAGCACCAGAGTGCATTTAGTTGGGTTGACCCTCAACAGCAAAGCCTCACCAAAAAGGTGGAGTCATTGAAGACAGCGCAAGCCCGTCGTCTCAGGATCCACCATAAAGAGTAGAACAACATCCGCGTACAGCGCGATGCGGTCTTCCCAGGCCTTCCTCCATCGCCAGTCTCTAATTTGGGCATCACATCTTATCAGACGGGCCAAAGGCTCAATTGCCAAGGCCAGGGGTAGTGGAGACAGGGGATGCCTTTGTGCGATCCCCTCTGAATGGGAAAAGGGCCTGGGAGGACTCAGTTCACCTGAACTCAGGCCGTGGGATTGGAATAAAGCACGCGGACAAGTCCTCGAAACCTTGGCTTTACACCTGCTCTCAGCATCACCTACTCCAAGTATCTCCAGTCCATGGTATTGAATTCCTTTTCAAAATCGATAATGAGAAGGGCTAAGCTCTATGAGTAGAGGTGCCGATGAGCTAGAACAACATGTTGGGGTTGGAGTCAGTGTCTCGTGCTTCTATGAGGCATAAAGGCACACTGGTCTAGGTGAATGAGGGTACTAAGCCCTGGTATAAGTCGGTTGCCAATATTGTTGCGTAGATTTTCACGTTGGTATTGATAAGGAAAATGGGTGGAAAGTTTGAACTAGAAGTCGATGGTGGTTGAGTCTTGGAGATTACTGGAATTGTGGCCATATCAATATCTGTGGTGAAGGAACACCTCTGTGCCGCGGCCTCATACAGGGCCTGGAGATGAGGTGACAAATCCGCTCAGAATGCATAGTAATATTCCACAGGAAACCTGTCAAGGCTTGGGGTTTTCCCAGACGCCACCACTGAGAATGCCGCGCCCACCTCCTCAATAGAAATCAGCTGATCCAGCAGCTGGGTTTCCATGGAAGAAAGTCATGGGAGAGGTATCGCCTGTATGAGGTGGGGTTGCGGTTCGGGCTCAATCGGTTGAACCGCTGTCTAGAGGTTGCACAGTACTCTGCAAAAGTCTGTGCAGTACTACAAAGGGTACGCTGGGTACGCCCCAGATTGTCAGTGACCCCCAGTATGATCCAGTTGACTAGGAGACAGTTTGCAAGCCAATAGAGAAGTTTACCATTTTTGTTCTCCCCACCCATAGACCCTACCTGTGAAAGCGCCCCACATTTGTTTCATCGTCTCTAGGAAAAGGTGACAAATTTCTTCTTATATAAGCTCAAGCTGGCGGGAAACTTTTCCCTCACTATTTTCAGTGGCTGGTTCTCTCTCCAAGCATACAGTCTGCGCCTCTAATTGAGAGAGATGCTGGTCCTGGGTCTGTTCCTTATTCCTATAGTATCCTTTGGTGTAACCCAATTGTAGCTTTACCTGATGCCCACATCATGCCCATTGATTGAACTGTGCCGTCGTTACGTTGAAAATACACCTTGATCTCTGTCTTCCGCACCTGTTTATAATTCTTGTCTTGGAGAAACAAGGCATTTAAGAGCCACACAGGTTATAATACCCCTGTTGGGGTACCCAGGTGAAGAAGTAGAGGGGCATGGTCTGAGATGCCTTGAGAGGGGATTTGAATATGAGTGACGGCTCTGCAGTCTGGAGGCAGCATAAATAAGTAGTGTATGTGGGATTGACTGTGATGTGCTTCTGATGTGTGGGTGTACTGGTGTTGCCAGGGGTTCCATATGCACCAGACATTGCACACGCCGAGTGTGGTGGTCCAGTCCGAAAGGCACCGAGCACCCAAG
The DNA here is from genome assembly GCF_964261635.1 of Lissotriton helveticus. NCBI lineage: Eukaryota > Metazoa > Chordata > Amphibia > Caudata > Salamandridae > Lissotriton > Lissotriton helveticus. Next base: position 898,054,360 of record NC_136071.1, read on the forward strand.
GGATCCTCTGGCATCCTTTGTGATGAACCATTAGTGCATTGAAATTGGTTCCAATAACAGTCAGATCCTCTGGAAGTGTGAGGATGTATCAGAAAGGCCTTGAAGGAATATATCTATGGCTGCTGGGGGCACGTAAGCTGAAACTATATTCAGTATTCTTCCTCCCATAGTCCCGTTCAAGGCTAGGAACAATCCCTGGGGGTCAGCTACCGTCTTCATGACTGTCAGAAGAAAGGAGTGGAGCAGAAGGTTGCCACGCCTTGAAAACCTCACTAGCATCCTGCGTGGAAGACCATGTAGTACCCCTGTCTCGCTGAAATGGGACAGTGGTTGCCCCTCAGATGTGTCTCCTGCAACATCAGGACCGCCAGGAGAAAATGATGAGAGTAATTGAGAACTGCTGCATGCTTCACCCAGTCCTACAGCCCATTGACGTTCCAGGAGAGCACCTGGAAGGGCTCTAGGTCACGGGATCTTGAAACCATACAGGCAGGGGCCCATGCCGCATGGCCCAGGTAGGCAGGAATAAAAGCAAGTCGGGATCTGGAGCCTTAAAGTGGCGCAGGATGGCAAGGGGCGGCGTTGCAGATGCGACCCTGGCCGCTTGACCCCCACGGCTGCTCGTTATCTCCTCACTGCATTACAGGGTGCTGAGCACAAAGCTGTCCCCATTTTACTCCAGTCCTTGGCTCAGCCTCCACAGCTCACTCCCACTCCAGCCACAGCCAGACAGTCAGTCTCTCTCTGGCCATGGGGGGCTCGGGCAGTCACTCACCGCCTAGCCGCCTCTTGCTTCCAACACCGAGTCCTCTGAAACTCATACTCTTCATAGGGAGGGGGGGTCCACAAGTCCGGTCCCTGGCCATCGGTGTTGCTTCGGCCGCCATCACCAGAGCCTCCTCAGGGTGAACCGGCATCAACTCAATCATGTCACCCGACCGCCGGATTCCCCCGCCTGCCCGCCCCACCGCTCAGACCTTAGGGAAGAGACGAGGCTCGTTCGGGGCGGCGCCATCTTGTCTCAGCAAGTGCAGCAGGCTTCTCTACCCCTCAGTACAAAAGTTACCGCTGCCAAGTATTTGCTGTCGGCCCCCCCAAGGGCGAGACCTGTAGGGTTGAAGCTCGATGAGTACCTCGAATACCTGTACCAGCGAGAATGTGCCATCCTATTATCTCAATTTTATTAATACAAATGTGTTTAAAGAATCACAGAATTCTTGCGATGGCTCTAAGCCTGAGCCACTCTTTTGGAAGAAGATAATTCATTCAATGGCTTAATTTTATAAGAACTGTATTTAGACTTTGTTTTGACAAGTTTATGTTTAGGTTTTATCATTATTGCTTTTCATTTAACTTTATTTTCTTCACTATAATCTTTACATTAGTGCCGTCAGTGTTGTTCTAATCGACTGAGTTGAAGTTTAGCTTTTTTTTATCTTGTAACTAACCCCCAGATGCATTAACAACCCATTTTGCGATTCCTTAATAGCGAAAAATACCGATTCGCTATTAAGGAATAGCAAAATGGAATGCATCAAGAAATCACAAAAAAATAGCGATTTCTTAGAATTCCTTAATTGCGACTCGCAAATTGCGAGTCGCAATTAAGGAATACCTCCCCATTCATTTCTATGGGCCTAGAGGCCCATAGGAATGAATGGGAAGACAATCTCAATTTGCGAATCGCTATTAGCGAATCGCAAATTGAGATTGCGATTTCAAGGGTGCAGGGGTGTCCAAAGGACACCCTGTTGCACTCCTGAAATTGACCTGTGCACATATGTTGTGCACACACATGCCCTTAGGGCATGTGTTCGCGCAACATGAAACTTTGCATTTTTCAAAGTTTTAGCAAATTACCATGAAGGTGTACTTCATGGTAATTTGCGTGCCCTATTAGAGAATTGGCTATTTTTAAAACTTTCATGCATTGCATTTAAGGAATCTCAATTTGAGATTCCTTAAATGCAAATAATCGCAATTTAGCGATTTCTCAATTTGCGATTTTTGCATTTGGGATGATGCATCCCAAATGCAAAAATACCGGTCGCAAAGGGGCAGATTCTGAGAATCTGCCCCTTTGCGAGCTGATTTTTGTTTGATGCATCTAGCTGAAAGAGGGCCCAAGGAGAGGGGAGACCTGTCCTACAGAGATAGTTAAAACATTCAGGAGTTTGAACGTTACTGGCTGTTCCCACCCATTAGCCTATTTGAAATTCAAATGTTATCCTGCTTGTGTAAATACACAGATTGGCATGTGTTTAGCTGAGCTTTCTGGGAAGTAATTTGCTGGCGGTTATGATGATGATGGGAGCAGAATAGTATTTATGAAAATCGTGACCATGTGGTTAGAAGCTGGTCCTGGATAGTGAGAACTTTAAATGGGCGTGGTCATCATGTAATGTAGCAGACAAGAAACAACGCATGAACACCAACGTTTGTATCATTTAACTAGTTTCCATTTGTTTGCTTTTGAGCTTTGTGTCTTTTATCTGTTCATATGATGTAATTCTACTACGGGAAATTTGGGCTAAAGGTCCAAATTATTTGCCACCCCCCTATGTTAGGGGCACAGCCAGTGATAGGCTTTTAGCAGTCATAAGAAAAGCACTCAATTGGAAGGCCACAGTTCTGACACTGTGTATGAAGTTTACACTAGCATGCATGGCTGACATAAGAGTACTGGAATATCACAAAATAGGTGTAGTGCTTGTCAATGTTGATTTTAATCACCAAATTACTAAATAATTGTAAATATTGGCACAGTCCAGCAATGAAAAGCACATAGCTGCAAACACTGCAGAGACTGAACTATTAGTAAGGTTTAGCAAGGTTCATAATAGATGATCCACATCATTAGCTAACTGTAATTAATAGTCATTAAAATTGAGGATTTGCAGTCTTCCCGACAAAATGGACTTAATTCGTTAACAGTCAGTAACATTTATTGTTCATGACACTAGTGTTCGTGAACCATTCAAACATTTCAGTAATAAAACAAAATCTTTGGCAAGAGATATAGGGCCTTATTTCCAAGATTTGGACTTCCTGGAGAACTTGAAGATTAGGGTTCTCTTGGATGTTGTGGACTGGTTCTGTGTTGGGCATGCATGAAGAGGTACTTCCAGACCTCTGCTGGACACACAGGTGCCTTGAAAGAGATCAGGAGAGCTGGGGCCAGGGGAGGGAAGGCAGCAATGTAGTCTGCCTGGAGGGCTGTTGTGTGTTGCTACTGAGAGATCCAAGGCAATTCACATCAGCAGTTGACTGCCACTGGGCCCAGGGAGCCCCAGGGAGTCTCAGTGGTGGCCAGTGGAAAGGGGGGCTTTCGTGAGCCAAAAGCAGTGCCGCTGCGCTCTCCTGTCTCTCTCTCCCATGTGAAGAGATGTAGAGCGGTGAGAGAGAGACAGGAGAAGAGCCAGCACCCTTGTTGACATGGTGGTATGTATGCCAGACTGGCGAGGAGCTGGCCTGATAATGGAGCCCACACAGTCTTCCAGAACTGTGTGAAAGTGCCCCACATTGGGCAGGGACATCTGCATCGCTTGTTAAAAAAGAAATGCACTAACAGGCACATAAAAGCAAAAGGAAACATGTACATGCTCTTGGTGTCTGTAAGGAGTAAGGATCTACCAACAAGGCCCTGGAGACAGCAAGGATTTGCATATTTTGGCATGGTGTTCTAAATCAATGTATATTCCCGATGCAAGTAAAAGTTTAAATCAGTACACATTCTAAACCCAGCTTAAAATGTTTTCCCATTGCTAAATACATTATGGTTGAAGACCTTATTGTGTGCAATTACTTATTATGGTATCATCCTGAAAAAGGCAGCAGTCTACATTTTCGTTAATACACACCTCATGGTTGTGTTGGGCATTAGGGGGCAGATTTACATGCCCCTTGCGCCACTTTTGCGTCACTTTTAACATGGGAAAAGTGACGCAAAAGTGGCGCAAGTGGCTTGTAAATCTGCCCCTAGTGGTGTTACTGTATTATTAGGGTATTATTATGTGCTAGGCAGGCTAGGGTGCAGATCATTAAATGTGCCTCCAACGTAGGGGGTTACTTGACCTGTGTGGCCTTTCTGTGTTGTGCACCCCCAGTAGATTGCGAGGCCCTTCACAGACTCCCCACATAGGTCTCTCGACTGGCTAATCTGTATATGTTTGTAAATTTTTCTGTAGTATTTAATTTAAGGTGCAATAAAGTACTTTATCTTTTCATAAGGAAAAGCAGAGACTGTGCAGAAAATTACTAAGTTTTGTTTGCTGAGTTCTGAGTCTCTAGCTCACAGCACTTCCTCTGGATAAACCTCAGATTGCTCTTTCTCACTACCTTGAATGTCAAGATCTGTAAGGGGTGCCTGGGTCTCAGTTTGGGAGTCTACCGTACAACTCCCCCATGGCATCAGAGGTGAAAGAACCCTGGTATTACATTTGGAGCCCAGTACCTTCTGACTGCCCTGGGACCTTCTGACTCGGATTTTTCACACTGTCTATGTAGCAAGACATAAATTACACATTACTAAAGGCGTGGGTACAGCGAATTGCAACTTTGTGATTCAATACATATTCACTAGCATGAGATCTGCAGTCACTTCCACTCTGCTCACCTTGCCTACTCCCTGTGCCCTACTCTTATATTGTAGGTTCTTTCTCTTGCCCTCGGTCTTTCGTTTGCTCTCCTCTTACTCTCTTCTACATTAGTCTTTTCCCATTCTTTTCATCTCGATTTATCTTTCACTTTTCCATCAACCCCACTTCTCCCTATTTAGTCCTATACTCCTCTCTCTTTCTTCCTCTTTCTCCTCCACTATGCCCTCGTTTGCTGTGTCCTCACTTGGCTTTCCTTTCGCAGTCTTCAGTTTTTCATTCTAACTAACGCATCTTTCTCTCTCATCTAAATTAATCATCTATATATGTATCGCCTCCAGATCCTGTCTAGAACGCTGCACCTACAATCTATCTTATCTTCTCCCCCCTTTCATCCCTTTAGCTCTATGCTACCTACATCACCTGTCTTGCCTGCTTTTTACGCCCCCACCTACACCATTTACTCTAGTTCTTTTCTATCTCATCTCTCTCTCCTTTTGCGTTTTCCCTTTCTTCTCACTCATTGATTATCTTACTCCCTTTTGTCTCGCTTCTCCCAGCTTAAAAGGAACACGCCTTGCAGTTGTACTTAATGTATGCAACGTTTAGTAAAACATGATTTCCGTTTTAGCAATTTCCACAAAGTAAATGCGACAATCAAAACTGAATCCCACTAGACACTTTTTATGACATACAAACAGATGATATTAGGAGAACAGTGTGCAGATAAAATTCAGCAAATTTTTTAATCTCCACATTAGCTTTTCTTGAAATAAATAAATTCAACAATAATATTGGTTAAATGAAGTATCCACATTACCAACAAGCATTGGCACACCATTTGGCCTTGCCTTGACATCTGGGGCAATAGTTTCCTTTTTTAAACATTTTTTATTGCAAGGATATTCCAAACATACAAAGAAAACAGACTGGCACATAAATATGGCCATAGTAAAAAGAAGGAAAATCCCTTGGGGACATAGACTTACAACACACAGTGGTGTTTAGTTTGCATCAATTAAGCCCATATATTAGACATAGATGTATAGAAACCAAACAGTGAACTTTTTCTGGATGTGCCCTCTTCACTCTAAGATTTCGAAGAAATCCTTATGTCATGTTCATTTTATATATTTCTTCCACTTATTCTGATTGTCATTTTTAGTTCTTTTGATTTTTATTCTTAGTTTTTTCGGTCATTCACATTGGGTCTTCTGTTTATAATTATCCGACTTTTTCTGGATGTGCCCTCTTCACTCTAAGTTTTCTGGTCGGCAGCGTTCAAAGGGGCAGTCACTTGCTGCTTGTTTCCTGACTCTCCTTTAGGATGTATACATATGACTTTTAGGAGAGTCAGGAAACAAGCAGCAAGTGACTGTCCCTTTGAATGCTGCCGACCAGAAATCTTAGAGTGAAGAGGGCACATTCAGAAAAAGTCGGATAATTATAAACAGAAGACCCAATGTAAATGACCGAAAAAACTAAGAATAAAAATCAAAAGAACTAAAAATGGCAATCAGAATAAGTGGAAGAAATATATAAAATGAACATGACATAAGGATTTCTTCGAAATTGGCAACCATCCAGTGTCTGATATAGGAGAGACATATCTGCTTGGTCTTGAAAAAGATGGTCGATTGTTTTTAAACCATTGAAACGTGTTGACGCCCGGTTCACATAAACAAGGGATAGAGCTTACCCCATAGACACCAACATTAGAGTGTGTCCTGGAGTAGTGTTTTACAATAAGGTTCCCTGATATGTATACATATGACAAATAGGATTGTCTGCTGTGTTCTCTCCTTTCCTCCTTTTATGATTTTGTGTTTTCTATTTTCTGTATTGGCAAATTCCTCTAGCAAAGGATTGTCTTTTTAACGGTTGAAACACATTTTATTTATGTGATGTGAATGTACATGTTCTTGAATGTATTTGTAATGTACTATTTTTAATTTTGTGGTAATATCCAAATAAGGTTTTTTAACAAAAAAATAAAGAGTAATTATACAATTCACTGTTTGATTTCTATACATCTATTTCTAATATATGGGCTTAATTGATGCAAACTAAACACCACTGTGTGTTGTAAGTCTATGTCCCCAAGGGATTTTCCTTCTTTTTTCTACTTACTAGTACTCTAATCCCCTGGGTGTAACAGGGTCTCTCTCTAAATTTTACCCACCCACATAAATATGGCCATCATATGCTTGCAATCAATTTGTTACCTTTAAAAAACATTCAATGATGAAATCAAGCCTTTCAGTTGTGCCATGCAATTTGCCTGTACTGTTTTTGGAAGGCTACAACAAGGAATCATCAAGCAACGAAGCGCTCAAATTGGAGGCAGCTAGAATGTCACAATATGACATAAACAACTGATAGCAGCAACTTTAAAAACATGCATTTGCAATGCAATCAGTCTCGCCTTTGGGCCCTTATATGTATTTAGCTATGCAGCACATTAGCCTTGGTGCTGAAACATATACTGTTCTTTAACATGGAGGGAAAATAGGCACCAAACTGAGGAACATGCCAGGTATGGGAACACATGGACAGAGATACTGCTATCAGCAGAAAATTGTATTTAATATAAAATCAGCCCTTCCGGTGGTCATATCACTGAAAATACAAGATTTAAAAAATATATTATTGTCTACAGGTGCTCGTTAAATACAAGCTTCTATGGCCTGGAATCTAGGGAATGCAAAAGAGATTCTGGTATTTTACTGGTAGTTGCCAGAAAAGAAAGTCCCTGAGTAGAAAGCAATTCTGGTATGTTACTGACCTCTACTGGTCGTTTAGTATCAAGACAGTTAATTAGAGGCTGTTGAACAAGCAGAAAGCAATTCTGGTATTTTACTGACCTCTACTGGTCGTTTTCCATCAAGACAGTTAATTAGAAGTTGTTGAACAAGCAGAAAGCAATTCTGGTATTTTACTGACCTCTACTGGTCGTTTTCCATCAAGACAGTTAAATAGAGGCAGTTGAACAGAAAAAAAGTCCCTAAGCAAAGGCGGAAGCAGACAAGTCCGAGGGCTGATCCCCAGATCCCACAAGGTACATCTAACAGATCTTCCAGGCAGCGCAAGTGCTGTCTAGTCTCGACCTAACGAGACAGGAAATAAATCACCATCTAACTGGGCACCTGAAAGAGAAGTAAAATAAATAGCCATTTTAAGGGATAATATAAAAAATAAAATAAAAAAGAACACTTGAAAGAGATTTGTGACTGAAGCGAAAGAAACTATTTTTTATAATATGATAACAGTGATTACAAGCTTTGTGCGGCCTTTCAAAGTGAACGAAGCTAATGGGTAGAGAGGGCTGACCACTGCTCATGCTGTTTGTTGTGGTGAGTCGAAGAAATATGTGAATGACAATTCAATGGACCAATGAAAGAAGCCTCCTGACCAAAACTCCTCTATCGTACAATATGTATGAAGTTTTGGAAAATAGTCTGGGTCAGAGATCAGACCTAAAAATGCAGTTTTACTTCAGTTAATTTGGTTCCATTTGTCCTACTGATGGTAGGGCTAAGGCTTAATTACAAATGGTTGGCCCAGATCTACAATCCCATAAAACCAATTTAAATAAAATATATCCAGAGTAATTACCAGTGGTCTGAATTGACTCATGTACATCAATGGATCTCTTTTGTGATATCTATATCCCTCAACCTAAGTTTTATAAGTACACCAACACTTAGCTGTCAAGGTTGATGTGCCTTCGGGATGAAAGCTGCATCTCACTGATGAGGTTCAATAAGGCTGAGGCATGGCTGGGATCACTTGTGTTCACAATTAGATGGGATGTAGTCTAGCAGTTTGAGACAGGAAGTAGTTTGTGAATGGTAGCTCTCTATATCTGAGACTGCAGTGACAGCTAGTCATATTCCCTCATGTAAGTCTGATGCTATGTCATAAAGTTCCAGGGCCAGCTGGGCAACCGGAAACTGATGTATGACAACGTTTCTCTGCGCATGAACAAACATATTGGAACATCAATATGGGAAATGTGCAATTGAAATATTTCTTGCCAGTCATTCATTCTCTTACCAGTTTTGTTTGGTGGATGCATCATGTATCATAGCCTAATTCAGAATTATCTCTCACAGGTAAATATTTATTTCTTTTGTGCATCAGCTCATACATTTTCTATAACAGTCTAAGTTATATCGAGAATGCACAAAAACATACTAATGAAAAATACATTGAAAGGCAGTAAGGGATATCAAAGGGTTGAACACCTTTTGTGTGATCTATTAAGAAATTTGAATTGCAGCTTCATTCACTCACCCTCTGCCAGTTGATAGAATGCATTGACAGCCGCCATTTTGGAGCGGTTAGCGCTCTAGGATTTAGATCCCACAAGGGGAGTGTACATAAACAACCACTGTTGTGGATGCTCGCAGCAGGCCCGCCTAAACCAAGTCCGTCTGCACCCGTCCGCTCACGGCACGCGCTCAGCACCAGCCACGCAGCCGGTTTTGGTATCCGGTACGTCTGCCATGAATATTTATACCAGAGGTGAGCTCCTGGGATTATCCACCATGCTTCATAAATGTCCAGGGCCAATTTTGGGAGGCAGTAATGACACCGGGGCACAGGTATTTCCAAGTTGCAAATTGAGACTCACAGATACAAAAAGTAAGATTTATTTAGACGTTGACATGAATAAGACCAACAGAGAGCATCCCGTAGGAACAAGGGAGGATTAGTACACTTCTAAGAAAAGAAAACATGTCCGAGAGTTGTCATGCGCCTTATTAAATGCACAGTCTTTAATTAAACATAAACATGAATTCGGACATTTTGTTGATTCATATGCCCTTGACCTCAATTTTGTCGTGGAAACTTGGGCTGATGAAACATCTGTGCACGACTTAGTGATAGCTATCCCACCAGGTTTTGCAATAGTCAGGAAGGATCGTTTGAATAAAAAAGGAGGCGGTCTGGCAATAATCTATAGAGATCACTTGAAAGCATCATTTAAAAACATTTCCACTGACACAGAAGCAGAGGTTCTTTAGTTTAAGATAGCAGTTAATTATGTGTACTCCTTCAACGTTTTATTAGTGTACCGCCCACCAGGACCCAGAACTACTTTTATGCATACCATGGGCCAGCTCCTTGAACATAAGGTGAATACACAAGATTACACTATTCTAGGTGACTTCAATTTTCACCTAGACAACTGTTCTGATAATGACTCGCTGGCCCTTATGGACCTGGTGACAAGTGTAAGTCTAGAGCAGATTGTGGAAGGGCCCACTCATAGAGCTGGACACCTCTTGGACGCTGTCTTTACAGACTGCCCTATTTTAAAGCATAAGAATAATATACAACTTCACTGGTCTGACCACTCAGCAGTGATGTTAAATCTCACCTTGCCCCCCTCAACAACCCCTAAGCAATGCCTAGCTTGAAGTAAAAAAAGATATCTGTGGCAGCGTATAGATAAAACAGACTTTATCTCGCATTTGAGTCAGAATAAACCCTGTCTCTCTCAAGACTCAGAGGCAGCTGCATCAGAATATCATGACTGGATCACTGCATCTGTACAAGCTACTATTCCCTGGAGAGTAGGGAAAACTAGCGGGACAGCACCCACCGAACCCTGGTTCTCAGAGGAACTTAGGTTATCAAGAAGGCTCTGCCACAGACAAGAAACGTGCTGGTGACAACATTACGATCCTAGGGAGAAAGAAATATACAAGACAAAACTGGCAAAATACAAAGAACTGATTCAAAAAACTAAAATCAGCTACTTTTTGGGAAAAATTGAAGGAGCAAAGAATAGCTCCAAAGAGCTATTTTCGATGGTGCTGAAATTAAGCCATCTCCAGGGTACTAAAGAAAAAACCAAAGACCAAGCCTTTTGTAATAGCCTGGCGTCTTCATTCTTCATTGAAAAAACCTAACTTAGATCCAGCAATCATGGCCAATTATCGTCCTATCTCCCTGCTCCCTTGGGTGAGTAAGCTGCTTGAGAAGCATATTAATTCCATTTTGGTTAACCATCTGGAGGTTAACAACTTACTCCATGACTCTCAAGCAGGCTTCCGCCCAAAGCTCAGGACTGAGGTTGCTTTGTTGACGGTAACTGAGCTAGCCCGAAAGCACATGGATCAGGGCGGCACCACGGCAATTATGCTGTTGGACCTGAGTGCCGCCTTTGATACTGTGGATCATAATATCTTGGTATCCCGCCTAAAACATGTCGGAGTCGCAGGTCAGGCCCTCACCTGGTTGCAATCCTTCCTGGGAGGCCGGATGTTCCAGGTATCAGAGGGTGCCAACCAATCCAAAGCATGGCCCCTCAAACGTGGAGTGCCCCAGGTCTCCTCCCTAAGCCCAACCCTGTTTAATGTATATATGGAGCCTCTGGCAGAGATAGTGCAACCTTATGGCTTTGAAATTGTAACCTATGCAGACGACACCCAATTAGTGGTGGCTCTGAACCATCTGGAGGGCACGCCCAGTAATTTGGGCAGTTGTCTGGAAGCAATAACCAAATGGATGGCGCTATCCCACTTGAAATTAAACGGGGAAAAAACGGAGCTGATGTTTCTGGGAAAATCCGGTTCACCTAGAGCAACCATCGACTGGCCAACCTGCATGGGTGCCCCGCCAGAGCCAAAAGACCAGATCAAAAGTCTAGGAATATGGCTAGATAACAACCTAAGCTTCAATCAGCAAGCCACCAAACTCTCTGCCACATGCTTTGGCCTGATGAGTATGCTGAGAAAAATGTTGCCTCTCCTTCCATTCCAGGCTCAAAGGATAATGGTGCAGGCAATTATCCTGTCCCGCCTGGACTACGGGAACGCACTTTATCTCGGCGCTCCGGTAAGCTCTAACAAGAAACTCCAAGTCACCCAGAATGCCGCGGCACGTCTTCTTCTCGGACTTCCACGAAGATACTCACGCATTGCCGCCATGAGGAAACTGCACTGGTTGCCCATACAGGCTGGGATAAAATTCAAGGCGATGTGCATAACACACAAAGCTATGTGGCAAAAAGGTCCGGCAATGATATGTTCCCTAGTCACTCCGTACCACCCTCCTAGATCGTTACGTTCCAGCACAACCTTTCTAGCCTCAACCAGGAAAATCAAACAAGCTAGATGGGGAGGCCGATCCTTTTCTTGGAACGCTGCCTCCGACTGGAACTCCCTACCTATCACCCTGCGCAGCGAACCTGATCTTTTTAAGTTTCGCAAAAACCTGAAAACATTCCTCTTTCAGTAACCCTCAGTCTGGCCGCTCTCCCCTAAACCCGTCCTCAGCGCTACGAGGCCTCCGGGTAGAAATGCGCTTTATAAAACTCCATTTCATTTCATTCTGCAATAAAGTGTCCACTATTTACAGAACCTTTCCCTTAAGCTCTGCCAACAATCAGAGCTCACAGGCACTGTCAGACCCCGTAAACTCATCTTCACCATTGCTCAACCTACACCCAGAACCTGATTCACCCCAATTTGCTAACTTCACAAAAATTTCCTATGAACAAATCTTAAAACTTCTCTTAGCCACTAAAACCAGTTCCCCGTTGGATCCCTACCCTCCCAAAGTAATCCATATGATAGTGGACCCAGTTGCTCGCCCACTCATGGAGGTACTTAATACTACCATTGAATCAGGGATGTTTCCCAAAAGGTGGAAAAAACATCTATTCCACCTGTGTTAAAAAAGTCTAGTTTGGATAAAACAGACCCAGGGAACTACTGCCCTATCTCCCGTCTACCTCTGCCAGAAAAAATCTTGGAGAAACATATGAACCAAGAATTAGCAAACTTTATTGAGAACAACCATGTTTTGGACTCCACCGAATATGGTTTCAGAATCAGGCACAATACTTAACTGGCTTTAATTACTGCAACAGAGGTAATAAGACATGCGGTTGACAATGGAGGCTCTGCAGCCATGATATTACTAGACTTGTCAGCCACTTTCGATACTGTAGATCACAGAATCCTAATAAATCGGCTTCAAGGGGCAGGGATAGTAGGCCCAGCCCTTGCATTCCTCAAATCCTTTTGGTCAAATCAAGAACAATTTGTCAAAGTAGAAGGCTTTAAATCCCAGTGTTTTAGGCTTCCATGTGCTGTGCCACAGGGCTCATCTCTGAGCCCTACCCTGTTTAAGATGTACGTCACACCCCTGGCCCACTTTAGTATCATATGCAGATGATACTCAGATTATTGCATACATCTCAAGCAAAAATCATGAAACAGCCGACAACTTCAAGGAGTGCATGAGATACGTAGGTGATTGGATGGCAGAGAATTGCCTCTAATTGAACTCAAATAAAACAGAAGTTCTACTCTTCGGCAGAGACACATCGTTCTGGTCCTCAGCACGGTGGCCCGTGGAGCTGAGGATCTCTCCCACCCCAGTTACCAAGGCTAAAAATCTGGGAGTCATTATTGACACTACCCTATCCTTCTTGCATCATGTAAAGATGCTCACCTCATCAATCTGTTTTACTTTGAAAATCTTGAGGAAAATTCATCCATTATCCCAATAGAATTACATAAAACAGTAGTGGCAGCTTTAGTTCTATCTAAACTTGATTACTGTAACAGGCTTTTGGTTGGAGTAAACAAATCAGTAGTGGGAAAACTGCAGGTACTCAAAAAACTCTGCAGCTCGGCTGCTCTTTGGCTTAGCCAAATATTCATCAGCCAGACATGCCCTCAACATCTTGCATTGGCTGCCTGTAGAGAAGCGAATCAAGTTTAAGGCACTTTGCATCACCTTTAAGGCTTTGCATAACCTTGGTCCTGTCTACCCAATAGATCACTTCCAATGGCATATTCCAGCACGTACACTTCGGTCTGCCTCTCTAAAGTTTGTGAAAGAACCTAAGTTCCGTCTTCACAGATGGGGCGGAAAAAGTTTCACAAGTGTCACAATCAGATGGTGGAGTGAGATACCAATAAAGCTAAAAAAACTCCCCCGATCTACTCTCCTTTAGGAAAGGACTTAAAACCTGGCTTTATACCCTATAACCTTTCTTCAAGCCACTGAGACGTAGCAACTTTCAGTTGTTGTGTGTTGAGCTGCAAGCCCATAGGCACCCTTGGATAATAGTGTGCTATATTAATTAGTTAAATAATTAATAAGTTGCATTATATACCAGCTGGGGCATAATACAAAAAGTGACAGGTTGATACCAGGCTTTTCCTTGAGCTCTGACAGGCACGCCATACTGAAGACTTAAGAACATCACTGCTGTTCCATATGGTGCAGGACTGGAGATGTGAATTTGTTCATTGGAAGTAACACAAAGTTATCAGGTTTTAGTTGGAACTGGGTGCACCAGTCCCATGCACAGGGCTATACTCTCACATTAGTCTTTATTGTCTAGGCATTTCTGTGCAGGTCTCTCACCATCACAGAGAGCCACAAGTATAGTTTATTCCTGTGACTCAGATGCTGACAGTGCTTCACCTCCTGCAATACCTCCATTGTTGCTAAGTTCTTGAGCTCATTCTCGCTGTCGCGCGACGCTGTAGCTGTGCTGGATCAGGCCTATGCTGTTATGGGCAAAAAGTGCAAAAACAACAGTTGACGGACAGAATGCAGAACAATGTCATACATTCACCCCAGTACAGAGATCTGGGCCTAAATCCATCGTTTTTTTGCACTCAACACCACCGCAGTTCAAACATGGCCATATGCAAATCAGCCTTGACCCTGTGCCTCATGGGAACAGTCCAGCCCGAACTGCCAAGCTTTGACTTCCCTGTACCGGAATTAAGCATCTTAGGACCGGTTTCTGGCTATCAGTCATCATCAGCCAGGATAGCTTGACTCCAGTGGTGTGGAGAGCACGGGACTCACGTCTGAGCATACCCGTCCCACTCGGGGTGACAAATGCAAAAACAACAGTTGATGGACAGAATGCAGAACAATGTCATACATTCACCCCAGTACAGAGATCTGGGCCTAAATCCATCGTTTTTTTGCACTCCACACCACCCCAGTTCAAACATGGCCATATGCAAATCATCCTTGACCCTGTGCCTCATGGGAACAGTCCAGCCCGAACTGCCAAGCCATGTCTTCCCTGGACCGGAATCAAGCATGTTTGATTTGCTCAAGCGCTCCGTCCATCATACCCTTTTGTATCGCTTTGTTTGCCCTAAATTGGCAGGGTATGCTCAGACGTGAGTCCCTTGCTCACTTGGCCACTGGATTCAAGATAGCCTGGCTGATGAGGATTATGAATCCGAAACCGGTCCCAGGATGCTTGTTTCTGGTCCAGGGAAGACATGGCTTGGCAGTTCGGGCTAGACTGTTCCCATGAGGCACAGGGTCAGACTGATTTGCATATGTCCATGTCTGAACTGGGGTGGCTGAATGAGCTAAAGAATGGTGATGGATTAAACCCAGATCAGTTGACTGGGGGTGAGTGTTTGATTTGCTCAAGCGCTCCGTCCATCATCCCCTTTTGTATTGCTTTGTTCGCCCTAAATTGGGAGGGTATGCTCAGACGTGAGTCCCTTGCTCACTTGGCCACTGGATTCAAGATAGCCTGGCTGATGAGGATTATGAATCCGAAACCGGTCCCAGGATCCTTGTTTCCGGTCCAGGGAAGACATGGCTTGGCAGTTCGGGCTGGACTGTTCCCATGAGGCACAGGGTCAGACTGATTTGCATATGGCCATGTCTGAACTGGGGTGGCTGAGTGAGCTAAAGAATGGTGATGGATTAAACCCAGATCAGTTGATTGGGTGTTAGTGTTTGATTTGCTCAAGGACTCCGTCCATCATCCCCTGTTGTATCGTTATGGGCAAAAAGGCAGGAATCACGAGGTTTAGCAAGGAAGAATCTCCACATAAGGATGTAAAAGGGCAATTTCTAGAACAAGGTCCTTGAGATGCCTTACGGCAGGGATTCTTGAGGGCAGACAAAAGGGTAAAAATAGTCAGTGCTGGGTGGACAAGGCACTTGCAGCCCAGGCATGGCCATGGGGGCCACGAACGTCAGATATTCGGTAGCAAGTTGAAGCCTCGAAGCCACGACCCGCTGTACCAAGTGAGCAACAGAAGTAGAGCTATCACGACAGTCCGAAGTTATGGTTATTAATATGCCATAAATCATATGATGTACACTGTATAACCCATTAAAAAAATGCCTTATGCTGTATTCCTAGATAAGACAAATGAGCATGTTGATGATCAAGGTCACATGACAAGGTGTACCAACTTATGATGAGAAAAAACCGCGGCCGTTCTAACACCACACAAAATGTCTTGGTGTACATAATTGATGGGTAAAAAAGAATGGGGGGAGGGTCCGGGAGTTGCTCGAACAGCTTAGGGAGTTAGGTCGTAGTATGCCTTTGTCAAACTCTGATTCTTAGGGCCTTATGTATAAAGCCCCAAGGTGATCAACTCTGTGAAAGGGTATCAAGTTTGGGAGGTGGCCTATGTAATAATAAGTCGAATTGCAATTTCATTCATCATTTTAAAAATCTTTATTCGAATTCTTGAAAATTCATAAAAGCACATATACAATAATACAATTCATAAAAATCCATGACAATAATAATAACAGTATTCGTAATCAGACACTGGTAAGTCAAATTTAGGCATTTTCCATCATCTTTCGAGCATGAACTGCAGTTTATAAGAAAGTGCAGGTACGACAAATTATCTACTCATTATCCAGTGAAAGCAGCAACTGGTAGGATTCATCCAGGGTGATTGGTCTATGTTTTTAAAAAAAGGGGATTAAAAGCCAGTTAGCATATTTCAAATAATAATTACATGAAAAGAAAAAATGTAAGTCATTTTGGTCGCTTAGCCCATTACAGGGACAGCTTATTTTGTTCGAGCTTAGATGGTGCCCCAAGGGAAAGTTTAACAGATATCTAATGGATCCAGCCCTTAATCTGAATAAAAGACTTCTTTCCCAATGTGTCATCGGTAAAATTAAGTACAATGGTAGGGGATATCTGTATAGTCCCGTATCCATGTACTTTACAACTGTGAAACCGTTTAGGAACATTAGGTAGGTGGAGGTAGTTCCTTCAACTACTGTCTGTTCCAGCCAAGGCAGCAAGACACAATTATCGGAATGTGGGGGCATATTATCAAGAATGGGCGTTACATTATCGCCGCTTTTATCGGCAGGAAACTGCCGATAAAGCGGCGATAATAGCCTTGATAATATGCTCTATGAATTCCAATCGAAGCCCATGTTATATGTCTTTGCATCTAACATGGGCTTCGAATTGAATTCATAGAGCATATTATCAAGCCCATTATCGCCGCTTTATCGTCAGGTTCCTGCCGATAAAAGCAGCGATAATGTAACGCCCATTCTTGATAATATCCGCCGTGGTGTTTTTCATTTTTAGGTTTGCAAAGGGGAAGCTGTGGATGTAACAGATACCGTACCTTTTGAGGTGTCGGTATCTGATCAATGCTTTGAGGTCGCGACTATCAAATATTAAAATTGCCCCTTTCACATCCTCTATTTGTGATTTGTAATGGGTCGCAAAACCCCTTTTATGAGTAGTTTCCAACTAGTAAATAATAGGGTTTGTGATCTGCGACAGCAAAACTGATTTATATTTCAGGCTGTAATCCTGTATCTAGATCACTGTCCGTGTACTACACAACACCAGTGCTCTTTGCCAGCACGTGCCTTCAGAACTGCAGGGACTGCCTCATTCTGTCCATCTGGCTAGGCGGGTGCTGCCTATGGATTTTAGTTCTAACTATATTATAATTTGTGTGCCGATCTCTCACAGATCCTGCTCCGTTCATAGCACTGTGCCCCAAGAAAAGAAAAGAGCACCTCTCTGGTCACTCATCCATGAAATCAAAACACTTCCCACATAGAATGATAATGAATACATCCTCTGCCAGCCCTACACTCCCTCATGGGGTAGCATGCTACCAGTCCAAAAATGTCCTTCGACACCCCACATGAATCACTGTACAATACAATACAGTAGCAGCGCCCTGATTCTTAATGTCAAGATCAGGCTTTTGTTGGCTCTTCACCCTGCCTCTGTCCAGTGCCACTGTACCTGCTGCACTAATTTTAGCTGCTTCCTTATGCTCCATGTTTGGACTTGGACTAGACTGCAGGGAGATTTTCACTTCCTTCATCTCTGCTGCCACTGAGGCGTAGAGTAGATTGGAGGAGAGTGTTATACAATGAACTGTCGTACAGTGAAGTGTCCTAGAGTGGGGCGTTGAAGAGTGGAGTAGAGTGGAGTGGCATGCAGCGAAGTAGAGTGTTGTAGAGTGGAGTGGCATACAGTGGAATGGGGTGGAGTGGCACAGAGTGGAATAGCGTATAGTAGAGTGGTGAACAGTGGAGTGGCGTATAACGTAGAGGCTCAGAGTGGAGTGGCATGTCATTGAGAAGAGTAGAGTGGCGGCATCTTGTACATTAGAGTAAAGTGTTGTGACATAGAGTGGCGTGTCGTACAGTGTAGGGGTGTAGAGTGGAGTGGCATAAAGGGAAGTGACATACAGTGGAGGGGCGTAGAGTAGACCGGAGGAGAGTGTTGTAGAGTGGACTGTTGTAGAGTGCTGTAGAATGAAGTGTCGTACAGTGTGGTAGAGTGGGCTAGCATGGAGTGGCGTAGAGTAGAATAGTGTACAGTGAGGTAGCATAGAATGGAGTGGCATAGAGTGGAGTGACATATAGTGGAGTAGTTTGAGTGGAGGGGTGTGTTGTAGAGTAGAGAGAAGTAGAGTAGAGTACAGTGGTCTGTCAGAGTAGATTGGAGTGGCGTAGATTAGAGTGGTATGCCATACAGTAGAGTTGAGTGGCGTGTTATAGAGTGGCATGGCATATGGTGTAGAGGCATAAAGTGAAGTGGTATAGAGTGGAGTGGTGCAGAGTAGAGTAGCATTGAGGAGTGTGCAGAAGAGTGTCATACAGCTGA
Organism: Lissotriton helveticus; assembly: GCF_964261635.1. Taxonomy (NCBI): domain Eukaryota; kingdom Metazoa; phylum Chordata; class Amphibia; order Caudata; family Salamandridae; genus Lissotriton; species Lissotriton helveticus. Next base: position 898,072,876 of record NC_136071.1, read on the forward strand.
CTGTCATAGAGTGGAGTGTCCTGAATGGGACCAGATAGAGGGGAGAAGAATAGTGTGACATACAGTGGAGAAGAGTGCTGTAGAGTGGAGAGGCTACTATAGAGTGTCATACATTGTGGTAGAGTGAAGTCGAGTGGAGTGGCATATAGTGGCATTCAGTGGAGTAGTGAAGTACAGTGGAGTACAGTGCAGCAGGATCTCATTGAGTACAGTGAAGTAAAGTGATGTGCAGTGGCCTAGCTGGAGTTTACATAGAGTGTTGTAGGGTGTAGTATGGTGTTGTATAGTGGCATAGAGTGGAGTAGAGTGTCGTAGAGTGGCATAAAGTGGAGGAGAGTGTGGCAGTAGAGTAGAGGTTCCTATATGGGACAATTGTAGAATGCCATAGTGTAGAGAAGAGTGCTGTAGAGTGGAGTGATGTGTTGCAGAGTATAATAGAGTAGTGTAGCATTTATGGTAGCTTCGGAAGCCGGATTGGGAGGTGTCCAGGATGTGGTTCTCCTCGATGAACTCGGAGACTTGGGTGTTGATGACCTTCTCGATGACGGTGGCTGGGAAGAGGGAGATGATCTGAAGTTCTTGAGGTCTGTCAGGCCAGCGGATGGATCCTTCAGCAGGGGGTTGATCTCAGCGCATTTCCAGTTGTCAGGGATGGTTTTGGTTTCGATGGAGCAGTTGATGGTGTGGTGAAGTGTGGAACGATGGAGGTGGCCGCTCTATGGAAGATGTGGTATGAGCAAGGATCCGATGGGGCTCCTGAGTGGATGCTCTTCATGGTCTTGAATATGTCTGTGGCTAGCGGAGTTCAGTTGAGCATGATATTTTGGGGTGTGGTGCAGTTGCCTGCAGTGGTGGCGGGCATAGTAGCGGGGTCTTGGGTGTCAAAGCTGTAGTAGATCTGCCTGATCTTGTGGAAGTAGAAGTTGCCGAGTTTGTTGCAGAGGTCTTGGGAGGGTGGGGCTTCTGTGGTCTCACTTCTGGGCCTGGAGAACTCCTTGTTGATGGCGAAGAGTTCTTTGTTGTTGTATGCGTTGGCATTGATTCTGTCCTGTAAGGCCATTTTCTTTGTGGTTTTCAGTAGAAGATGCTGTGCGTTGACAGCGGATTGGAAGGTTGCGTGGATTTCCTGGTTTTGTTGGTCTTCCATCACTTCTCAAGTCGTCTGGACTCATGGAGGGCGGGAGTGAATCAGCGGGCTGTCTTGGAGTGTTGCTTGTCTGGTGTCTGCTTGAGGGGGCCAGAGTGTCAGTGCATTTGGAGATCCATTGGTGAAGGTTTTGTGCTGCAGTGTTGGCGTCTGTTGGTGTTGGCGGAGTAGTCGTGTGAGGAAGTTGGCAAGAAGATCTTCTGTGGCCTTGTTCCAGCTATGATGGGGATGAGGAGTGTGGTTGGTAGTGTACGGTGTGCATGGCAAAGGTGAGATGCACGCAGTGGTGGTCGGTCCAGCGGAGTTCGGTGGTGTGGCTGTAGGTGATGTTCTTGCTGGTGGAGAAAATGGGGTCGAGCAGGTGTCCAGCTGAGTGAGTTGATGTGGTGACTATCTGCTTGAGTCTGATTTTGGTGAGGTTCACCAGTAGGGAGGTGGTGTTCTGGTCACTGGGGTTGTCCAGGTGGAAGTTGAGGTTTCCGAGTAGGATGTAATCGGTGGATGCTAGCGCCTTGGGAGAGATAAGGTCATTGATGGTGTTGGTGAAGTGCGGGTGGGGGCCAGGAAGACCTGTAGATGAGGGTGCCGCAGAGGGTGTTGTTGGTCTGGATCTGGAAGGGGAGGTGTTCCATGGTTGTCCTTGGGTCGTTTGAGTGCGTGGTCAGTCGGAGGGGGTTCTTGTGGATGATGGCGATGTCTCCTCCTAGTCAGTCTGTGCAGTCCTTGCGGGTGGTTTTGTAGCCATTGGGGATGGTCCGGAACAGAGGTTGATCAAGGTTTCCGTGAAGAAGGCGATGTCGGGAGAGGTGGCGTCGAGGAGGTCCTGGATTTCTGTGGCGTGTTTGTAGAGGGATCGCACTTTGAGGAGGATGCAGTTGAGTTGGTCAAGTGTGCTGTCGGTCGGTTGGGTGGCAGGAGGATCTGGCATGCTGGTGTGGGTGAGGATGCGGCTGCAGTTAGAGCAGGAGAAAGGTCCTTGGGTCTTCTTTGGTGACGCGATCTGGCAGGCGGCATGGCGTCCTGAGTTGTAGGCGAGGGGGATGCTGGGGTTGAAGAACTGTAATCTTCATTTTCAGGGGTCTCACTAATACAAAGAACTTGGCACAGAAGCTGAAATATGAAAAGACATCTTTATTAAACTTAATTAAGTGAGACTACGTCACACAGAAGCCTTTAGCAACTGAATGAGGCTGTCTAAAGAGTACAAAACACAGAGGCCTTTTATATGCTTAGGGTTACAAACTCAGCATAAAAGAAAGGGGCAGTCCTAGCTTCTGCAGGCATGAAAAGTACCTAATATGGACATACAAGATCTGCAAAATATTAGCCAATAGGAGAACATTAAAAAAAAAAGCATCATATAACCAGAACGTCCCCCTTACGTCGTGTTTCTGCCCAACCCACAAGTAAATTAACTACAGCACCTATAGGTCAATCAGTAATGGCAGAACATGTCTGTATGCAGTTAGGCCAGCTGATGTCTGAGATTGATTTCAAAGCCAGGACAGAGGGGGGTTTTCAACACGTTGCAGTCCAAAGGGCAGAGACACTTCATGAATAGAGCAGCCTGTGTAAAGGCAACACAAATTGACGACACATGTAATATGGAGTCAAAATTAAAGAACCTCAGACCCTCCTTTTGCCATTACACAGGCAAATCCTAATTCATTGCTAGGTGAGCATTCTACTCATTTTATACAAACAGGTATATATAAACTATCAGCAGGAATACAAAGAGAACAAAGCATTTAACATTCAGATAGCAAAAGAAAGTAATGACCACTATTACAAACACTTTTATCATATTTTTTCACAACCCTACGCAAAAGCAAATCCTAAAATTATTTTGCAAACATTTTTAGGGCTCCTAGTTATTTCGGTGACTATTGACAATGCCAGTAAAACAATAAGAATCAGTCTCCAAACACCCATTCTATGCAATCGCACGGGAAATACCCAGAGTACGTCGAAGCCTCTCTGGCAGGCTTCTATTGTCCATCAAATCTACTTCTGTTGTTTTCTTCCGCATGGGCCTCTTCATTCAGGCCTTTCCTGAAAAATGGTGCTTCTCAGTATCCGTTGGAGTGCCTTCCTGGCAAACACTCACAGCTCATTCGAAAGTCTCAATGTCTCAAGGCAGTGCACCAATATCTCTCCTCTGCGGCAGGCACTACAGATAGTGTCCTCTTCATTGATCAAGGGCACAGATCATCTTATGCAGATCCGGGTCTACATTCTCAGGCTCCAACACTCATTACTTAGTGTCAGAGGACGCTCAAGCTGCTCTTTCATGGGCAGCAGAATGTAGTGCCTTTTGCCAATCCTGGATCCTCCGGTGCACTGCACTTCCGTTGGAGCAAAGAAAAGGGGGGGTGTGGCCAAAACTCAGGCCAAGGGGCTCAAGGGACTGCACACTGTCAGAGGTTACCAGCACATGACAGGTGGAAAACCGAAGCCTCAATTCTTTCGCTCTTTTGCACTGAAACTCTGGTTCTGTGGCAAAACCAGCTCCTCCTTCTTTTCTGATGTTCAACGCCTTCTGATAAAGCAAGCACAATACTTTGGAGATACCATTGATGGCACGCTGGCGATCGCTGTCTGGGTGCTGGGACTTTTCATCTGTTAACTGTCACTGATGGGATTGTGGGTGAGTTCCGCAGGTTATTATGACTTAATCGCGCAGAACCTAGTGACGTAGGAAATGTGACACAGTTGTTAGTTTCCTTCAATCAAGTACAAAAACAGTTCATTGTATAACAAGGGGACTGCAAGCAGGTGGCCTGCAATCTTTAAAGGAGTGGCCATACGCCATGGGACTATTGTGATCTAAAATACACTGTCATTCTCAAAGGCAATACAAAGACAAAGGCAGTAGGCAAACAGTGCCTCTAGCCTCTTTAATTGGGTTTCCATGTGAGAGCATATCCTCTACCATCTAAGGGTAGATAGCGACATGGGAATTCTATCTGAATGGATGTCCTCAGACATGATGGCATTGTCTAATAGGGCAAACACATTTTTTTCCCCTCAATGATTACATGTATGTGTTCCCTAATTCCTTATCTACAACACCTCAAGAGAGAAATCGCAAAATTCATATTATCAGGGACATGTAGATACCTCCCTTTAATAATTGTGCATCAGGTGGACTATGCAATACAAAAGCTAATGATCAAAATGTGGAAACAAAAGACAAGAACTAGAGAGTCCTGGTATTTCCATGATTTAGAACACATCTAATCCACCAAAAATTAAAGCAGCAGAAAAAAGGAACTAAAAACCAAATTAGAATAGGCATTGAATTTGTCATATTCAAAAAAACGTAAGGTGTCTCCTATTGAGATGGAAAACTTAACTTACTATAGTATTGAGTCAGTTAACCAGTCCATCACTACCCTGACAGTCAGACTGGAAAACATCAGAGTAGGCCTAAAGAAAATTCTTGAAAACCAGTCTGGTCATACAAAAGGGAATTATACATATTATGGGTGTCTCTGGTACATTACTGCAATCTGGAAGTGTGAACCTGAACAATACAAAAAATAATAAAAGGGCTAACTGGTGAAAGGAATATGGAAAAGAGAAATGGAACTAGGACACAGCTAAAATCCCAATAGCTAGGCACGATGCGACATCGGTCAGGGGAGAAGTAACAAAAGAAACAAAATCTGTAGGAAGAACAAGGAATTACTTGGGTGAACAAAAATCAAAAATAGTTCACAAATTTTAACTCTACCACTGGCCGCTAAACCATATACGGTAATCTCAGCTAATGTTCCAGTTCCTTCTTCAGAGAAAAATGAAACCTTGTTTCCTTTATGGTACAAAGCCATACACTACTCAGGAAGCAGAACAAAACTGACTAATGTAATATAGAAATTAGGTCACCATGTACAAGAGTCACAAATCTATAATTTATCCTTACGTCCAAGCAGGATACATAAATTTAGGGCTGCCTGTTCCTTAAAGGAAGGGGGGGCAGTAGCATGACTAACAGCAGGTGACACACTTTGATCCTGTATATCTCTTTTATTTTACTTCAATACTATATAGCCAAATTTGACATACACTGGTGAAGTGTTGTCCGTCTTGTTCACAGCATAAAAAATCATATCTGTGAAATTTAGTATCAGCGCAAATTCACCCAACTGTTGTGCTTCGATATACATCGTCATGTAGAACCCTTCACAACACAGGTGAACTTGTAATAGTATCTAAAGCAGCAACATAAAAGAAAAACATGCATAAAATAAAAAAAAACAGACACATGCCAAGCCATCAAATATACGTGCTGTATATCAAGCACAAAAAGCATAAACAAAGTACAATATCATATGTAAATAAGCAGTAACACACAACACCATTGCATGCACTTTATGCACTGTGCTTAATTTGTCAGGTTTAAAATCCTCACCCTCCTTTTGACAGCAGATCACCAGTTAGTGGGGATTTAGCTGTCAAACACAATTTACTGTGTCGCTTCTGACACACAGGACCAGCAGGAACAATTCATAAAAGGATAAAATGCAAAAATATGTAAAACGCACGAACATTTCTTTTTAAAAGAAGTCATAATGAAAAAAACACATCTTTTTCAACATACTGCTGACACTGCACATAACACACAAAATATCAACTGTAACCAACCATCTTTTGAAAACATGCTAAACCACCTTAATTGTGACGTCCCAAAAACTCTTTCACAGACACTTTGCGTGTCCCGTGCGCCAACACCCTTTGAGGCCCTGCTTTTCCAAGCAATGATTTCTCCATCTGTTTACACTTACTCCTATCCTACCTCACTCTAAGGCTGAAAAAGACAAAAAACCTTCCCAACTCTTTCTAACCTGCAATAACCAACCCTATTTAAAAACACATGATATATATATTACTCCTGTCAGGGGCTACAATTTATTTCTATACTTAGATTATTAAAACAGTTACTGTGAATAATTTGTAGAACATAACACACATACCAGTTTTTAGAACAAATGCTTGTTTGCAATGGTACTCATTTCATCAACCTTAAATGGATGAAAGTCTCAGTTATGTCCAGCCAAAATTAAAACCTTCCACCCTGATATTAAACTCAAACCTCTGCACCAGGCACATTGGCTCACTGAGCCATTTAAAAGCAAACCCAAATGGGAACAACCTGCAAATTTGTATTATACCTAAATGTATGCATTTACTGAAGCCTAAAGCACTTTAAAGCTATTGTAAATGGCGAAAATGCCCACATTTTACCCAAATTGGACTTTGATATTTGGGGCACTTAAAAATAAAGATCCTACAATTGCATTACTTATTAATCATCCTCAGAATGTTCTTTACAAATTGCAGAGATTGGACATTAGACATATCTCATGCAAATCCTTAGAAAAATGAGTTTGTCACGCCTGCGCCAAGTGAAATTCTATATGCTAATGTCCTCATTATGCAGTATAACATAACTTAAATTAAATTACAATGCTAGGAAGTCACAGTATAAGTATTAAGCTTCATAAATAGTAAAAAACGAATTTTGTAGCACCTATTTTTATAACCCAATCATTTTTGATAATTCCACATATTAAGGCTCTGTAATTCCTCGAATCTGACTTCATTTTCTTTTTTTCTGCTCTGTGCCATGTTGGCCTGCAAAGATAGCCTGGCGAACAAGGTGGTACACATTAACCAGATTTACTCTGAAATAAACTGTAAGAAACTGACCTCTTCACCCGAAACTGACCTCGCAAAGCCAATTTCCCTGATTGATCTTTATCTGAAATTGCCAATCAATGTTCAAGACATCGTTAACTTTTTAGTTTCCTTTCACTTGCCTTATCTTGTTTCAGCATCTGTTACTGTTTCTTTCTTTTTAAATGTTTCTTCATTACATGGGTTAATTATTATTTAGCAACAGAGCCAAGAATATGCTTACAGAAGTGCTTAAAGAGAGGGAAAAAAAACCTTAATTGAAATGTCTTTCTATAATACAAAATAATGAACCTTAGTTTTGGAACCTTTTTAAAACAACATTCTGAAATGCAAAGTTTCACCCATGCAACTGAGGGGAAAGTCCTGGCTGAATAAATATTCCTGTTTATGTAGCTTGTCTCTCAATGTTTGTAACATGAGCACAATGGCAATCTATTTAAAACTAAAACTAAGACATTTCAAGTTTCAAAATGCGTGTGCAATACAGCAAGGTCCAATGTATTCAGATGATGTGTTTGCCTGTTAATATCTAATACAATATATCTAAGGAAAATGCTGTAAGTTTATTTATTTTTTGCAAAACACCCAATTTCGTTTTTGGTGCCTTTTTTATTCCTAGTGAATGTGAATTTACATTTTAGTTTTTAAGCATTTAGACATTTTGCTTAATAGACTGAAAACATCAAAAAGAAACACAAACACACATTTGAGCTCATTTCAGACATAAACAGAAAGGGGTCAAACACTCAGGACACACAATACGGCGCGCTTTAGCCATGCATTTCATAAATAGCGCCAACGCTATTCACTTACAGAAATTGCACTAATGGGAAAACCACATAGACATTTAAACACACATTTAACCCACAAACCAATACTCAGGACAGAAACAAAGGACAGCCCACAGACTGTACTTAAACCAAACCATTTGTAAATACTAGTTGTAAGTCATATTTACAAGAAACGCTTCTCAATTGTGTTCCAAAAGACTGCAAAAATAGACTGCTACATATCCAAGTAGCCAAAACACACTCAATTCACTAGCTTTGGCTGGCAGAACACCAAAAATCGCTCTGCATATCTTCATTCATACAATTGCACAGAACAAAGGATCCTTATATGTATTATGTCCATATTTTAATTCCCTGGGGATACAGAATCACCAAGGAAGAAATATGTTTGTATACCTAAACCTATTTAGGTATTCCTTCTAGGAGAGCCGGCTAATTAATTTCACATCACACTATGGTACCTTCCAAATAAAGCATCACATTCCTCTATGTGAGCTTTGAAACAAGCATCCCAAAAATATTGCAAAATATACAATATTATAATTAAAGTAGTGCTTAATGTACTTTTCGTACGTGCACCGTTCAACAAAACCAAATAGAGAAAAATCTCCTCATTACCTATCTACACAAATTGCAATTTGCATATCAAATCCATACAAATCAAAAGTTGGCCAACACAAATTCCAAAGTTCCAAAGCTACAGTAAGCGTTACTAAACTACCTTACTCTTACCAATCAAAAGGTTGTCCAAATTCTAACTGCCAAGTTTTAAATGACCTAACGGTCCTTTTTTAGAATACTCACGCCAAAAAGGTTCTCAGTCAGGAGTCACATCATGTGGAGGATCAAAATCAGGAAGATCAGAAATATACTGGGCTGCAAAGACAAAGAATCTCCAAAATCCTTGTGCACAGAGTAGTAGAGTTCCGTCCTGTCCTCCTCAGTAGATTTCATTCACCTGACAAGATCACTCCGTCAAAAAGTCACTTCTCTGATGAAGCCCACGTTGGCCGCGCCATTTGAAGAACTGTAATCTTCATTCTCAGGGGTCTCACTAATACAAAGAACTTGGCACAGAAGCTGAAATATGAAAAGACATCTTTATTAAACTTAATTAAGTGAGACTACGTCACACAGAAGCCTTTAGCAACTGAATGAGGCAGTCTAAAGAGTACAAAACACAGAGGCCTTTTATATGCTATGGGTTACAAACTCAGCATAAAAGAAAAGGGCAGTCCTAGCTTCTGCAAGCATGCAAAATACCTAATATAGACATACAAGATCTGCAAAATATTAGCCAATAGGAGAACATTAAAAAAAAAAGCATCATATAACCAGAACGTCCCCCTTACGTCGTGTTTCTGCCCAAACCCACAAGTAAATTAACTACAGCACCTATAGGTCAATCAGTAATGGCAGAACATGTCTGTATGCAGTTAGGCCAGCTGGTGTCTGAGATTGATTTCAAAGCAAGGACAGAGGGGGGTTTTCAACACGTTGCAGTCCAAAGGGCAGAGACACTTCATGAATAGAGCAGCCTGTGTAAAGGCAACACAAATTGACGACAAATGTAAGATGGAGTCAAAATTAAAGAACCTCAGGGTCATAGTAGTGGAAGGTCCAAGAACCAGGGTCCGTGGCGCTGGGCATGGCCCATGCATGGACGGGTGCAGACAGGCCTGCCTTTGGCACATCAGCGGTTAAAAAAAATAGACTTAAAAAGAGGTTTTTAAGGGAGGTCAGTTTGGCCCCTGTTACGAGTGTCCATTTAGCAGTTTATCCAATAAGACAACCGGTTCAGTGATAAGGAGAGATATATATTCTCCTTCAACTCACAAATTAAAGGATCAATAATTGGGGAGATTTGTTTAAAGTACTTGTTATGCCAGAAACCGGTCCTCGGAAGCTTGTTTTCCGGTCCAGGGAAGGCATGGCTTGGCGTTCGGGCTGGACTGTTTCCATGAGGCACAGGGTCAGACTGATTTGCATATGGCCATGTCTGAACTGGGGTGGCAGAGTGGGCTAAAGAACGGTGATGGATCAAAGCCAGATCTTTTGACTGGGTGTGAGTGTTTGATTGGTTCAGATGCTCCGTCCATCACCACCCCCTTTTGTACTGGTTTGTTTGCCATAAGTGTGTCAGGGTATGCTCAGACGTGAGTCCCTTGCTCACTTTGCCACTGGATTCAAGCAAGCTGGGCTGAAGACGGCTGTAATGCCAGAAACCGGTCCTCGGAAGCTTGTTTCCGGTCCAGGTAAGGCATGGATTGGCAGTTCGGGCTGGACTGTTCCCATGAGGCACAGGGTCAGACTGATTTGCATATGGCCATGTCGGAACTGGGGTGGCAGAGTGGGCTAAAGAACAGTGATGGATTAAACCCAGATCTTTTGACTGGGTGTGAGTGTTTGATTGGTTCAGATGCTCCGTCCATCACCACCCCCTTTTGTACCGCTTTGTTCGCTATAAGTGTGGCAGGGTATGCTCAGACGTGAGTCCCTTGCTCACTTTGCCACTGGATTCAAGCAAGCCGGGCTGAAGACGGCTGTAATGCCAGAAACCGGTCCTCGGAAGCTTGTTTCCGGTCCAGGGAAGGCATGGCTTGGCAGTTCGGGCTGGACTGTTGCCATGAGGGACAGGGTCAGACTGATTTGCATATGGCCATGTCTGAACTGGGGTGGCAGAGTGGGCTAAAGAACGGTGATGGATTAAACCCAGATCTTTTGACTGGGTGTGAGTGTTTGATTGGTTCAGATGCTCCGTCCATCACCACCCCCTTTTGTACCGCTTTGTTCGCCATAAGTGTGGCAGGGTATGCTCAGACGTGAGTCTCTTGCTCACTTTGCCACTGGATTCAAGCAAGCCGGGCTGAAGACGGCTGTAATGCCAGAAATCGGTCCTCGGAAGCTTGTTTCCGGTCCAGGGAAGGCATGGCTTGGCAGTTCGGGCTGGACTGTTCCCATGAGGCACAGGGTCAGACTGATTTGCATATGGCCATGTCTGAACTGGGGTGGCAGAGTGGGCTAAAGAACGGTGATGGATTAAACCCAGATCTTTTGACTGGGTGTGAGTGTTTGATTGGTTCAGATGCTCCGTCCATCACCACCCCTTTTGTACCGCTTTGTTCGCCATAAGTGTGGCAGGGTATGCTCAGACGTGAGTCCCTTGCTCAATTTGCCACTGGATTCAAGCAAGCCGGGCTGAAGACGGCTGTAATGCCAGAAACCGGTCCTCGGAAGCTTTTTTCTGGTCCAGGGAAGGCATGGCTTGGCAGTTCGGGCTGGACTGTTCCCATGAGGCACAGGGTCAGACTGATTTGCATATGGCCATGTCTGAACTGGGGTGGCAGAGTGGGCTAAAGAACGGTGATGGATTAAACCCAGATCTTTTGACTGGGTGTGAGTGTTTGATTGGTTCAGATGCTCCATCCATCACCACCCCCTTTTGTACCGTAAAGTACTTGTTAGCCTGAAGAAGGTGGTGAACCATTAGATGCCACCAAAATGCGTCGCTTCTGTGTCTAAAAGAATACCTTAACAACACCTAGTCTGAATATAGCTGGTTCGGCTTGAACATTTGAAATAACATCTGGCTTGGATAAAAGGAAAGATATCTCATGTATATATGGAATGTGATACATTAGCTCTTATTTTTCTGTATCTAATGTGTCCTCAATGTGCAGCAGGCTGTTGTTTTTGTGGCTTAGAAAATATATTTTTAAGTTCTCCCTTGTTTGTGAAATTAAATGTTTTTAATATGTGTTTTTAACATTATGCTTTGAGAAAATATCTGTAAAGAATTTTTTTTAGCATAGTTTTTGAAATACAGCAAATAAAAAAAGAGTATATGTCTATCTTATATTATGCTCTGAGTTTCTAATTGGTGCTAGTGAAATATTTATGACTGAAGGCAGTGTGACTGTGGTGTATGCTTTAAAAAGAGCCCAAAGGGATCATTTTTGATAGTGTGTAACATCAGCGGTGTAGCCACGCAGCGGCCATCAGTAAGCAGGGCTGGGGGACTGGACAGCTGGGAGGCAAGAAATGCGGGAGCGAGAGGGTCACTAGCAGGGGAGAGGCCGTAGGGATAACAGCAACAGGGGCGAGGGTGTTAAAAAAAGGGAAGAAAAAGGTAAAAAAGGAATAAGCTGAATAAAGTCAGAAATCAGAAAAAGCAGACAAGAGAGGCAGAGGGGTGGCCTAACAGCAGAGCAGTGACTCTCTACCACTAGACCACCAGATATGAGGCGCAGGCAGAAACCTGCGGGTGGAGGTGGGCTTCGAACTCCTGACCAAGGGTCAGCAGCAGCAACCAGGGCAGCAGCAGCTACCAGGCAGAGCTTCACTGTGAAGAGAGCAAGTCCACTAGAAGGTCAGTATTTGCTACTTCCACTCCAATCTACGTAACAGTAGGGAAAGTGTTGGACTTCAGAGAGGTTCAAATGGCCATTGCCACTCCAGTCTAAACAACAGTAGGGAAGGTGTTGACCTCTGAGGTGGTCAAATGTACTATTCCCATTCCACCCCAAGCAAAAGCAGGGAAAGTGTTGAATTTCGGAAAGGTTAAGATTTGCTATTCCTACTGTAATATAAGCAACAGCTGGAAAAGTTCTGGACATCAGAGGGATTAGATTTGCTATTCCCAGCCCAATATATATATAAAACAGAAGGAAAAGTATTGGACTTCAAAGGGTTTATACTTACTATTCTCACTGCATTCTAAGCAACAGTATGGAAAGTGTTGGACTTTGAAAGGCTCATATTAACTATCCTCACTTCAATTAAGCTATAAGGACAGCACGAGAATTGGATGGACTAGATTTACTACTCCCACTCCAATTTAAGCAACAGTAGGGAAAGTGTTGGACTTCAGAAAGGTAACATTCCAACACAGTCATTTAAAAAAAATATTTAAATACCTAAAATGATTAACCATTGTTAAACTAAAAAATATATATTGTGTACATTTAAATAAAATGCACAATTTATTATAAATGTACAAAAACACATATAATTAAATGAAATATTTAAATAAACATAAGTTGTATTTACTTCTCTCACTACTACCAAAAAACCACAAACACCAAGAAGATAAATAATTAAAATATAGATAAAACAATAATACAATTAAAATAAATGAAACATATAAAACTATTAAATATAATATACACTTGCTTATATATATATTACTAATTATTTCTTACATAGTCTAAATAAAACAATTTTTTATATTAAATATTCAATGAAAAATTATATGATTTATAAATTTAATATTTAAATAACAAATAATTAATAAAGAAAACTATTTTCATTTAAATAATTTCTCACCCTATTCCCCTACAAACTGAACGTGCGGTTAAATTAGCAATAACTACTTACACTATACAAAATCTAAATTAAAAATCTGAAATTAAACCCAAATAAATGAAAGAACAATTAAACAATTAAAATATTTCATAATAACCATATAAATATTGATTTGACCTTATATTACTTAACATTAAAAAACAATTAGTTACAATGTATTTAACCTTTCACCATAATACCCTAAAAACTCAATATCCCGCTACAAAATTACAAACTACTTAAGGTAGGTATTTGTAGATCGCACATTTACTCTTAGGCATCTTGGCTCTAACAGATGTTTATTGTTAAACTCAATGGTACTCATTTTATCGACCTCTGATGCATGAAAGGCTCAGTGGACCCACTGGGATTTGAACCTACGACCATGAGGGCAAACACGTGGCCATGCAGTAGACACATTAGTCCACTGAGCCACAAGACCCACCTAATTGCCTTTAAAAAATTAAATTACACATTTAAAATTGCAAACTATATTTAAAAAAAAGACAATTTTACTAATATTATTAGTATTTATATTTAATTGAAAACAATGTTTTTTACAACTATACTATAGTACATAATATTACCTACAACAATTATCTCAATTACCATATTGTATACAATAAAACCTGCATTCTTAATTCTGATATTCTGTTTCAGTATATTTTTGCAGTGGTGACATTTTTCACAACATATTTATTTCACATGTTATGTTGCAATCAATATTTGTTTCATTCACCATATTTAACATGTACCCATTTTGAAAATGTCCTTTTTCTCATGAAAAGTGTAGTTACACAACTATTAGTGATTTTCTCTACTCCGGCAGAAAGGGACCACAAACCTAATTGCAAAATGAGAAGCTTACTTATGAGACCATTGTGACACTTTTACCCCACCGTTGCGTCACTTTTTGTAAGGCAGCAGCTGCATAAATAATGCGCCATGTTGCACCATATTTACAAAGTGACGCTTCTAAGCAGATGCGCCACTTTGTAAAGCCCTGCGCCACAGTATACCTGTGTCTGGTATAATGTATGTACGGTGGGCATTCCCCTGCAAAAAGCCTTGTAGGAATGGCACAGTGAAATCTATCAGCTTTCACTGTGCCACTTCTAGGATGCTACTGCATCACAACCTTATGCCTGGTGTAAGGGTGACACAGTGCAATGGGAATAGGCCTCCCCATGCATTGCTGGAGTTGCATCATGCTTATGACACAACTTCATCAATGAGTAGGTTTGGCACCAACAGATACGTCAGGATTCCTGACATATCTGCCATTCCTTGCGACATGGTGCGCCATACAATAAATGCAACGCATTCATTGTGTCGCAAAGAGGGCGCACTGAAAAGTGTTGCATCGCTGCTTTCACGCATGGCCATAGTGTCATGGAACTTTGCAGGCATAAGGGGGTAGGTGGATCCCCCCCACTGGCTTGAGTTTATCAATCAACATGAGATCTGCCTGCTGCAGGAAACATGGAGTTTGTGTCGTGTATTTATTCCTGGGTTTAAAACACTCCGTAAACCAGCTATTCCTTCTAAACATGGCCGGCCCTCAGGTGGGCTTCTCATATTAACAAATATCTCAATAAATTGTGATATCAAGGAACCCACATAGCCTTGGGGTCAGGTTAGGCAATGGAAAGGGCAAATTTATTGATATGTATAACGTCTATGCCAGAAGCAATAGAGGAGGAAGCTCTCCAACTTTTCACGTCCTGGACAATCTGCTAGAGGCCAGGCATGATAGCCACCCCCCTAATAGATGGAGGTGACTTTAGTGTCAGCTTTGAGCCACTTGACTGGGTTGATTCTAATGAGGGGGCAGAGGAGGATAGAGTATGGATGGTACCGCCCTTAGAGTTCCCTCCAATCACAAAATGGTTGCAAGCAGCATTACAGCTAAATGCCATAACCTTGGAGTATAGGTTAAGGGCCACCAACGAGAGAACCAGCTCTGACAAGGTGGAGGGGAATGACCTTCAGAGGACCAAATGGGCCAAATGGGGCAAGCAGGATTGATTACCTACTTGTGGATCTCACCCTATGGCCCAAAGTCAGGGACATGGCCATCTTCCCGTCCTGTGACAGTGACCATGATCCCCTTAGTATGATTATTGAGCATCCTTGGGGCGAAAAGGTGAGGGTCTACTCAACTCCTCTAAGAACCAAGGAGGTAATCCCCACTAATGACAAACAATGACCCAAATGGCCTGCTATTTTGTTAGATGTACTAAAGACTATTTAATTATAAACAACATAGCAAGGCATTTGGAGTCCTTGTTTGTAGTGAACGAGAATCTGACTACTCGACCCAGAAGTATTCCCTGCATACAGATTTTTTTGAGCACCTGGCCAGCGCCTATTTTGTTTCCAGCAATAAGAGTAGACCAAAGCAGGGGAGAATAACTGGAACAAATCTGTGGTTTAACAAAGAGTGCAGGGCACTGAGAGGGAGATTATCTGTAGTTATTAAAAATAGGGACATTTCTATGATGCGTGAAGTCAGAAAGGAATATAAGCAGGCACAACATAATGCCAAGAGGGAATCGGATGAGAGGAGATGGGAAGATCTTGGGGAGGCTAGCCGACACCCAGATTGCAGGATGTTCTGGTCACTTGTGGCTAAGGGCAACTTTGAAAGATCACCTCCCCTGGCCAATAACATCCCAGTTGTGGAATGGCATAAGCATTTTAGTGATCTGTATTCCATCATAGATACCCAAGTTAGACCCCAGATGCCCATTGACTTAGGCCACGCAGCAGTTAGCCTTTCGTTCTCAAGGGAGGAGATCCTGTCCTCATTGGACGCAATCTCACCAGGCAAAACCCCAATGGTATTCCTGGCGACCTCTTTTGCTCTGATAGGGAAAACTGGGCTTTATACTTCATGACACTAGCTAACGACATAGCCGACGGGCAGAGGATTCCAGACTCCTGGAAGGGGGCCGAAGTGATACAGATTTTTAAGAAAGGGGACAGGTCGAAGTCCCCCAACTACCGCCTGATCAGCCTGATCGACTGTGCTCAAAAGGTCTTCTGCCACTTGCTCCTAGTTAAGATCCAGGATTGGATGGATGAGAATCACATCCTCTCTCCACTCCAAGTGGGTTTCCGGCGGAAGAATGACACTACTGACCGGGTGTTCCGTCTTGTTTTACTGCATTAGAAGTTAGTTGTGCTGGGCAAGGCCGGTCTATATCTTGCCTTTATAGATTTAAAAACAGCCTTCGACCTTGTACCCAGGGATTCACTTTGGCGGGTACTAAGGGATTTAGGGATGCCTTTGTCAATTCTGGAACTCCTGATTAGGCTCAATGAAGATAACTTTGCCCGTGTGAGATGGGGGGATCAGGAACAAAACACAGAGCCCTTCAGAATCCAGCGGGAGGTCCGCCAGGACTGTGTCCTAGCCCCTACACTTTTCTCCCTATACGCTAACCAAGTAGCCAAGCTATTGTGTTCCAACTCAGTCGAGGCCCCGTCATTAGCAAACCATAAAATCCCTACACTCTTATTTGCTGATGACACACACCTGGTCTCAAAAACATCAATGGGCCTCCAACAACTATTAAATCATTTCAAAGTTTTTTGTGATGAAAGGGGTCTGGTTAATATCGATAAAACCAAGTTAATGATGTTGAACCACCACAAGACTTTCAAAGGGAAATTGCTCTTGGACAACATTCCGGTCAAGAGGGTTAGCTCTTTCGACTACCTGGGCATCAAGTTGTTTGAGGGAATGGCCTGGAAGAACCACCTGAAGAAGGCATCTTTGAAATTCTCTCAGATTAATGGAGCTCTAAGGCAGGAGCTTCATCTGTCACACACCAAACCGGTAGCACCTCCCCTTCAACTGTATACCTGTAAGGCAGTGAGCAATGCTCTTTATGGGGCAGAGCTATGGGGCGCAACAAATGCAAGTATCCTCATAGTAGTGGAAAATAAGTTCCTCAGAAGTCTGGTATCGCTCCCCCAAAGCACCCCCTTCTCTCCTTCTCCCTCTTAAACTCGATCTGGGCATAAAGTCCATTAATGACATGGTGAGACTCCGCCCATTGCTCTTTTTGCATAGATTGGCCACCACTCCAGAATTAGCATCTAATGCCGCAGCTTTTAGTGAGGTTCCAGCCTTAGACACTAACAATACCATCAGCTGGATCAAGTATGGGGATAACCTTCGGACAAGCATTGGCTTGCCACAACAGGTCATAGGCCAACCACCGATCTATACTACGGACCATGTGAAGCAATTTTATTGGGCATTGGTTGATCAGAATACATTTGCACAATCCAAACAGGGTTCCTTAGCTGATACCTTTATGTACTTGAAACCCTATTGTTCCCTAGAACGCTTTTTTGATGTCATCAAGGTCCCGATAGGAAATTGTACATCCAGGTTAGGCATGGCAGCCTACCTATTATTGCTTTTACTAATTCTTCGATGAACAATAATACTTGATTCAAGGGCTGTCCTTCCAGTGCTTGTCCATACGAATCACCTGGCCATGTCCTTTTTGCCTGCACATCTTACGTGAAAGCAAGGAGCAAATGGTTAGCTCCTATGTGCAGATAGCTAGGGACCCGAAACTCAGAGGAGGCCATGCGCATTATAAAATCAGATGCCAGACCTCTGTTTGAGTGCGCAACAGTCACATTTTTACGTCACGGCTGGGCGATTAGAAGGAAGGCATTGTTGAAATCCTCCCCTGGCCCTGATAGATAAAATGGCAATAGTGATGACCCGGCAAGCGAGGATTAATTTGTAATTTGAAATGTATGTTTTTAAATTGTATATATCTGTTTTTATGGAATTATTCTATGTACAGTAATATTGTTACTGCTGAATTTTGTACAAGGGCGATAATAAGGGGTAAAAGGGCCTATAATGCATTGTTTGGGTTAACAATCTGATGACTGTCTTATGTAATTGCTGCTAATGCAATAGCACTTTATTCATGTTGCCCCATTCTCCTGGCCTATATCGCCGGCGATAACATAATTATGATATGCCATTTTACTATGTACACTTGAGTACTTACCATCATTCACTTGCACATTATTTTTTTTTTCTTCTTGACTGTTTTATAATTAAGAACGTTATGACTCGATCTGTGTGGCTGTACCCTTTCATGGTTTTTTATCAACTGAAATAAAGTGAATTTGGTGAGAAATTATCTTGAGGCAGACATGGGCACTTTTGAGAATGTTTAAGTATTGTTTAATAAATTCTATTTTCCAATCCAAATATAAAAGGCTGAACAAATAGATGTTTCTCATGTTTCACCTGGGCACATTTTGAGAATGTGTATTCCCATAAAAAGGCTGATGTAGCACTGCCAGCTTTATTTTTTCTTCTCTTGCGCCCAGGACAGCTAGCTCCATTCTGGAAATCCACTTACAGAATGTGTGCTCCCAATCACAGTAAATGTTTAAAGTTTGTTATACAGGTATTTATGTAGTGTGAGCCTGGTTAGCTAGAAAGAGACCCAAGAGCTGGTAGAAGGAATACTTTGAGAGAAGGAAGAGCTTTGTGAGGAGAGGACCATTTCATTCATGAATGAGAGAGACAAAAATGATAAAGATGTGCCAGAGATTACATCTATTTCTATATTTCTATATTGTAATAATCCTAAAGTTTCATAAAGATATGGGATAATTCCAGTTTATCTCTAGTAGTGGCTTGAGTTCCACTATTATCACTTCACGTCATCTCATGTGCATAGACAAAGTGCGCATTCACACCTGAGGGTATCTTGTTGCGGAATACCATATGTTTTTTGTTATCCAAGTCAATAGTACTTATTGTATAGACCTTGGAAGGAATAAAGGCTGAGTGAAAGCACCAGGATTTTTTTTTAAACATCTTTTTATTGAAAGAAAAACAGTTCCATCATAGTACACAGTTTGGAGCAGTGAAAGAGCAGTATTAGCTTACCGTGTGAAAATCACAGCGGTCCAATCATTAACAGTTATAGGGATGATCCACCTTTAGTCCAGTGTGCCCACTAGCCCGGCTCCAGCCTTCAGTCCGTCCCCTGCCCTTCTAACCGCCCTCCCTCTAGGCCTACCCTCCTCCCCTACCCCCCTTCAGAAATGCAGACCGCAATTAAACTGAAAACCAGAGCCTCCCAGGAAGGAGGGAACACAAGCATGTCACGGGCTATGCACGACCGGGCAGGGCCCCACTACTCATCCTCCGAGGCGCCTAGCCACTCTCCTTTGTACCTTCTCCAAGCCTGCCAGATCTTTTCCCACTTTCTGGGGAACCCTGCTGTTATATATGACCTTTTTCTCCCTCTGGCACCATTCCAAGTCCCGTTCCCATTCCTCTATTGTTGGTAGCAGGTCACTCCCCCAGAGACGTGCGATATTTCTCTTCGCCACCATGCTCACCAAGGCCAACCACACCTTATCTCCCTCGGCCCATGTTACCTCTCCCGTGGCCCCCAGTATATGCCACCTGGCCTCCAGCGGTACCTCCGCTCCAACCACCTCCTCCATTATGTCCTTCAACCTGACCCAGTAGGAAAGAATTTTGGGGCAGTCCCAGAGGATGTGAAAGAAAGTACCCTCGTATCCGCACCCTCTCAGGCAGAAGTGTGATGTTGCGTATCCCATTTTGAACTGCACCGTGCGTGGGGTGTAAGACCTATGGTGTATACGGAGCTGTACCAAACGGAACCTTGCCCGGATTGCCACTTCCCTGGGGCACTTCGTATTCTAGTAAGCCCAAATCAGATTCTCATTTTTCCAGCAGTGGCCCGACTGTATCTGGGAGGTTATTAATTAGTTTCTTGTAGGTGAGTGATATAGCCTTATCAATCATCGGGTCTAGAAGCAACCTGTCTTCGAGTGGGGCGTACTCAGGCAGCTGGTCCCCTTGTGTTAAATGCGAGTTTATGGCATGTGTAAATTGTTGGTAGTGGAGGAATTCGCCATTCCTCATCTGGAATTCAGACTACAAGGCCGTGAATTCCACCACTCGCCCCCTCCTCCAGACATCACCCAATAGATCTATGCCGATGAGGCTCCATTTGTGCAGCTCACGGAGTTTCACTACTTCCTTCAGGAAATCGCCCTTCCATAGGGGCGTCTGAGCCGTGAGTTTCCTCTCCCAGCCGAGCAACTTCGTCGCCCGCTTCCATATCTGGACCACCATGGCGGTCTGGGGGGTTAAGGACAGACTACGCCGCATCCCCAAGTAAAGGGCCGCCAAATAGGTATCCGCGCCCAGGGCCGCACGATCCATCCGGTATGCCGGTTCCTCTTGCGGGGCAAAGACCCAACCATTAATATTAGCCAGCTGGGTCGCCCAGTAGTAGAGGCGAATGTCAGGGACCGCCAGCACCCCATCATAGGGACCGCGCTGCAGCTTACTAAGGGCAATCCGCGGACATCCACCGCTCCATAGAAGGGAACGTTGCTCCGCCTCCACCGCCTTAAATACCTGGTCCGGGATCGAAAAGGGGGAGCTCTGCAGCACGTACAACAGCCGTGGCAGGGCCATCTTTTTGAAGAGTACCGCTCTCCCCATGAGGGAGACCGGGAGGGTGCGCCAGTGTTGCACATCGCCGTGCAAGCGGTCAAGTTGTGGTTGTACATTAAGCCGGAGAAACTCCGAGGCCGTCGGCGTAATCCATATCCCTAGATAGCGAAACACCTCTTGCCACACCAGGCCCTCACATCCTACTACCACGGGCGGTTGGGGTCCCGCCAATACATAGCCGAGGGATTTACTCCAGTTGATCCGGTACCCAGAATATTCCCCGAAAATACGCAATATAGTCATTAGGCGCTGAATCAATTCCGCCGGTCTCCGGGTGTATAACAGGATATCGTCGGCGTAGAGCGAAATACGCTCTTCCCAACCGCCATCCATTTCTATCCCCAACACGCCAGGGTCCATTCTCACCCAGTGCGCCAGCGGCTCCAGTGCCAGGGCAAAGAGGGTCGGAGACAGGGGGCAACCCTGTCTTGTGCAACGTCCCAAGCGGATCTCACGAGACGTGGCCCCATTAACTCAGACTCGCGGTAGCGGTTCCGCGTACAGCAGTTTCACCCATGAGCAGAAGTTCGTTCCGAACCCCAGTTTCTCCAATACGGCGTAGATATAGCACCATTCGACACCGTTGAAGGCCATGTGGGCGTCATGGGAGAGCAGGGACGCCGGAGCTCCCGCGGGCGTGGCGACTGTTTGTAGAACCCCAAACAGCCTGCGCAGGTTAAGTCTCGTGTTCCGGTGAGGCATGAAGCCCGACTGGTCCGGGTGGACCAGTGACTGGATCACCGCTCCCAGGCGCGTAGCAAGGATCTTACCAAGGACCTTCGTCTCTTAGTTGAGGAGGGAAATAGGCCTGTAGGAGCTACAGACGCCTCGTGGTTTCCCCGCTTTGGCATCACCACGATCGTGGCTAAACGCAGATCCCTCGAGAGGCGACCCACGTCTCGCGCCTCAAGGAGCATACTGCATAGATGTGATGCAATGTGGCTAGCCACACAACCAAACGCCTCTGCCGGAAACCCATTTGGTCCCGGGGCCTTCCCCGTCTGTAAATCCCCCATTGCCTCCTCTACCTCCTTGACTGTGATTTCGGCCTCCAGCACATCCCTATCCGCCGCCTCCAGGACCGGAAGTTGTAAGGGGGCAAGGAAGTCCCGACAATCCTGGCCATTACGGGACGTGTGGGAGCGGTAGACCTCTTCATAATAGCGCGCAAAGTCTTCCGCTATGGCCCTGCTCGTGGTACTCACCGACCCATCCGGGTGTTCTATATTCGGTACCCAACTACGGTCCCGATCTCTCCTTTACAGCTAGGCGATCATTCTGTTCGCCTTATCCCCCATGTCATACACTCTACGCTGGGTGGCTAGTGCATGCGCCCGTGCTTGGTCCGTCATGAGATCCCTTACTTGCTGAGTAGGCGCGCCCTATGCAATCTATCTCGGTCTTGTTCCGGGGAGAGCCCCGTTCCATTGTTCAGCGCCTTATTCTCCGCCTCTAAACGCTCCACCTGCGCATATTTATCTTTACGCCTCCGCCCCACCTCAGCCTGTACAAAATCCCGTGCTACAGTATTATATGCCTCCCACACTATCCCAGGGGATTCCATGGAGCCTACGTTGTCAGCGAAATATTGATCCACTCTCTTCCCTAAAGCGCTCTTGAAAGTCCTTATCTTTAAAGAGAAAAGAGTCAAGCCGAGGTGGGATGCTCCAGTCCCGGGTGGGACCCAACAACTGGTACCTCCACCGGGGCATGGTCTGAAATTCCTCGAGCATGAAGGTGCCCATCTCTAAACAGGTTCAAACTGTCCGTGCGCGTGAAGATATAGTCGATCCTAGAGGAGGACCCATAGGCCGCCGACAGATGCGTGTACTGTCGGAGATGTGGATTGTGTGTTCTCCATAAATGAAGGAGGCCCATTGCTTGCGTAAAGTCCCTGAGGTGGTGAGTCCCCCCCCCACCCTGCGTGGGTGACGACCTATCCAAGTCTCTGGCCATCACATCATTCATATCTCCACCCAATACCAACGTTCCTGGAGGCAATTCCAGCGACAACCTCCCTACATCCGGAAGAGTGGACGTGTGCAACCTCGGGGGTATGTATAACGAGCAGTGGTTCAGAGGGCGGCCCTTCCATTGCGCAGACAATGCCACATAGCGACCTAGGGGATGTAGCCAGCTGCGTCCCAGAACCAAAGGCAGGGAATTTTTATAAGTATACCCACACCCCTTGAGCCTGTCGTAAAACCAGAGTGTGCACGGAGGGTGTACCCGAATCTGTCCAGGGCCTTACAGTGATTCCCCAGCAGATGTGTCTCCTGTAGAAGGACGACATCAGGGGCATGTCTATGGAGGTACTGCAGAACGACCGTCCGTTTGACTTTATTCTACAGGCCATTCACGTTCCAGGATAAGATGTTTATATGTTGCGTCTTATGTGAGTGCGTGCCTGCCATGTCCTCTGCCAGCACTTAGTGTAGAAGAACCATCCCTCCCCTCCACCCGCTCCTTCCCGCCCCACAAGGGTGTCGATGGAATCGAAACTATGAAAGAACGCAAAAACCACAAGTATATAACTGAACCAAGCCCCCCATTTCCCCCCCACAACAGCCCCCCACCCTGCTACCCTGCCATTCCGGCCAACCACGCCGGACATCCCCAATCAGCAGAGCGCCTGTAACCCTTAAAAACGATAACCTTAGGGGTGAGTGGTGCAGCCAATCCCACTCTCCGGGGCTCTACCCCTCCGACCCCCCATGAAGCATCATAAGCCATCCAACAAACATCCCAACCAAAACCAAGGGCCCACGATGGATAAGGAACCCTCCCCTAATGTAGATAGTGCCCATCCGCTAGGGCAAGGGCGAACAGCCACCGCCAGCACAGTAGTCCATAGAGGACCGATGCATATATGACTCCTGCTCAGCACAGTCCCACCACCTCCCCTACAGGAGAGAACAACACAAGGAGTATACATAGCCACGGCAAGCTTTACAGTATCATCATACATTACATGTCCATAGGAGCTCGCCAGCTAGGGTTGAGATAGTCCAACTCCTCACTCCAAATCCGGAGACGCCGAGAGGCTACGGGTCCGCCTCCGCACCCCTGGGGACAGATCCTCTCGATGCTGCCGCATGTCCCCCGGCATGTCCACGGAGGAGGCCGGAGACCTGGGGGGCCGAAGTTCTCCAACTACCCTCACCATCCGGGCCTCTCTGTCGCTGTCCGCGCCCCTCCAGCCAGGTGTGCGCCTCCCCCGGGGTGGTGAAAAAGAAGGATTTGCCCTCCGCCAGCACTTTAAGCCGTGCCGGGAAGAACATCATGTAACGGAGGTCGCACTCCCTCAGTTTCCTCTTGACTGCGTCAAATGATCTGCGCTCCTGCTGGACCTTGAGCGTAAAGTCTGGGAAGAAACGTATCGTAGCGTTCTCCACTCGCAAGTCCCCGTGCCGCCGCGCCGCCTGCAGGATTGAGTCTTGGTTACGGTAGTTGAGCACCCACGCAATGATGGTCCATGGCGGGAGCCCCAGGCGTGGAGGCGGGACCGGCACCCTGTACGCCCGTTCTATGACAAAGAATTTAGATAGCCTCTTGGGTTTCAGAGTGTTCAAGATGAGGTCCTCCAGGATCAGTTCCACGCTGGCCCCTTCCATTTTTTCCGGCTCGCCTACCACTCTAAGGTTGTTCCTTCGGACTCTCCCTTCCTGGTCCTTCAGCCGAGCCGCCATCTGTTGGTGTTGGTGCGTGAGGCGCTGGACCTGTTGTTCCAGCGACTTGTTAGCCCCCTGTAAGTCTGTAATAGCTGCCGCGTTCTGTGTAACCTTTTCCAACGTTTTGTTCAGGTCAGCCCTCTGGAGCGTCAATTCGATGGACATTTTGTCTATTTTAGATTCCAGCGTAGTGCCCAGGGACTGAATGGCCTGCATAATGGAGGAGAAGGATGGCTCACGGGGCTCCTCAGACGGTCCAGGATGGGGCAGATCATCACCGGCCGAGCATGCCGTGTAGTTGTCCATCGTAATAGATTGAGGCGTCGTGTTCTTCTTGCCCCGCATGGTCGCAGAGGATAGTAGGCGGGCACTCACAAGTCACTCCACCCGGTCGCCACCCAGGCAGGGCCAAAGCAATTCTCAAGGTCCAATCGTGCACGACCAGCTTCCGCGGCTGGTATGGTTCCACTTGCCCGCGAAGAGAGCCCCTCCCGTCGGCCAAGTGGAGTATCAGAATGAGAGGACCGGCTGGTGCAGCGTCTCTCAGCAAAGAGGGCCCTGCCACCCAGCGGACCCCCCGTCAGCCAGGAAGGATCGCGAGCCTCTTGTCGAATCCGCCTCCACGTGGCCAACCGCACATATATGGGCTTAATCACAGGTGTCTGGCGACGTGCCCAACGAGATGCCTTGCCCACCAGGTCACTCTGTGCTGGCCGGGGCTGCCGCCCGTTCTCCACTGGGGCCCAACTCTCTTATCTCACAGGCGCGTAGGGGCCAGTCGCATCCGCCCCACAGGTTATCGCCTCGTCTCCCGGGGCCGGCAGGGCAGGAGCCTCCCTCCGGCGCCCCTGTGCAAGGCCGTCGAACTTCGGCACCTACCAGTGGGCAGAGCCCCACCCAGCTCTCTCGGCAGGCTCTCAGCGCGTCTAGGCCCCCCCAGGCGCACCGGTGGATCCCGCGCCGCATCAGCCGCCCCCAACTCGGTGGGAAGCAAAGCGGCTAGGGGCGAGTGCGTCGTGTCTCCCGCATGGGTCCCCTCAGTAGGCGTGGGCCGCGAGGCGCCCACAGCTTTTCCGGCCGTCTGGTCCACTCGCCGGGGGCTCAGGCAGGTCACCTCCCGGTTCCGCCGCCGCCGCTGTCCAGGCCCAGTCCCAGTACAAGGCTGGGGGGCAGAAGATGCTGCGATCCACGGTCCAGGGGCTCCCCGGTGTCGGGTACCACCCCCAACCGCCATCCAACGCCCCCGCCTCGCGCCTCCACTCACGCGAGGCCGGTGCTCTGCCGCCAGGCCATGAGGCAAAGGCCGCGGCAGGCCAGAAAACTCTGACTCCTGGATCTCCGCCCCCCCGGGCTCGGTTCCGCACCGGGGAGGGGACAATAGGCGTCGGAGGAGAAGGGCTCCTCGATTCTGGCGTCAGACGCCGTACATTCGGCAGGTTAATGTCGGATTTTGGGGGTCGATAGGATCGCCTCCAGAGCGCCTCACAACTAGGCAGCCATCTTGGCTGCTGCCAGGCCACGCCCCCCCAAGCACCAGGATTTAAACATGTGAGAGAGTGGTCAAATACATATCCCTCAAGTGAATTAATTAGTTTAATAAACCACCAGACTAATGTGATCTGTATGGGTTCTTCAACATTCCTATATTTACACACATCACTGTGGAGACTTGAATATGACTGTAATCACACATTATCACTGTGGGGACTTAAACATCACTGTAATCGCAAAATATCTGCGTGGGGACTTGAACATGTCTATAATCATACACAATCTCTATGCGCTACCCTTGTGCATCCTTATAATCACACACTGTCTCTGTGGGGACTTGGACATGTCTATAATTGCACACTATCTCTGTGAGGACCTGGGCATGTCTATAATCACACTCTATCTCCAAGGGGACCCGGCCATGTCTATAATCACACACATTCTCTTTGGTGACCGTGGTAATACTATAGTCACACACCATATCTGTGGGGACCTCGACATCTCTATAACCACACACTATCTCTGTGAGGACCTTGGCATGTCTATAATCACATACATTCTCTTTGGCGACTGTAGTAATACTATAGTCACACATCATCTCTGTGAGGACTTGAGCATTCCTGTAATTACACGCAAGCTCTGTTTCGGTGTGAACATCATCACGTCCCAAGTTGATCCGGGGCATCAACTGAAATATCGGCGAGTCCGTGTAGAGCCTGAATATCATACGGGGCACGTGGAGATATAATTGCGCTATTAACCTGCTACAACTGGGGCTTACTGGGTGATGTCACACAGTGATTCATACCTCCCCCACGACCTGGGTCTCCCTACAAGGTGTCTAATCTAACTAAGGAGTGGGGCATGGGGCGCAAGGACCCCAAACAAAGCACCTTGCCCTTCAAGCCACCGTCTACCAGTACTGCGCCACCATTGGCTAACAAGGCAGAGGAAAGATAGGACGCATACCACGGACGTGACAGGGCCTGACAGCCTACTCCTGGAGCTGAGAGCGGCTTCAGGGGACTGGACACTCGCTTTGATGCCCTGGCTAAAAAGCTGGAATCCATGGGGGCTCAGCTGGACCAACAGGAGAGGCAATTGACAACGGTGGAGTGCAGAATCTCTGATCTGGAAGATGGCGCTGTCCAGACAACCTAGATATGTGAACACCTGGAAAAACTATCTTGGGACCATGACCCAACCCAGGAGGCCCACTGAGACCAATCATAGCCTGTTTTTTAATTTCAGAGACAGGGATACGGCCCTACGGTTGGCAACGGAGTAAGGGCAACATGAGTGGTAGAGCTCAAACATCTCCCTGTACCCGGACTTCACTGCCATGGTGCAGGAAGCACACAGGAAATATGTGGGGGTAAAGGCGGCCTTACGTAAGATGGGGCTATGGTACGGAATGCTGTACCCAGCACGGTTGAAAGTCGCCCCATGATGCCCAAGTATTTTGCCAGAAGTACTCCAATGCAAGGAAGCAGCAGGGTGCTCCGTCACTGCAGCATTCTCAGGACATTCCAGACTCTGGTGCCAGTGCTGATATCTTCACTGCCCGGTACTCGTTCATACCTGTAGTGGGCGTGAGCTGATTTGTCTAATAGCAACATACCTGCTCCACTGCCCACCACTAATTGGGCAAGATGGGACACTGCAATGGACCAAAAGACATACTAATCACAGTCACAGGCACCAGGCAGTGGTGGGGTGTTGACACCCCCCAAGTGCAGATGCACCTGTTTCTATTTTTTTTTTTGGTCCATGCTATATTTTGTTTTCATATTTGTCAGTGTTCTAAACTGATTGTTTGGGATGGGGATTCCCCCTAAAGTTGGGTAAGGGGGATGGGTGGGGGGAGGAGGGAACTGGGTGGATAGGTTAAAGTTTGCAGGTTTGTTTTTTATTGGATGCTATGTGCAGTGCAATATTATAGTGCCAAGTGCCTGCGTGATGCAAATGCCAAACATGGATCATGGTTAATGAGGTAAATGCAGAGGCCAGTGTGGTCATGATGTCTTGGAATGTTAGGGACCTAAACAATACGCTTATATATAAACAAGTGACCAACTATATGCAACGCTACCAGTTGGACATTGCCTTTTTACAATAGACTCATCTTGTGGTAAATGCTAGCACGTCGTTGGGGCCTTGATGGGGGGAGCATAAATATTTTGCTGGATACAGTTCATATGCCAGAGGGGTTGCGTTGTTGATTCGTAAGCGGGTGCCATTCCGAGAAGAGGAGATCTATCGAGATGTGGGAGGGCGATACCTTTTGGTGAAGGCTTGTTTGCTTGAGCACTCTGTCCTATTTGTTAACATATACGCTCCCAACATTGATGCTCCCGATTTCTTTGAAACCGTTCACTCCCATATGGAATGTATGGTGGCAGATCAAATCTACCTAGGGGGTATTTTAATGTGTTACTTCAAATCAAATTCAAATTCTAGCTTTATTCGATTTCAGGAACAAAATCATGAAAGCGTACATTGTAAAAAAGTACCAATTACATTAAAAAGAAGAAATAAAAAGTATACATTGTAAAATGTCCACAAATTTGTTACTTAACCCAGAACGGGATAGCACAACACACACACTGACCACGAAACCTAGGGCGAGATGGGTAGTCTTGGACACTATAGAAAGGTTTGGGTGAGTTGATGTATGGAGATATCTGCACAGACCGCTCAGGGTACACTCACTATTTGGCGCCCCATGACACATGGACGTGATTAGATTACTGGTGCCTATCTGCTGGTGCGGTGTTGTGGGTTAATGCGGTTACTCACTTACCAATTACACTATCAGATCACTCCCCCGTGCTAGTTACGATATGGCCCTAAGAGACAGCTGAATTATGGGAAGCCATTGTTGAGTACTTCGAAATCCATGTTGGGTCAGTTAAAACTAAGGCCACGCTGTGGGAAACCTTTAAGGCGTACGCTAGAGGGGTGTGCATTTTGAAGAACGCGGGAGTGCTCAGAGACTTGCATTGCACGCTAGCGTTGCTGGAACCACAACTCCGTGAGATAGATAGCGCTACAGTTACTGATACAGGCCCCCCAGATCTACAGAAATGGGCAGTGCTACTGACTGAGTTGAGGGAGGCTGCAGAGTAAGAGGCACACTTTTTAGGCACATACGCCGTGGCACGGAGGTAAGGGGAGCGTGAGAGGCCCAGTAGAACACTCGCCAGGATGATGAAACAATCCCGCAAGCCCACATATATCACAGAACTGATTGGTCGAGTTCAGGAGCACATAACGGGCACGGTTGGGATCCTGGAAGAAGTACTTGAATACTACAGTACACGCGATACCTCCAAAAACACTGACACCCCCATGGACTACAGTGATTACCTCAACGAGGTATCACTGGTCTGGATGGAATGGGCGCACAAGGAATTCTTGACGGAACCTTTTCACTGAAGATGAGGTGACGAAGGCTATTAACGCACACTGGATGGCTCCAAGGCACCGGAGCTCGGCGGGTTTACGGAGTGTTTAATAAAACGTATAAGAGCCTACTTACACCCCATCTCATTGACCTGTATCAGGAGGCAATAGAGGCCACATTATGGGAGGCAGTTATAATCCTATTACCCAAACCAGGGAAGGACGTTCAGAAATATGGCTCATACCTTTCCCTTTCTCTCCTAAATTTCGACAACAAAATCTTAGCTAAAATATTGCCCACCAGGTTAGCCTTAATTTTTGAAAAGTTAATTTCACTGGAACAATCGTGTTTCATTCCCCATAAATCAACTGCTGTCAATCTTCGTACCCTGTTTGTCACACTACACAGGATATCACCATTGGTCCCGGCAGCTAATGTCCTCCTCGATGCTGAGAAAGCATTTGACTCGCTTGAGTGGCCCTTTTTATATGCCACTCTGGGGAGGCTGGGTGTGCCGGAGCGATTACTAGCAGTAATTAGCTTGCTGTACACCCACCCCACAGCCCGTATTCGTCTCAACGGTACCTTAATGAGCGCATTCTAACTCTCATGGGGCACACGTCAGGGATGCCCGTTATCCCCCTTGTTGTTTGTCATAGCACTTGACCCCCTAGTCAAGTGCTATGCCAACAATTTAGACCACAATTTAATACTGGCCCTCTATTACTTACGCTATGCAGACGATATTATCCAATATGTACGCAACCCAGATGACAACCTAACACCTCTGCTCCAGGAAGTGACAAGATATGGTACTAAGTCTGGCCTTTGCATAAATTGGGAGACATTTGAAGTATTTCAACTGAATGAGGCTAGCTGTAGTAAGGCGGGGGACTATATGCTATCATGGTGCGAGGACTCAGTGAGATATCTTGGTGCACATATCCACAGAGAGAGGGACCGTATCCTCCAATTGAACGATGGTCCGGTGATTGAAAGGTTGAAATGCAACATAGAGCGTTGGCTTAAACTGCCCCTATCGATGGCGGGGAGAATAGATCTAATTAAAATTATGGTATTTCCGCAATTATTATATCTCTTCCAAAACATCCCTATGCTGCTTTACAGCAGTTTTTTCGCAAACTTGCGCACGCTGCTGCTACGGCTAGTGTGGGGTGGCAGGCAATCCCGCGTTCGCTGGGAAACCTTAGCACTATCATATGAGAGGGACGGGTTTGGGGTACCGAACTTTCAGATTTATTACCTAGTGGCGCAAGCACGCTTTGCCCGCCACTGGTATCACGCATACACTGAGATCCCATATCGTAGACCTGAGGCAGACTTGGCGCTTCAGGTGCCACTTCATACCTTGCTGCCCTCTGGGTTCCCTCATGACCCGCAAGACATCCAAACGCTGTCCACAACCAGTTGGGCATTGCACAAACTACTGCGAGTAACATATTCCTTATATTGTACTCTCCTGCACTGCCTTTTGTGGGCAATGTTTGGGTGCCCATCTTTCAGGAGACTTTAGTGAAGCGCACATTGGCTAAATACAATCTCACAAGGTTTGGAGGTTTGTTCCCGGGCAGGCACATTTTCTCCCGCACTGAGGATCCACGTTTTGATAATGCCACTATTATGGATCAATTTGTGCTGCTTAGACTGCAGAGGGCGCTGCACGCATGCTTGAGTAGTTATCCCTTGGAGCCTTCTGAATTCCCAATTCTCACTGGGGTAATTAAGGATGGGGATGGGAGCCATTTAATGGCTCGGATGTACAAGGCTGCAATAGCGCAGCTTCCGCGCTATGACACAGCGGTGCGAAAAGATCTTGGGTACCCACTAGCGGATGGGCAGTGGAGTCGGTGCTGTGCACAGACACGTAGAGTGTCCCCTGACCACTGGCACAAGTTACTACAGTTCAAGTTTTTATGGAGGGCATATGTGCATACTGCATCGTTTTGACCTCGCCCGGTCGAGTGCCTGCCCGAGGTGTCATTCCCCAGGGCCGACTTCGCACACATGGCATGAACCTGTACCAGACTAGAGCACTATTGGAGGTCGGTCAGTTGCGCCCTCGCCATTGTTGGCACTATTGGGGTACGTGCATGACCTCCCTAGATATAGGCGTCATTTTGTTGCCATTGCGCTTCTCATTGCCAAGCTTAAGATCGCCATCAGATGGCCATGCGCGTTTCCGCCTGCACTCCAAACCAAATCATTATAGGAACTGTCATGTGCCTAACTAGGTCTTCTGCTTTTTTCCCTATTGTACAGATTATGTATCTATTGTTATATGGGACTTGTTCCGTGAGCACTTGGACACTTAACCATGTAGATGTTATTATACCTTGTGTTTTCTTGACTCGTGCACTGCAAAGATATGCTGTTACCTTTAATTTTGTAACTGTAAAACTCAATAAAATGTTTACCAAAAAAAAGTTTACATTTGTGAATACTGAAAAGTAGTAAAGGTAGACTTTTTGTCTAAGTTTACCTTTGTGAATTGGGCCCTATTTTAATGAGGACTTAAACACAATCATCTTCATGCACTATCTCTGTGGGGACTTAAACTTTGCTATAATAACACACTATCTTTGTGGGGACTTGAACATCACTATAATAACACACCATCTCTGTGGGGACTTGTGCATTCCTATAACTACACACAACCTATGTGTGGACTTGAACATCATTAGCTTCAAACTTTATCACACTTTTCACACTTTATCATGGGATTTAAGCTTTGAATGTACACACAATTTCTATGGAGATTTAAACACAATGCTCTTCACCCACTAGCTCTGGGTTCCACTTGACCATATTCCTTGGTTCCATATGTTAATTTCTTTATGTGTTAATTCCCTTATCTCCTAAGATTTTAAGCACTAATAAATAGGTTAAATACAGCTTTAAGTGTCTTTCTTTAAGCATGATATGACATTTTCTGACACATTAACATAATCTGTCTTTAATGTACACCCCTAGTATATATAATGTTGTTTGTGTATATTGTTGACAAAATAAACATTTAGCCATGTGCCTTCGACTGTATTCAATCACAAATAGTGTTACGGACTAGGTCCCCACAAGGATGGTAGCACATGTTCAGGTTCCCACAAGGATGGTGCTGTGCGTAGGATTAAATAACAATATACTTGCAAATTTGAAGCAGGATCCTGTATCATGAATTTTTTCTTACCATTTTTCTGTTATTAGTGTATTTTAAAAACATTGAGAAAGGTTAGTTCCCACAAGGCAGGTATCTACACATAGTCCCCACAAGGATGGTAACACGTGTATGTGTGTGTCCGTGTGTGTGGGTGGGTGGGTGTGTGTGTGTGTGTGTTTGTGTGTGAGAGACCACTTTTAAGGCCCCCAACTCTGTACAACATATGTGCTCTATACTATCCAAGTTAATAATAAGAATATGGACTGGTATACAGATGTGGTTTTACTCCTCTCCGAATCTGCCCTTTATCCCCAGTTATGACCAATGTTCCTTGTAAAATTCCTCCAGGTAAAAGGTGGAGGAGTTTGTGAGGAGAAGATTCAGAGAGTACCGTTTTTCATACAACTCGTAATTCAATACCCCGTATGCACTCAAAATTGGATTTATCTAGCTGTTGTAATTAGGTCTTTAGTGTCATGCCATGAGGAAATTTGGAGCTAAGGGTTTTCTCGCATTGGAATAGAAGGGAGATGTACTATAGCCAGATATTATAGAAACTCCCACAAGAAGCTTTTTGACTTCATAACACCCACCCCGGCCATGGATGATTGTGAGCATCTGAATTACAGATGCTCAATGATAGGAAATATCCCAGCAAAAAATATCCACCAGATCTACTAATTGGGTTGTTAGCTCCAGTGGGAAGGTAGGATAACTAGGCTGTAGAGCACTCAAATGATCATCTTGAAAGGGCCTTTCAATTGTTCCTATGTGAAGCTGGTGTCAATGGATACGAGGGGAGGGTGCAGGACACGTACAAACAGGGCTCACTATCCACAAAAGTCTGTTGCAAAACATTTTCTTCTACAATTAATCTTGATTAATCTTGTTTTGACGCACTAGTAGTATTATAAAATGGTCAATAATGTATATTGCTATTGGAAGGCTAAGTGCAGGAGAATTGATGCAGGAGGAGGTTATGCCATCTGCCAGATTTTGAAATGAGCTGAGTTATTAATGAAAATCTGGGTGCTTAAATTACTGCATATGTGGTTTATGAAATAAGTGATTACCTGCCTTGACCGATGAAGCTTAGATGTTTTGAGGTACATAGTGTGATCTTGAAATCAATTCCTCAAGCAACCTAGCATGCTAATACGTCATTATTGTATATTAAAACATCCGAACATTATGTGCACCCCATTGCCCCACCTGTTTCTTTTATATAAAAAAGAAGTAAAGGGTCGTTTATTAAAATCAACATTTTATTACACTTACTTTAAATTATTCAGTGTGCGAATGACTGGCTGCTCTGTTTGTTTATGCTTGAAGGAGAGGTACTGAAATGAGTGAGGATGGCACAAAAGGGTAGGAACCAAGCGCATGTTTTTCAAATGGAAAAATGCATATTTCCTCGCTAAAAGGTGCGATGCATCCACGCTAATTTTATGCTGTGAATTTAGTCCAAAAGAAACAGATAAACATTCTAATTAACAACGCTGGAGTCATGATGTGCCCATACAATAAAACAGCTGATGGATTCGAAATGCAATTTAGAGTTAATCATTCGGGTAAGATTATTTCACAGCTGACTAATTCCACCAACCATTTTAAAGGGTACTCATTAAAAATTGCCCGGGGTTATCAATGTGCATTCAGGTTTGCAGAGAGCTGGCATTGAAATGTTCCCATCCAGCTAATTATTAAGGGGACTACAGGCAGGCTGGCAGAAGAGAGAGATTAGTGTTCCTACCGTAATCCGAGGCTTAGAATAACTCAAGTGTCTAATCAGCAAAACATTATTTTTAAATTGTTAGGGACATGCTGCTATTCTGCCTCTTCGTCCCATCCTTTGTGTGGAGGATAACCTTCGGAAAATGAGTATTGTAGGATGAGGACTCATCAGTAATTACTAGTACTGTTGGCAATGGTCTTTGCAACTTTTAATTTATTTTTTGTACTTGGACTTAAGTGCTCGAGGCCTGTGTCTAAAAAGAAAGCATTTCACACACAGATTCTAAAAGGGCTACCTTTACAAGGATTGTTCAAGAGCACTCTTCTCCATTAACACCAGTCACAATTCAGAGCGCAAGCTAAGGTAAACCATGAAAATTGAAAGGAACAAAATGACACTAGGTCACGAGGATTAATAAATTAGACACTTAGGTATTTTTTTATGGCCATCCTTTATCGGGGTACTACCCCAATGAATACCACTGCCAGGATGGAGGTACGAAGCCTGATTTAGGCTTTGTCTACCATAAATTGTGACTAATTAAAAGTGTTTAAATACAGCTATAGCTTTTCATATATATCATAAGACTTGCTTTAACCAGCTTTTTGCTGGTGGTTTCACCTAGTTTTGCCATGATTGAGGCAGTATGACCAAATTTCGGTGATCTGGTCATACAGTTTTTTCGAATTTAGAAAAATATAGTAAATGTGCAGTAATCTGATCAACACACACGTTTCCTCTTGAGAGGCTCTCTTGAGAGCAACTCCAGGATCCATCTGAAGGCAAGGAGGCATGTTTGATGACTTCTTCCAAATACTGGAAGGCAGTGGCGGCTGCTGCAATACTAAAGTGGGAGCGGGACGGGGGATTAGTGGGAATGATATATATTTTTTAAACTTACCTGAGGACCCTGCTGCCTTGGTCCTCTTGTCCGGCTCTCCTCCCAGCATGCACTGTGGCACAGGCCCCCATCCAATCCCAGTGCTGCTGTCATGCTATACCTAGCATGAGAGCAGCGCCAGGATCGGTCTGAGCAGTGTGGTTTGCCACTCAGACAGTGTGTAGGAGCCTGTGATGTTTCTCCACCCCGGCTGTGCACTGCTAATTTGACACTCAATGCATGTGCCTATCCCTAGAACGTTGTTAACGCTTTTGTTATATAAAAGTCATCATCATCATCATCATAAAAAAGTTATTTCGGTCATAGACCATAAAAGTACGTTACAAGTAGTACAAAGCAGTTTTAAAAGCAATTTTAGAAAACAATCTTAATACAGTTAATAACCCACTAGCTGGCTAAATTATAGAGATGAATAAATATTTGAGGCCGACTAATTATTGCCAATTAAGCATAAACCATAAGCAGCTGGAATGGTTAAGATGCATAATAAAGCAAGGTATGCAATGGTTTCATGCTTTTAGCAAAGCTCGTCTGATAATCCACATACCCCCAAAATTGTTGTAACAGGACAGGCTATCGCCGAACTAGAATCTGATCTTAAAATAGG
This sequence comes from Lissotriton helveticus, assembly GCF_964261635.1. NCBI lineage: Eukaryota > Metazoa > Chordata > Amphibia > Caudata > Salamandridae > Lissotriton > Lissotriton helveticus. The sequence continues at coordinate 898,108,398 of NC_136071.1, forward strand.
AAGAGCTTTGTCGTAACAGTGTGTGCCCAGTTGCTTGCAAATTTGCCTGAACCATCTTCCTCGCATACAGGAATATTTGGGACAGACAAAGAATACATGGGCGATAGACTCCGTTCCAGCAGTACAACTAGGACAGAACTGGGAGGTAGCAGTTGGCTGTCTCCAGGAGCGAGTGAATGAGTTTAAAGAAAGAGAAAGAAACCTGAAATGCATTTAGAGTTTCCAGCCCTGGGGTATGGTAATAGATTCTAAGTATGGATCAAATGAGCCAATCATTTTAAAATTCATAAACTCCGTGGTTAAACGTCCCCACAAAGAGCTAGTAAGTGGGTCCTGCGCTACCCAGCCCCAATAGTGCTGCTTAAAATACTTCTTTACTAAGGAGCAGTGATGGATCCTTGACATCCCAATGGTCCTCTAATTCTATTGTGTTTAGCAGAGATTTCACACTACAGATCAAACCTATCTTCCTAATGTGACTAAGTGCGCTAACTTCCTTGAGGGCTGAAGTATAAGGGAGCAACTCAGGAGCAGTCCTTATGCGCAGCCAAAACAAAATCGGACGTAGTTTAGCCTTCTCAGGACTAGAGGCTCTACCCTAATCCACCCTTAACGGGTGAAGTGGCGTGCTCTGTGGTAGCATAACCATGGACCTAAGGAACTTGTTCTCAGAGTGCAAAAGGGCATCCATCTTTTCAAATCCCCACAGTTCTTCTCCATAGAGAGCAGAGCCTACAGCTTTAGCATCAGAGATCAAGAGTGGGACTGTCACTGGTTAGCTAAAGGAACTACTGTATGCTTTGATCAAGGCCTTGTCTTGGTAGTGGTGACCTCTAGACTGCGGGAATCACAGAAAGTCTTAAAACAGTTTAAAAGCAGTTGAAGCCCACCTGATGTTTTTGATAATAACAAAGTGTCATTCGCAACCAATACCACTTTATTCCCCCTTTTTTGGGGCATCCGCTGGGACCTCTGAAAGAAATTGGACAACGCCATTCACAAAGAGAGAAAAGAGAGAAAAGAGTGTGGGTGCCAACTCACAGCCCTGGCGTACCCCTATTGATTTCAATTGGGTCGGTGTGCTGGCCTTGTCAGCCCCAGCGAACCCTAGCAAAATTTGCCTCATGGAGGCGAATAATGAGAGATAAGCTCTCCAAAGGGACGCCCATATCGTTTAGAAAATGCCAGAGCTAGTTCCTAGGGACAAGATCAAAGACACTCTTCAAATCGATAAAGGTTAGATAGAAGCTCCTGCGACCGATGACCACAGTCTTCCAAGTGAGAAGAACAAAAGGAAACACCTGGTCAATGGTGCTCGTTTTTTGCCTAAGACCAGCTTGGTATGGAGTCAGGATGTTATGTCAGCTCATTCATCCCTGTGACTTTAAAAGGAGTGCGCGAGCAAACACCTTTTGAATACAGTCTATGAGACTGATGGGTCTATAGTTGCCGGGTGAGGAACAGTCGCCTTTCTTATACACAGGGATCACCTCTGCTCCCTTCCAGGAGGATGATACTTCGGCCCCCTCTGCTATGGCGTTGGCTAGAGCCAAAATATAGTTTGACCAGGTGTTAGGACCGGGGTCTCTAGTTGGCAGGGGTATGCACCCTAGTCCAAGTAGGGACCACCGCTTCCGACCTGGTAGCTTGGCGCAGAGCAGCAAAGGCGAACTTCAGAGGCAATGTGTAAAGTATTTGTGCAACACACAACGGCGATGACACAGTAAAAAGACTCACAAGAGGAACACCACACCAGTTTGGTATAAGAATAAGAATTTCTTTATCTAAAAACTATGCGAGAACCAAAAGCAGGTAAATCCAGCTCCAGGCAAGATCAATAATAAAAAGGATTCCAATTTCCAAGCAAGATCAATAATCAATACAAATTAATCCAGTTCCCAGGCCTGATCAATAATAAAAAGGATTCCAGTTTCCAAGCAAGATCAATAATCAATAAGAATGAATCCAGTTCCCAGGCCTGATCAAATCACCAAAAGCTCATGTGTCCCAAGGGCTCTTGCTGGTAATGTCTTTCTCACAGTGTCCTTGGATGGTAAAACTACACTTAAGGTAGGTTCTTATGGTCAAAATTCACTGGGGGAAGGTTCTTAGGCCAAAGTTCCCTTGTAGCGTAATAAGTGTGCCTCTCATAGAAATGATGCTCCCAGCGTAGGAAGTGCGGCTGCCCAGGCGCTGCTGGTAATGCTAAATAATGCCCCAGTGTCAATTACCAAGTAATTATGCCCCCGTAGGCCAGTCAGTGAAGGACGGTTCCCAGCCAAGCACAAAGCTCACACTCCAGGTACCGGGCCAACCCGCACCCCGCCCCTTCGCAGCAGCCTGGTTGCACTGAGGCGTTACCTGGGGTGGTGGTTGCGGACGCAGGTGCGAGGCTCCTCTCCCCCTGGGGCCTTGGGCTCAGCAGGCGCTGCACGGGTGAGGGTCACAGCCACACAGCGCTCCTTTAGCACAGCGCTTAACAGTGCCTCCAAGTCCTGGGCAACGATGGAGCCTCCTGCCACACAGCGCTTCGCTTCTCAGCGCTACACAGCGCGCTCCGGTCCCAGTGGCGGTGACCTGAGGGCCAGTTTCAGTGGGCTTGCGCCAGAAGCAGAGGCAATCACAGAGCCCTGGGAGGATCACGGGGCAAGCAGTGCTGAGGGCAGGCACAGCGTTGCAGGGCAAATCTTGAGAGTGTTGTTGCTGTTCCAAAGGGCAGTCTTTAAAACGCTGTGGTCCAAGGACAGGTAGTTTCCTTTAGCTTAAAAAGGGTGCAGTCCCAAAAAGGCAATCTTTAAAAGGTTGAAGATTCTTTAAAATGTGGTTCAAAGAAAAGTAGTTCCTTTGGAATGTTGTGGAGACACTCTGGTGGTGATGTTGCAGTCTCCCATGCAGGGCAGGATCAGCAGACAGTAGGGAAGCTCAGCAGGTTGTGGGGCAGCAGTTCCTTGGAGCAGTCAGCCTCCTTCCCAGTGGCAATCCTCTTGCGCAGCAGTCCTCACTCCAGCAGGGATTCTTCCAGGTCCAGCAGTGTAACAAGAACGTGAGGCCAGGACCCTCCCTTATATATCTTTTTAGTCTAAGGGCTAGAAAATGGTGGAAGTCTCTGGAAGGGTCTGGGGGCAGGGGCTTCTGGAAGAGTCCAGGGTGTTCTGGTATGTTCCCTGCCTTCCCTGACCTAGCTGTCACAGTGACGAGAGACAGGCCGTTAAGTCTACAGTGGGCAGCCCGTCACAGCTCATCCCAGGGAAGAAGGTGTGAATCACCACTCCCACCTCCCAACCCAGGCAGGCTATCAGTACGCAGAGGGGAGGGGGGAGTCTGCAGCCTAATCTAAGTGTAGGCAGGAAGAGGTCCCCTTTATAAAACTGGGATCCCTAGCGTAGTAATGCCCAAACCCTATATATCATTGGAAAGGGTTCCCCGCCCCGAGTCCAACAAGACCAAACATGATAGACTTATTAGGTCCCTGTCAGAAGTTATTCCATAGGGGGAGGTTCCCAATGTTAGCCTATTGGAGGATTAAACCATACTGCGGTAGCAGTGGCTTGTGGCAGATATGCCAGCCTCACAAGGTTTTAGGGAAGAGCACCTGCACCTCAGCACTGTTTAGCAGTGGTGAGGCGCCCAGAGTCCTAAGTCCAACAAAATATAGGATAAAAATGGGAGGCAAAAAGGGCAAAAATGTAGGGGAGACCACCCTAAGGCTGACAGGTCGAACACCAGGTCTCACTGTCGTGCGCAAACACATTGCCCGGGATGCAATCAGGTCCAGGGGCTTTAGCTTTTGAGATTGAGTTAAGGGCCGTTTCAATTTCACTTTTAGAAAATAAGTTTACAATTGTACCAAGGTCAACTCAATAGGGGGCATCTACTGTTTCTGTGGCACGAGAACCAGAGTACAAGCTAGAGAAGTGGTTGTGCCATGCAGTAATAGCGATGTTATTAGAGGGAGGTGGTGGCCTATGGGCATCCCCCTAGTGACTAGAAGCCAGAACTTCTGTGAATCCTTCTTATCGCAAGCCTCACTGATCAACATCCATCTAATTTTGTCCCACTCCCTTTTGGCCTTCATTTGTGCTATCTTGTACAACCTCCTCAGTTCCCTCACGTAAGCCAGGCTATTCTCTCTAATTACCTTAGCTAGTTGTCATCTGAGGACTCTGCACTCCTTGTTATACCAAGCTGACTGGGGTCTAAGCTTCGGGCTGGGTTTACAGGGGCGCGTTAAGTCGATAAAACATGTGCTATCTGCTCAAATAAACTAGTATGACAATTTAGAATCCAGCTCAGCCCTCCTGATTGGTGGATTAGGCTACAGATCTCTGCTGTACTTGATAGCAAGTTATGTTGGATAGACTCAAGCGTACCTTCATCTAGTAACACCTGGGGCCATTTAAGGCATTGATTGGCATTAGTTGGAAGTGGCTCCTTGGAAAGTAAAACTGACTTTGGGAGCTTGGCCCCCTACACCCTCCCAGAGTGATACCAGCAAAAGACTCAGGGAATTGTGATCGCTGTTGGTGGTGGAACCCAAGCCATTTCTTTCACTTTCGATCATAGCCTAAGGTCCACCAGAAAGTAATCTTTGCGGCTAGTGTTATTGGTCCTATTAAAGTTATTGGCACCCATTTTGTCAGATTTAGTGTGGCCATTAGCTGCCCTTTGTCCAAACTCCAGAGAAAGGGCTTTAAGTTGGAGTGTCACTTGAGACCATTTTTTAAAAGGTGCTAAATCAAGATGGGGAACATGCCACCTCACATCATCCTCACTAGTCCCGCAGACGTCCTCCCTCTCCAGCGGTTCAAAGGTGACATTGAAGTCGCCGGCAACAATCAGGGGCCGCTTTTCTGGCCTAGTACCTATAGCATAGACATTATAGATATCAAGCATGTCACCATTCGGGCCTTTGAGTTGGGCAGCTAGAATGTCTAGGCTATTGGACGGAAGCACACAAATTATGCAATGGAGTGCAATTCTGACCCAAATTGTCAGCCCCCCCCCAACTCCCCCCTAGCTTGTTGGTGGATGCTGGACGAAAGAAAGTTACATAGCCAGGAACATGGACAAGTGAAGTGCTCCAGGTCTCTTGCAGAATACAGATGTCTACGGTTTCAATAAATTGGTTCCAATGAGGGAGGATCACTTTCGATCATACCCCCGCCACATTCCATGATACTAGCTGGAGTATACTAGACTCTACCTGGCTGTTGCTAAAATTAGATTGAGGGATAGTTGGATTATTCCTTGGCTGTACGTGAGGCTGTGTTTGGATAGTGGAGAGAGCTTCTCTGGTCAGCCTTATATATGTAGGAGAAAGCTCATTACGATTCCGAATGCCATTAGGTAAAGGGATCATGTGGTGGTTGCTAGTGGGCATACTTCTATCTGTATGTAGAAACCGGTTATAACAAATTCAAATTCTTCCATTACTCAAATTCAATCACTCAAAACATTACACCTGAGGTAAAACCCTGCCAAGGGTCACTGACGATCATTCCTTAGCATTGCAATGCAAACTAACCCATTTTGAATTTCAAATGCAAAATTTTAAATTAGCTATGTCAGCTGCAATGTTCCCTCTAATTATTTTTGTCTGTGTATGCCGCAATATGTTTGTGTGCACACTTCTCTTGACTTTGTGCACAATTGAGGGTAATGATGAGCGAATTAATGAGGTGAGGGGTTGGCTCAAACACCTTTGCTCTGGTTCTATAATAAGAATGAATCACAAGGTGGCAATTATCTTTGAAACTTTAAATTTCCTTTTTAGACTAGGACTAAGGCCCTGACTATGACCTTGGCAGTCGGACCGCCAGTGCGCAGCGTCATACTGACTGCCGCATTCTGAGTTTACCGTCAGGCTGGCGGTGTGCTGGCGGCAGACTTGCGGCGGTGGCATGTTACAGCTCGCGCGCATTGTTGTCATGTACCATGTTTTGCATGGCACACCGTGCGTGCACAACAGTACACGCACAGAGGGAGATAACATGTGTTCCCAGTCACAAAACCCAATGGGCAAAATTCCATAGGGGCCCTGTTTGGGGACCCTTTCCCTGCATTTCCGCCGACCTTTTCATGGTGGGGTTCGGCCATGAAATGGTCAGCGGAAATGCAGGTCGTATTCAGCATGGCAACGGAGCACCACTTTCCCCACCACTGTCGCGGGATCCATCATCCTGGCAGTTGCAGTGGTGTTGTGGCGGTCCGACCACCCTCTCGTAATCGGGCGGTCAGACCGACAAGGAGGTGGCGGTTGGACAACCAATGACAGTACGGCAGTCTCAAACAGACGTACTCGTAATCAAGGCCTAAGTGTTGTAGGCCTCAGTCTAAAAAGAACACATTTTATGTACATTTCCACATGAATTCTAAAATGGCTACTTTTACAAGGATTGTTCAAGAGCACTAATCTCCATTAACACCTGTCACCACTCAAACTTAGGTAAACTATGAAATTGTAACGAAACAAAATTACACTAGGTCACCAGGGTTAATAAATTAGACACTTAGGTATTTTATTTTAGATACCCATCCTCTATTGGGGTAATACCCCAATGCAATAATCAGATTACTACTGCCAGGATGTAGGTACTACAGGGAATAGGGAAGGGAATAGGAGAGTTGCACAAAGTTTCCTGGTCAGAAGTGATTTAAGATTTACTATGGTGCGATTTATGGGTTTGTTATGTTCTGCATAGGGCAAAGGACATCATAAAGTCAGAATGACGTATTGGTGTTCAGGTCACTGCAAATAATTTATTGAATAATGGAGAATAGATGTGCAGGTGAGCCATCAAGTGGTAAAGCAATCATGGCCACAGAATATATAGGCAATGAAATGAGTGAAGGATACCTTGCTGCTGACAGGACTGCCTCTATCGGCTGCCAATACCGTAACTTCCATAACTTCCTTTTCGGCTGCCTGTTTGAGAACCTCAGCATGACTGGAGGAATACATGAGCTCATCCACCAAGTTGGAGGTCTAGCTTGCGCCTGCAGCATTTGGTTGGCTTTTTCCGCAGGTAGACAAGGTTGCACAGAGAACATGAATGAAGTTGGCCGAGTTATGAGTTTGGTTGGCCCTAAAGCAAAATTATGAGCCGAGCCATCAAAAGATTTAGAATATGATGAAAATCCCTTAAAATGCAGAGGAAGTAGTTCTTCAAAGTTGTTTTTTAAATGTATTAATTTAATGCATTGAATAATAACACTGACTAGACACTAGACATTTATTGAAATATCTAAGAATATTTATGTTACCTGACAGGGTTGGCATATGCCAAAATTGAAAGATTTCTGTTTGTCATCTGCAACATATAAATGACCTAGGTTATTGAAGCAATACTACTCCCTATTAAACCATGTATAATTGACCTTGTGTAGCGAACATCCTGAGTGTATGGTAGAGTAATGTAAGTCAGCTTGGTCGCACAAGGAAATTGAGGCACTGTGGAGTACAGTGATTTACCCAGTGATGGAGCAAGGTTTCGCACGTAAAGCGTCTTGCTTGGACTCAGCCTTCTTGAACTAAACTGTAATATACTAAAAAACATGTTTCGTCTTATTAACAATGCAAAACACAACATTTCTAGTATCTAGGGGAAGCTTTCTTATGTGCTTCTTACTAACCGTAACTCGATTACCTAAAATGGCCACCGCAACGCGGGAACTTTTCTGCGCGTGCGTCTGTCACAATCACGTGAGATGACGTATTCTCTCTGCTAGGTGGGAAATTCTTGCTTCTGCGCACTAGAACTAAGATGGCTACTCTTTGTGTAACATGCTAACGCTTGTACTATTGCTTTCACTAAAGTTGTTAGTTCTGCATAATCCTTAATGCTTTAGTTAAAATAAAGAAATGGGAATAGAGTAGAGATAAGTGGTACACAGTGCATTCATTTATTTCTTGTTCTGAAAACTGCTTCTTTTCTACTTTGCATGTATCGTACTTTGGGCCTGATGTAATTTTGCTGCAATCCTGCGACTGCGCAGAAGAGCTCAGAAGAGTCCAGAAGCCATGACATTGAAACCTGTCCAAGTCCTGACTTGCTAGAAGATGTTCTTGGGAACCTTACCTCTTGACCCTCGGAGCGGAAGCTCAACCGAACTGTTATATTACATTGTAGTTCTTATTGATACATTCACTGCCGGGTGGAATAAAATTGCATGGGAAAATAAAATATTGGGCGGGAACATAAATCTGAATATTGAAGAGCATGACCTCATAACTGGTATGGTGTGATGACCTCTCCTTGTCTTTTGACCAATCAAATTGAGGGAATTCACACATTTGCAACATTGGGGGTGGTACACTGCCCTGGAAAATGGTATAACTAAGGTAGGCTTAGCTAGTTAGATTGTCCGACTTGTCCGAATATCTGACCTGTCACTGACCCAACGCACTCAATAGGCAATCGAGAGCAGAGGTGCTGGTGGAGCACTCTGTCAGAAGATTCGAAAACCCAATTGGGGTTCTGGGAAGGAGATTGATAACCCAATCGGGGTTCCTGAGGGAGAAGATTCGCTAACCCAATCGGGGTCCGACTGTTAGCTGCAGAGAGGGGTGTGACGCTGGCTTTGCACTTTAGCTGTGGGTGCCGGTTCTGACCTGCGGTGGTCCTGTCCTGATCCAATTTGGTCCGTACTTATCCTGATTCTGGTCTGCACCTGTTCTATCCTGCTGGCACCTGCACTTTCGGGTCCTGCCCTATATCCCAGCCCGTGGCCAGGGTTGGTCTTCACACCGTTCTAGGTAAATATATAGCTGAGTGGGATATGTCATTGTGCTGTTTCCCTTTTCTTACCCTTCCTATGTTTCAATGCTTAAAGAACGTTTCATGATAATTTCACATCATCTTGCTTTGATTTTATTCTTTCTAATTGATCAAGCTCTGATTAATTTAGTAGGGACTCTGACATATAAAGAAAATATTTAGATAAAGCGTTTAAACTTTTCCCGAGTCTGTAGTTATTTTTATGAGTGCAAATGTTTATTTACTGCCTATTATTCTAACTCCCTTGATCCCTTAGGACTCTAGGTACCGGTGACAAGGATTGGTAAGTCAAGTTATAGGTCCTAAAAGGTTATAATTAAATCACTGGTATAGCGTAGGCTTACCTGTTCAAAGTGTGTATATTTTATGGGCCCAGGTGAGTATGGTAAAATTCTGGGCAGGTGAACCCACGCTCTATCCATCCAGAATTATCACGAGGAGGGACGCCTTCCAGAACCCCGGTCGAATTTCGGCTCATGCTGCCGATAAAGCGTAACCGCTGAGAACTACTAATTGATTCAGCCCGCCCCACACCAAGAACCAATTTACTGGATATAATGCAGCACAAGTTATAGACAAGGTTCTATAGCTATCAGGACCGTGTGGCCCCCTCCTGCGCTTTTCCTGCCGAATATAGATATCGATGCCACAGCGACAGGTTATATGAACATCTTACGGTGAAGCTAAGAGGTCTTACAGACTCTACCAATACCGCTGACTCAACTAGCTTGAAATAACTAAAAATAATAAGAAATACCTACTAGGAGACAAGCGTCCTCCATCGCACATATTGGACTCAATTCGTCATTGTCCTCCATATGAAGCGCAGACATAAGAGATAATACTGCAACAACAAGGTATCCTACATAACCCTACAGAGCATTGATACTAAACACCCACTAGCTGAATTATCCGGCCAGAACATTAATCATAGAAGAGTGTTGCACCCACCGTTTATTTTTATGTATATGTCTTAGTGCAAATGACGGACTCCTGAAGAAGGCAAATGCCGAAACGCACGTAGAGATTCCACCCACCGCTTTGCTTACTCCAATAGCCCCGTTTAACATCACTGTCATTTGAATAATTTTTTCCTTTTTTCTGTTTTTCTAAAATTTCTTCCATTTATGTGTCTTTATTATTTAGCTTGTTTTTGCACAATCGTTATATTTACATAAGTTTGTCATTTTAAAGTAATATGTACAGATATATATGAAATGTGTATCAAAAAAGAAGAAAATGATCTAAATAAAACAAAAATATTTTGACTTATAAACAAAAAAAAATAGTTATCTTTTCTGTTTATGTATGATTGAATTTAGCCACATGTCAGATTAGTTTCCTAGGGTGTTTCTGGCTTATTAAACTAGCTCACTATTAGTTGTGTTACAAATATAGTTTACATTATTCCCTACATTTAGTGAGTTCACCAAAAGTAGGGGTCCCCTTCTTTCTAAAGTGTGAACCCACGCTCTATCACCAGGAGCACACAATTTGGTACAGTAAGGAAACTGACGTGTTTCCTTGTAACACATTGTGCAATTCAGCCTGGGGATGAATGTTTCCACCAGTTAGCAATGGCTTGTGTTCAGCTTTTTAATGAGCTAAAGTACATTATTTTAAGTTAAAATTCGTCACGTTAATTCGAGCTGACACCATATATGAACAAAACAATGTTATATTTTTTTTAAAAACACGCACACACTGGTGAATAAAAAGGAAGGTCTGTGCACTATGTTTACATTCATATTCCAGGTCTCCACTGATATAACATGTCATTTTGAAAACACTGTTATGAAAAAACAGACTAATGCTCAGAGCAGAGGATGTTGTGGGTTCATTGGCATTTGCACTTTTAGGAAATGTTAACCTTTGACAGTGCTGATAAGAAGAAATGGGAAGGTGCTGAGAGCAGCAGGGTACTAATCCAAAGGCTTTTGTCTGATGAGTCGAATGGCCCATCCACCTTGGAGGTAGGGTGATTATTGGTGTGTTTTCACTGCCTGTAAAGCTTTCCGAGCATGATAGGAAGGCAACACCCCAAGTCCGCATATTACAGGGAACATTTGTCAGCTGTCATAATACCTTGCAGAAGTAAGTTCTAGCTGCACATAACTCACATTTAAACATGTGAGGAGTACCCACTTCCATTTTCCAAGGGTCTAGAGGGATATTGGCCAGATCTAGAGTGTGGCGGACGGTGCTCCATTCAGTAGGGCTGCAGAAGACAAAGTAGTTTGTTATTGAAAAACCAAAAACTAATGACCTCCCACAGCCAGGGAGTTTTTTTTCCCTGGGTGTGGGAGTTATTATTTGTTTGTTTCTGTCCCTCACTGCCAGGTACTACCTCGCAGACAAACAGGCTATCACACTGACTAATCTAAATAAGGCAGGTGGTGTAGTCCCCTTCCTCCGACTCTGTCAGGCCATCAGAGTAAACTTTCTGCCAGTCCGGACTCTTTCAACAGAAAGCTGACAGTCCCCTCAACCCTAAATAGGACAGACAGACCATCATTTTTGCGGACACTGTACTCTGTCGCAATTGTGATTGAGTGCCCTGCCCACCAAACTCTGAATCCTGCCTTTTATTACCAATTAGGCTGCAAAGCTTTTCACTTTGGTAAATCTGCACAATGTCAAAAGTCTACCCGTTTCTAAAATGTATATGCTACCAGAGTGACTTTTATAATGTTGCTACTTTCCTACCTTTTAAGGAAACACGATTGAATTCTGTGGCTACCATCTAAGGCCTGCCTGCTTGGGCTTTGCCCAGGGCACCAGCAATCATTTTCTCACACACTTCCCTACAACCTGTTAGAAGTTTGTAGAGGTGGGAATGGAGTCCAAAAATGGCACTTCTGCGAACAATGGGCTTCCTGCACATCAGACTTCTTCCTCTTTGAAAGCCCGAAACCGGTCCTAGCATGCTTGTTTCCAGTCCAGGAAGGACCTGGCTTGGCAGTTCGAGCTGGACTGTTCCCATGGGGCACAGGGTCAAGACTGATTTGCATATGGCTAGGTTCAAACTGGAATGGCATGGAGAGCAAAAAAACGATGGATTTAGGCCCAGATCTCTGTACTGGGGTGAATGTATGACATTGTTCTACATTCTGTCCATCAACAGTTGTTTTTGCATTTGTCACCCCGAGTGGGACGGGTATGCTCAGACGTGAGTCCTGTGCTCTCCATGCTACTGGAATCAAGCTATCCTGGCTGATGAGAGCTGAAAACCCGAAACCGTTCTTAGGATGCTTGTTTCCAGTCCAGGGAGTTATATTCACTAGCTGATTGGCTGGGACTGTAGGCTGTCTCATAGCCCTCCTCATTATGGTTTTGTGTGGGGATAGTCTAGTTCTTCTGTCTGTGATACTTCTCAAACTCATAAACACCAAGGGCAAAGCATTAGGCCATTTCAAAGACATGTATTTAAACAAGGAACAAGAGCAATCCATATGTCCCTGTGAACTGGGTATAGCTAGTCAGCCAATAGACAATGTTCACAAGGAACTCATTTGAACAATACATGTGGAAGATAAGGTAAGATGTGTTATTTCCTTTTTACAAAATTCGAGTTTGTAGTTAGAATGGGGAGTTATGTCCTTCTAACTCTGGTATTGTATTAGAAAAATACAGAATCAATCAAAGTTTTAAAATTAAAGCCCACAAACAATGAATTTCTCTCAAGCCCACTTCAGCCGAACATTGGCGTAGCTTTTATTTTGCAAACAACAATCATTAGAAAAAGGAGTTAAGCTTTTACTGTGTATTCACACTATATACAAGATAAAAAGTGATCCAAGTGACTTAGGTGCCCAAGGATGGTGACCAAAACCAGCAGTGACATATTATACAGTGACTAAAATAAAGAAGCAGTTGGTTATTGGAATAAACTGGGAGGTCCCTTGTGGAATCAATGTATCAATTCACTCAAAAGGAACTTTTTCTGGTGTCCCAGGACTCTCCCTTTTAAAAGTCGACGACGTTTTGACCCTCTCACATTACAGGGTCTCTTCAGGACAAGGGATTCTGGGGACCCAGGCAATGATATTGGCCGAAGGTTATAAATTAGATCGTCTTGATGTTGATGGTCAAGGATTGGTGACCATGTAGTGGGTCAGGGAGACTCTGCCAAGGAATTTGTTTAGTGTAGCGTGCAATGGTTGTCCGGTCTCAAAAGTACCAAGAGTAGGGGATCAGCTAAGTTAATGTAGGGCACTGGTCACCCTATCTTAGTTACTGACCACCTGGGAAATCGCATAAGTTACCTGTGATCCACAATCAGCAGTAGTGGAATCGAGCACCAAGAAAACAGTAAGTTAATACAGGGCACTGGTCATCCTGGCGTGGAGATAATGGTCCCTACACTGACTCATGATTCATTCGCTTGTAGAGAGGTATCTGCATTCTGAAATGTCAAATTTGAATTTATTTGATCTCTACTCAATTCGCATGAAACACTATTCATTCCTCCCAATCCAGTGGGAATAGTTAGTGCATGTATTTGCTGGCCTTCCATACCTGACTGAAACAAATGAACCACAGGTCCTATGTTATGTTATGTTATTTTATATTTGTAGAGTGCCAATCACCATAGGTCTCTAGGCGCTAGTAGCATGGACCGAGGTCCATTGGTCCCAGGAGTAGTCAGCACGCTTCGTGGATTTAGCCGAAAGCCTCAGTAAACAGGATGGTTTTGAGTTTTTTCCTAAATGGCAGTAACATAGTTTCCATTCGTATATTGACCGGGAGTTTATTCCAGGCCTGGGGGATTATGACAGAAAAGGCCCGTCCTCCCATGGTGGTTCTAATAAAATGCGGGCAGGCCAGCAAGCTGGCCTCCGATGACCGAAGGTGCCTCCTAGGAACATAGGGCTTCATGGTTACTGGAACTGAAAGAGCATCTGGAGCATTCGGTATTATGGGGTTATTAAACATTAGTCCTCTAGGCATTTGCTCTTCAGTTAGGAAAGGATTTACAGAATTTAAACTATTTGGTAATGCAGGTGCATCTGGCTGAATTCCCACATATGGATTTAATCCTGTATCTGACTGTTCTTCATTATATGGTGGAGGTCGATTCATCAATAATTCACTCAGAAACTCATCATCAATCTCATCACCACTCTCATCAGTTAACGTGAGAGCTTGAGGGTTTTCTAGATGATTTTTCTTTTTGCATTTTTCTCCCTCATTCTTTTCTGCAACTAATACAGGATGCATATGTGCTCCCTCTTAAATATCACTTTTCCATATTTTCCATTGAGAGCCCCATTTAGCTTCTACATACTTATTTAAAGTATTCTTATATCTGCCTGAATTATATCCTATTGTTTCTGATTACCCTCATGTTCCCATTCTTCAAGAGCTTCAAATTGCATCGATCTTGGTGGTGGCTTAATATCATTCATCTGTCTCCATGAATTTTTACAATTCGTGCATTAAAGGTACCATATTGAGGGAAAGCTAAAGGTCCATATTTTTCAGTATATTTCATCCCATTTTCTAACCAAGGACATGCATGATATCCTTTCTCTAAAGACATGTACAAAGCAGGAGTGCCTTCAAGGGCTATTGGTACTCCTTCTATAGTATGTACAGGCACATCTCAATGTACCAGTGTTTATAAGGTTTTTAAAATTGTCATGATTACGAACAAATTATTTTATTGCCCTTTATCATTTTTTTACTAGTAAATCCGAAAAAATATACTTCCTTATTATCGTTCTAACTCCCAATCACTCCACGGCTCTCTCTGACACCCTCAACCAATTCCATCGCTGCTTTCCACCAACCGTCCTATCACAGCGCAATACTCTATGAAGTTAAAGCAACTCCTTGGAGCAACTGACCCTACCCTTACAATCCAGCTTTTTCCAATTCCGATCTTAAAAATCCACTAGACACCAATAAATTCTTGTTTGCTCCACTAAAAGAAATTATAGATTTCCATACAACCAGAATTTATTCATCCAACCTAAGCAAAATCACGACCAGCGAGACTTCACCTGAAAAATCCTTATGATTAATCTCAGTGCACTTGAGAAACATCCCAGCAATTTTAATTTTCACACTCTCTCAAAGTTCCCTTCTCTGGTGGTACTGCCAATGATGTCTCATGCACAGCACCTTCAAAATAGCAGACAAACGTACTCAGCATATGCTACACTGAGACCACCCTTAGGTGTATATCCCAGGTTCTTAGGCCACTTCGGCCCTGATAAAAATGTCAATACAACAACTCTATTCTAAATAAAACACTAAAACTTTTTTCTATCAATTCTCATTAGTGACACATTTAAGCAACAATATTTCACAATGCTATTAATACTCACACCACTTATCTCGTCATCTTCAGAACTGGCATTCATTCAAAAGGATCACTGAACTCGGGGTTTCAGCAAATCTATAGTGACCTTATGATATATCCGCCTTATATCCCATCCGACACGCTACCAGAAATACTGTTTTAGCGCTAACATTTTGGGCCTCATAAATTATTATATTTAATTTAATTTGTCTCTAAACCCAGAATAGCCTCAGATACCATATCAAATATCTTAGGTCCTCTAATGGATCTTGTTCTGTGCTGAAAGGGACTGGAATATTTAGGGGATAAGCAATTATCATATGAGGACCTGGAATAGATAATCGCTAACATTCAATAATAAACGCAATGTCTAATATAAGCCCATTCTTAATTAGTTGATCATCAAATCAATTTTGAATTTAGCCACTACCAAATAAATGAAACAGAATCAGCAGAATATTTTATCTTAATATATTTCTGTTTAAGTATCAAAGGATTAGCATACCGCCTTAATTTCAAATTAGATCAGGTTTAATAAGCATTTGCATATTCTGAATGATTCAGAAATGAGAGAGCTATCTTCCCCAGCCAAGGGAGATATTATTGACTCCAGAATAATGAATTAACAGAAAATCAGTTGAGTCTCATACCAACCCCCTCGGAAAGTTCAGCAAATATCGAATGACCAGTTCCAGTTCATAGACAGAATTGTCTGTCTCTGTCTGCACTGCAGTGTCAACGCCACAGCTGCTCTGTTATGAACCCTCTCAGCCTAAAAGGTTACACTACGTTATACAACCAGCCGGCAGCAAATGCAGTATTTCATCACTGTTCGCGTTGTTTCTGGAAGTCCAGATCGTCAGTCTTTGTACTGCAAGATGGGTAGAGGGATGATGCCCATTAGTTCAAAGTGTAGGCAATTATACTCTATTGATTCCAGGTTTACACCCCTTGACATCACCAAATGTGTCGGACCACCCTCTCCCATTGGTTGCTCTCGATAGGATGAGATTATGTAGTAAGTAAAAGTATACAAATACAGAAGAATTAAGCAATCCATTTACTCGCAGTTTCCTTATGACCACTGTAGTTTTGTCATATGATTGTTTATTGCATTTAGCGAGTTTATGCTCTGATCTTTTGATAGTCCATTAAAAGTATACAAATACAGAAGAATTAAGCAATCCATTTACTCATAGTTTCCTTATGACCACTGTAGTTTTGTCATATGATTGTTTATTGCATTTAGCGTGTTTATGCTCTGATCTTTTGTTAGTCCATTCTGAAGCGTTGCTCTAGGAAGTAACACTTTTGTTGCAAGTCTAGTCAAGTAAGCTACAAACGTGAATGAAGATGATTGAATGTTGGAGCGCAAGTGGAAACTTCACGAAAAGTACATGTAGGCTTCAGACTATTCAGTTCATACTAGTAAAGGAAGCAGAGTTTGAGGTCTTCATGAAACACAGCTCATGCACGATGAATTTGGGCTAAAATATAAATCTCATATTACATAGAATAGTGGATTAATTCTCCAATTAAGCATAACTTTGTTTTAAATGGAAATTAATTCAAGTGAGTATTGGGTACTCATAATATTTAAACACTCACTATCATTTCATATATAATTTTGTAAGTCTCTTTTGCACGGTGTATGTTAATACATCATACAGGATTTAAAAGCACACATGAAATAAACTTTCACGAAATGCAAATCATAACACAACTTCAGATAACACCTACTTTTCTGTTCTATGTCAGTGCTCATGTTACACATTCTAGTGTTATTATCTGTTTGTTTCCTAACATAAAGTAGCTTTATTCTTATATAGACATGTTCTGTGTTATTGTTTGTCATGTTTATCTACGAATAAGAACACATCACTAAAATCTCAAATTTCACATTAACTTATTAACTGTTAGGTGTTATCAGAAATCTACTTCTAACATTCTGCATGCTTTTACAATGCAGTATCTAAGTCAGAACTTCATTTGTGTGTTTCTAGAAACATGGAAACAATATACCACTTTATCATGTAAACTAGTGTCACAATCCATTTTCTGTATAGAATTGTCGTGAATAGATAAATTATAACAGCTCTGCTCCATCAATTTCCAGCAGCGCATCAAGCACTTGCTTATTTGGTAAGGACAGGACATGAGCTCAGTGTACCCCGTACCAATCTCCAACACACCTACATTCTGCTCTAGTTGCTGTGTCCAACTAGAAGACGTTGATTTATTATCGGATAATCTTTACAGCCCTCAATAAATGTTAATTCTGATGCAAAACATTTTCTCCTTATTTAAGATATGACCCATTTCCCTCATTTAAAAGTGTTATTTGAGTGTTTCAAGTCAAGTACCTTCCTGAGGGTATACATTTTGGAAATAGTTTGACTGGTTGCATTCCTTCATAAGCAAAGGTCAAATCAAGAGACGGTATATCATTTTATCACAATATGCAACATGGCAGTTATTTTTTTTCTTGGTATGATATCTTAGACCTTATAGCACAACCACATGTATGGATATGAATTTCCTCAGAATAGATTTAAAAGCAAGACAATTTGGGGCTGATTTAAAGCTTGGAGGACGGAGGGTCCTCTATTGGAATGGAGGAGAACATTGCCCCCACCAACCAAAGGGACCTCTATCCTACAAATCTACAGTTGTTCGTTAGCCCCATGGACATCTCTTAAAGTTGACACATACTGCAGTAACAGCTGTTCCTGTCAATGTTGTAAAAGTTTGACAGATGGATCATTAATCAGGATTGCCAACCATCAAACATTTACTCAGCTTTATATTTTTCAAAAATAAAATTCCAAAGAGGTAATCTGTTTTTGAAAAATGAAAAACTAAGGACCTCCTCGCCAAGTTAGTTTTCCAATTATTTTTCTTTTTACTGTTCCTTATTGACAGGTTTTACCTGGTGCTGATGGACAGCAAAAATATGAAAACATCTCATCACCCAATCTAAATTGGGTAGGCAATCAGATGGCTAAACTCCAACAGCATATACTTTATCATGCCATCAAAAAAGTATGCCAGCAACAGAGTCAAAGTAGGATCTGTCATCGACAAACTTTCGGCCTGCCCGCCTCTAAACCAGGCAGCGGGCCATGAGTTTGGCGGAAAGGGTACATCATCGCTGTTGAGGCTGAGTACCCTCTCCACCAAACTCTAAATCAGCCCCTTTGCCAGGGTGGCAAGAAAAGTCAAATATGTTACACAAACAAAATGAATCTTGATGCTGTCAAAGTTGTCAAATGTAAAATACCTTCTTATGGGTTTTATTGGAAAAGACTAGTTACAACCTAAACTCTAAACCTACTTACTTGCACATAGCTCATTTCTATTTAGTTCGTTTTTCACAAAAATCTGTAACAATGGAGACAGGGAGTAGTAAATGTTATTATACCTTGCTAGCTCAATTCTCCATTGCATAGTTTTCACAACGCCACAAGTGAACCTTATATTTTGAGCTTTGCCCGCTGCGAGGTATTTTAAACAGTGAGGACAAACGAGTTGAGGGGGGTAAACATTAAGCATTTTCCAACAAATATTTTTTATTGTTCACAAATGGTCCTTCTTGCCCAAACGGTGGCACTGTTTGTTATAGTTGAAATTGCATAAGGCTGAGATAAGCGTGTTTAAAAAGCTCCAAACAGAAGCCAATATCCTAAGAGTTCTAGCTCGAGGGTCCCAAAATGTCGGCTTTAGCTTCTAGGTCGGCCTGTGCTAACTCAATATTCTCTTAAATTATTAGAACAGATAGCAGCTTTCAGCGTTTTCTTTGTTAACTGCTAAGAGCATTCCAGGGCCTGCTTCTTCTTGTAAACAAGTACTTTTGTCTTGTCACAATATTTCTATAAGGCAGCCACCATTGTGTCCAGTTTGTGTATATCTGAGCCATACAGTCTGCAAAGGAAAACAATATATTGGCTTCCCATCTGCAGTGGGCAGGGAAAGTTGTTTACTGTTCTAGATAAGAGAGCAAATACAAAATTAAAGAAAAGAACTGCAATACATATGCTTGTTTTACACTATTGAGGCTTTAGATTCCTCTAAATACACGTGCTCCTTTCTTACCTCTATCTACATATTTATGAGAATATGTGGCAATAAAGTTAGAAGTTGTTTGTTCATCTTAGAGCTTCAGGTTTACTGCACAGAAAAAAATGATTGTGTGAAGCGAAGGCCATACTGAGGTCAACAAAACAAACTTCAAGTAATTCTGTTTTTAATCCCACTAATTATTCTCATCGGGGTTTTTTTTTCAGCCATTCCCTCACTGTTCGTCTCCAATGTGCCTATCCATATGAACAGACATTCTGATCAGAGCAGCTTTTTTAATGCCCCGTGAGATATGCTGGCAAACACAATTTGTGCGTATTTCTTTTTATTATCCTTTGGCATGTTTGATGTTCTAGTACCACTTCCCACAAAATGGCTTCAATTTCTCTTTTCTCTAACAGGACTAACTGCCATTGCCCAGTAAATTAGATTTTTTTCCTAGTGGATTTCCAGGACGAATTTCTGGCTCAAAAGTGGTTGCTCAGTAAATTTTGAATAATTGTAAAAGTATTTCTTGTGAAATGTACCTATGTTTTTCTATAAATACCTAATAAAACAGATTTTCAACATAAGTATTTCTAGATGAGAAATGTTTTACTGGCAGAAAAGAGAAGTAACCTTGCACGTTGAAATTCCGCGTATTAATTATTAAATGCAACTGAAACAACCTTTTTCTTATGCTGACCAAAACACGGTCCATTTCATGCATAATGTCCTCATCTCGCTTCCCTTGCCTGAGCCTAATGTAGATATACTTTATTATTAAATCAACAGATAACCTCTCACAAATAAGACAGAGAAGAAAGCGTCACCACTCTTGGAGATGATAAGTCAGATTTCACAAAAATCTCACAAAGTCTATATGCGCCTCAGGCCGCTTATCACTGGGTATTTTTCAAGCTACACAGGATAATAAAGCAGTATATCTGAAATGCTAGAACAAGTAAGCAAACCCACATACCACTCGTATTATCGCATTTATGGGTGACTGCCTATCACCTTCAACTTGAATGCACTATCTCCTAAGTACACACCAGATGCATCCACTTGAATCTGTACTCCTGTCTCAGCTTCCTTCCTAGGTGCAGAACGTTTTATCGTTTGAGATGTTGAGGGTTTGAGGTTGAGCTTGGTTTTCTGGCCTTCCTGTCCTCTGTGATTTCCTTCAGATATTTGTCAGCCAAACTAATCTCTTTTTCAAAAAATAGAGGTGGCTTGATTTTTTTAGATTTTAGTATACAATTCTGTTTATACTGGCGATTCTTGCATGATAAGCTGAATATTATACGTTTACCTTTGCCCTTGATCACATTACACACGAAAGGTTAATGGAATGACACCCATGGGGGACCTTGAGCACGTGGGGAGTGATACATGATATGTGCCTGAGATTGTTTGCGATACGTGCCTGAGATTGTTTGCGATGAGAAACATCATTTATTACCACGCATAACGTTTACAACGGTACACTTACCACACAAAGTTTTTTCAACGCGGGTGCCTTCCACAACCGTCTTTACCACGCAAGTGGGCACGTTCTGTGTGGGCTTGGGGAGGGCTGGGGGGGGGGGCTGGGGAGGCTGAGGAGGCTGAGGGGGGCCAGGGGGTGGGGGGTCTCCCCCCCCCCCAAAAAAAACCAAGGAGCGGGTTACTTAAATAAAAAAAACGCTCTTCAGTACATCTGAAGTAAAAGGAAAGAGCCTCCCCCAAAGACGTGCCGTATACGTCAAAATAGAAGTCCTTTTTTAATTTTGGTAGACGTGTTTTGACGCTTGTTTCCATGGTGGATGGAAGTAAGGGCTGCTGGTGAAAGGCGTGCAGGTGTCAGGTAAGAATATAATCTTTATTAAAAATATATATATATTTAAGCGCAAATTAAATTAAAAGAATGTATAAATCTAAGGTAATTTGTAGTTTTTGATTGTTTAAAAAATCGATCGATTGGGTTGTTATGCAGTTAGGAACATTGTATTTAGCCTATCACTGTCGTTATGTAGATTTCAATGACATATGTGCCTAAGGGACGTTAGATGTTTCGTAACGTTTTTTTTTTTGGCGATGTTAAAACCTGCGTTCTAAAAAGCTGCGTGGTAAAGCCACTTGCGAACTAAAATTTGCGTGGTAATACCATGCGTGGTACTTGTAAGCGATGTAAAATCATATATTCGTTTGCGATATGTGCCTTGAGATTGTTTGCGATATGTGCCTGAGAACGGTTGCGATATGTGACTGAGATTGTTTGCATTGATCCTTTCTAAGCCAGGAATGCATACAAACAACTCTAAAGCACTACTATTTGGGCCTTCACAGATGTATAGTGGTTTTAAAAAGCAGGAAAAATGATTGGGGTTAGTCTTAAAATCACTTATAAGTGCGGGTGGTAGTTGCACTTGAGTACTCTTTTACGTATTATTGCATGTATTTATGAATTGGTCTCGAAATCTCCATTTCCCTGTTAGTAACAAGGCAAAGATGGCACATTCCTTTCAATTTGTCCTAAATGAATATCAATATTCCTTGAATGTTTCAGTTTTATTTCCATTTTAGATATTTTAGGACCACTTTTAAAAGTTCGTAAAAGAGGACTACAGGGGCGTGGTCAAGCAAGATGGCTAAGCTGAGGTGAACCGGTCAGCTCCGGCCTCCGAATTTTGCCCACTGACCTTCAATGTGCTCACAGTGGACACTCTGGCTTGAAAAATCGCTCCAGTTGATGCATGTTGTGTCCCGCTGCACATTCTCCACCTCCGGTCCAGTTGCGTGCCGTTTATGGGTCCAAGCGAGGCGGTGGTTTGGAGTGCCGGGATTGCGATCAAGATGGCACAGAGATAGATGGAGGGCGCTTTGGCATGCATGGATCGGCTGCCAGTGTCCCAGTGCTTGTCCCTGCTGTCCACGCTGATGTAGCCTGCTTGGAGGCTCTCTCCCTGATTGGAAGTGAGCGGAGCTGTGCGGGGCTGTCGGAGGATGTTAAGACGCACTGCAGGAGTCCATTTGGCCTGGGCCGTGACGCAGAGAGCGGCCAAGAACTCACTGGCGCCCCGTTGACGGCCTGACTGCGGGTGATCAGCGGTGAGTGCCCTGCTGCCTGGGATGCGGGGGTAACGGGGAAGGTGCTGCCCGGCCGGGGGAGGTCCCCGCTGCTCCCTTGCTGAGTTTGTCTGCCTGCGCGAGGGAGGCCTAATGTAAAGTTAGACCACGAGGCCCTGCCTACCTGACGTTGATGTGGCACCTGCCCAGTGATTGTCCCTGAGGAGTGACACAGCAATGTGAGAGGGAGGTCAATGATGGAAGACCTAACCTAAGGCTCTGGCTCGTTCTGGTTATGGAGAGAGGGGACTGGGACCGACCGACCATACAGTAGAGGTTACTGCAGGGTGCCTAACCACAAAGCATTCCTGCCTTGACACCAAGCATTCCACAGAAGGCTCCAGCTCACAGGGCTGCCAGGAGTAGCGACGACTGCTGGCTGAGGGGACCCGGTACCAGGCCCCACCTCGGAGTGTCTCTTCGTCCCTATGCCACCTAAAAAGTCGTCGAATAAATGTTCCCGCTATTTCACGGCTGCTGATAAAATGCCAGCTGCCTCTGACTGCGACCAGAGCCCCCGCATGGCACTCACCAGGGAAGACCTGGTGGCCTCTGTTCAGGACTTCACGTCCGAGCTTTGCCTGGAAATAAAGTGGGACCTGCGCGCCTCCATGGACCAGCTCAAGGCTGACTTTTCAGAGAAGATGGCGGTGATTCACCAAGATGTAGATGCGGTGGGGTTCCGAGTGCTGGAAGTGGAGGAACAGACGCAGGCCTTGAATGTCTGCTCCACCAAACTACACGACACGCAACAAGACCTTCGGGCCAGCTCCACTAAGTGATCTTGAAAGCAGAGGATCTGGAGAACAGGTTTCGAAGGGAGAATATACATAATTGGGACCCGGAAGAGGGAGCAGAGGGCCCAGATCTGGATGTGTTTGTGGTAGGCCTCTTCTCAGAAATCAGAGTCCGTAACAACTGAAGCTAAAGATCAATCGGGTTCATCGCAAGGGGCGGGCAGACTAGGAAGCGCCAACGCACGAAGGATGTCCTGGTCAAGATGCACTCCTTCTCCACCAAAGAGGCAACTCTGGAGGTGGCGAGGAAAAAGGGAGAGACCTCGTTCTAGGGCTACAAATGTGCGTTATTTCAGGACTTGGCACCCTCTACGCTGGCAAGCAGGCAGATGCTACGCCCAATCACCTCCAAACTCATAGAGGAAAGAGTGCGATACGCTGGACCTTCCCCTTTCCCTCTCTTTTGAGCACATGCATAAATCTCACCATATCTTCGACCTGAAGGAAGGTTAGCGTATCCTGGGTCTCCCCGCCCCGGCTGATGACTCCGATCCTAGCACTTCCAAAGACACGGGGTTGCCCCAGAGAGAGCCCTGACCTTGGCACACGGTCCCCGCCAACAGAAAGTTCTGTTCCCGGATGTGGTACGCAGCGACCACGGCAATACCCATGCTGAGCTCCAGTCGCATGTTATTGCTGGGACGTTGGGCATGTCAGTGCTGGGACCAAGCAGACACCTTGAACACTTATATCTGCTAGGACACTCTTGACACCTTGAGATTCTTATAATCCGCAGCTTGTCCTCTGTGTACCTGATGCATGGGCAAATGGGGGGGTCTTGTCCGTTCCACCCAAAATGGCTTCATTCTTCTTTACAAAGTTCAGAGCTGGGGGCCTGTTGTCTCCTCGGCTAGTAGTTCTTGGGGAGTTTCAGGTTTTTGTTTTTCATCTTTTTAGGGGGGTGGGATCCTGGTGGTGGTGATGGGGTAGACAAGGCCCTGTGTTACTCTGACAGTAGAGTTCACCATGAGGAGGGTTCTATGAGCGGAGGGAGTTTGGTCGACCATTCTAAATGATTTCCATATCATCGTGGAATGTTAAAGGTCTGAACTCGCCTCAAAAACACAAAATAATTGGGAAATGTCTTAACGATCACCAGTTTGAAGTGGTGGTACTACAATAAACTTATCTTAAGAAGGCAGAAGAATCCCGACTGTGCCACAAAACATACCCGATAATTTATCGGTCCTCGGCTAGCACCAAGCACAACGGACTGGCCCTGCTTTTTCGCACCACAGCCAAATTCCAGCCTGAGGCCATCAAGACGGATCGGGAGGGCAGAGTCTTAATAGTCAAGGGGCGACTTAGGGGCTCCCTTTATACATTCATCTCCCTCTATGCACTAAAAATGGGGGTGAGGCTATTTTTCTCTCCAACACACTAGATCTGATTAATGGCTTTGCTGAGGGGCGAGTGATACTCCTGAGGGACTTCAATCTGATGTGGCACGAATCCCTAGACAGTTCCCGTTTCCACAGGACTTCCCCCAACAACTTTTCCAAAGGGGTTAAACAGAAATTGAACTCGCTGGGCCTTGGTGATGCTTGGCGGACATTACACCCTACTACCAAGGACTTCACATATTCCTATCATGTCCGCCAGTCATACTCTAGAATAGATTATATCTTTATTAGTTAGACTTAATTGGGCCCCTTACAGGCAGCTCAGATTCTGCCCCTCTCAGTATTGGACCACAGCCTTATCTCCATTAGTCTAGCATGGGTTGGGTCTAAGACCGGCACAGTGCGATGGTACTTCCCGGTCTCGCTCACCAGAGACAAGGCCCTACGTGATGATCTGAGAGCCTCTATCACTGAGTTCTTTGCACTCAACACACTGCAGGCAACTACTCCACAGAATAATTGGGATGCTTTTAAAGAGGTGATTAGAGGCAAATGCATCCAGCTCAACTCGGTCGTGAATAAACAGAGAGCAAGGGAACGCATAGCGCTTGAGAGGGGACTGGAAGTCGTAGAAAGAGTGCATAAGGTCACTCCCACACGAGCTCTTCAGCGATAACTCACCACAGTAAGGGGCAAATGGTGCACCATCTACAATAATAGAGCCGAGTTTACCTTGTTGAAATTGCGACAGTGTTCATATGCTCAGGGGGACAAAGTGTGGAAAAGTAAATTTAGCCATGTTCTGTGTCCCTACGTGTCATCCATCATATGTTATGTGTGCATGATTAAATATGCATATGCATTCCCCATGTCCGATTAATGACGCAATTACAGTTGTGTCCACCTCTAGTATACCAGTTTCCAGTCCTCGTGAATAATACGAATATCAGGCCTATGTAAAGCTACGTTGCCACGTTTCTCAGTGTGCACGTTATTCTATTATAAAGTCCCCGTTTCCAGGCCTCAACAGGGCCCGGACATCAGATTCAGCTCCTGTCTCCTGAAGCCTCGCTGAGGAGCGATACAGCCCCCACCTGTATCCTCGACCTTTCACTTACTTCCTGCCTCGCAGTGCCCGGTGCAGCTTGGCTCTGCCTCTGAGTCTGCCAAGACTATGTTGTGATTCCAGCTATCAGTTCAGTCCTCCTTCTCTGCATTCCTAAGCTACTGAACTGCATCAATAGTTTCCGTCATTGTCTAGCCTTCACGTCTCCACGTTAGAGAAATACTGCATTTAATGGTCATTTAATATTCTTCATCACGTACTACATGTAGAATAATGCATGGTCCAGTCTTAGAATCAAGTTAGTCTTTCCCCTCCTGACTTCTAGTTTATATCAACATGTTCTCTAAACATCAGATACTAGATACTGTTTAGGTACATGTCGCCCTGACTCTCCAGACTTCAGTCTCTGCTCCTAGCACAGAGTTCATAGCCCCCAGCTTCTCCTAGTGATACGTCATTGCCAGTTTGCGCGCACCATTAGGTTAGAGGTCCCGGCTCCTTAGGTAGCCCCCTCCATGGTTTCCGCCCCATTCATGACATATTCTGTTACGTTTGCATCACATGTCTATGTATACGCCCAGTTACACCTACTTTCGCCCTTATCTTTCGCGACTGCTACGCGTCACGCCTTCTGCTCCACCCACTGCTACGCCTACTGCAATGTAATGCTATGTGTTTGCGTTATGTATATATGCTCATGTATTGTTATTAAAAGTCAGCACGCTCATCCCAGACCCAGCCCCAGCAGCTGCTGGGCCCTGTCATCCTATTCCTATGCAGGTTGTCCTGTTCCTGTCCTTATGCTGTATTAAACCTGCAAAACTCCTTCTACCTCGAATCTTGACTCTTATTTATTGAGCTATCTGTTATTCATTCATTCACTCAAAAATAGATCCGGTATTATTTATTTATATACCACATAATGGCGCCCGAATAGGGACTTGCCCTTTCCCCACGCGTCGGTGAAGCCACGCCGACCCCCTGACCCTCTGCAGTCGTGACGGAACTCTTCTGCGCAGTGGCAGATATTTCTGCTCAAGTATCCCTCAGGCCCACGGAGGAGACGGAGGAGGCGGTCCAGCATCCAGACGAGACGGTGGAGGAACGCGGCGAGTCCTGACCAGAGCCCAAGCCGAGAGTCCAAGGTCCGAGGTATCCGGAGGTCCACCCGTAACTGAAGTCCGAAGTCCGAAGTTCGTCGTCCGTCGTCGTAGCAGTCCAGTCCAGTCTGAGGCCTTCCGTTCTTGCTGCCCGGTGAGTACCGTTACTGGGGTGGTATCTAGACAGGGTCCATTTAATTGACTCTGGTCTGTGGGTTGGTGGTACACAGTCCCACAAACGAAGTGTCCACTTCGGTGGATGCGGGTCCTGACGTGTCTCTTTATGAGACCGGTAAGTTTCGTACTGTTTCAGCAGTGCATCTAGTTTCTGTTCTAGTCAGTTTCTGTTCTCGAGAAAATTTATGTGTTCTGTTCTCAGTATTCCAGGTAATATTCTGTCCGAACTGTTATGTTATGATGTTGTTCAATGTATTTCCAATGTCGTGGTATGCCTGAATTGTTTTCCCAGTTGTTATTGTTTCTCGTGTATTGTATTGTGTTCCGATTCAAGTTTACAATGTCTCTCTTTTCGAGATTACGTCAGCTAAAAACTAGAAAGGGTTTGTTAGAAGAAGCAGTTCCTGTTCCGCCGAGGGACAGTCCAGGTCACTTTATGTATCAGAAGCATGGCATAAGCGCCATATTGTATCTAGATTTATGGGTAGAGTATACCAAACAGTTAGAAGAAAAGTATAGATGGCCCGTATCGGGTACATGGGATGCCGAGTGCATCATGCGAGTAGAAGAAGCATTATGGAAAAAGAAAGCCAGACAATCACAGAAAGATGCCATCGAGTTATGGCGTAAAGAATCTCATAAGAGAACTGAAAAGGAAATCAGAAAGTCAGAATTAAGTAGAGAATCCTTAGAACGAGCACAAGAAAAAGAACTAATCGAGATTGGTGAACAAGTCAAAGCCGAACAGTCAGACAGACAGAGGCATGCCCTTAATAGGGGTATGTATCCTCTCTTTGCCGAGGGTTTGCCAAAAGCGACCCCAGAGGCATCCAGTAATTTCCCGCCACCATTAGTTCCGATCAAGCTACGTCACAAACAGACCGCAGCTGATATTTTTATTTCGTCCTATTTGGACGACACAGTCCCAGAATATGCAAATCCTGTTCGCGCCCCGCCAGTCCCTGTAAATCAGGCACTTCCCGCTCCTCCAGACACCGGAGTACCTGTCACGGTACTCCCGGTCCAGCCCGCCATACAAGTCCAGCCTACATTTCCATTTCCCACTCTGCCAGGACGAAGAGCCTCAGTAGACGACTCCAGTTTAGGGGCCACAGGGGGAGGTACTCCTCAAACCCCGCCGCCACACAAGCGTTTAACGTTATCCGAATTACATGCACAAGCGTCACAGCGTACGCCTAGACATCAGACTGTAGCAGAAATAAGAAAATCCCTTGCCGAATGCGGCTATGATCCAGTCCCAGGCGAGGATAATATGGTTTTATATTCATTCCGCGTAAGAAAGGTGGCCGAGTATCTAGTCACCTTACCGAATATGAAAGAAGATCTAGACAGAATATATCGTTTCATCCGTACAGGAGATGATCCAGAAAGTATTAGCGAGGCCATGTCTCAAAGGAAAGCCGAGATCCAGCTCATGATATTAAAGTTTCTGATCAATTGTCTAATAAGAGAACAAGATTACCCGTCTAAAGATCCGGCCGAAATGAAAACCCTGACAAAGTGGAGTGATAATATAGCCGAGGGTGAGCACAATACCATTAGTGCCATGGAGAGTATGTACAAGAAAATCCGTAGAGAAATAATAAAGATACACGAACAACGTAAAGCAGCACAAGTAAGCGAGAAAGAAAGTAACTCTGATCCTGAAGAGGAAGACGACGAGAATACCGCCAGGATAGCGTATGTAGGAAAATCTAGATTTCCAGATCGCCATTTACGCCTAGAACACAAGTCAATTTTCCATCATTCAGCACCAGAACAAGGTTCCCTAGAACAAGTGTTCCAAGCTACCGATCACATTCTGAAATCACGAATCGGTTACAGTGAGTTAAGTACCATGCATGAACAAGAAATAGTCCGATCAGCAGTCCGATGGATTACTGATTCTACCACTTTTCCAGACGAAATAGTGGCACAAATGTTTCTGAAATTGCCCCCAGCCGAGCAGCGACTGGTGGGTATGTATATGATCCAGCACCTCATTACTCTGTATGAGGGTCAGCACTCTGATCCAGGTCCGTTACACGATGTCCTGAACGAGTTACTCCAGTATAGATGGAGAGGTTTAGGTACCGATTTAATTAGTGTCATTCTAGAACAGCGCCACAAATATAGAACGTTTCTGAACCCGCATTTTGTTCATGTCTCACCCCCAGAAAGTAAACCCTTCTACATAGAAAGACAGAACCCGTTACGAGAAGTGCATCCAGTTAAGACAGAGGACGGTGAAATGCAACGAGTGTTTGTTTACACCCCGATTACAAAGATGGAACTCCTCGAAATGAAGAAATTAATTCCCTGTCATGACAAAGATCCAGCAGGGTTCCATAGAGAATTAAAAGACATGCTCCGTATGGGAGAATACACATATCCAGATATCATTAAAATGTTAAAGGTTCTGTTGCCCGCAGGGGTGTATGAAAAGCTTAAAGAAAAAGAATGGGAGGTGGGAGAGAAAAAGATAGATTGGGCAGTTCTAGAAGCTGAAGACAAGTCACGTGTACCAGGTACTGGTCTAGGAGAGAAATGTAAAGAATTACCAGAATTATTGATTCAAGTTTTACCCAGATTATTAACAACGAAAAAGGAAGACTGGGATGCAATCTCAGCCTGTAAACAGAAGCAAGATGAGGATATTAGTGATTTTTATTCTAGATTTGAAAAATGTTTCAGCATCAACAGTGGCCTCAAGACAAGTAGTGAGTCATACCCTCACCTTTTTGTTACCAAATTAGTCGAGAATTCAAGTCCACAAATTAAAAACCGAGTTCTGAAAGTCGAAAGTACCTGGCAAGCAAATACTCCGTCCCAGATGCTCCAGATGCTTCAGTACCACCAGAATAGAATCAGGGAAGAACAAGAACACGAGAGAAAACGTATGAAAGACACGAAAATGAAAGTATTAGTTGCACAATCTGTTCCTCAAGACAGTCAGAAGAGGGGTCCGAATCAAGCCAGTCATCCTGCAGCTCCCGTTAAAGGGAACTGCAATTATTGTAAACAGCCAGGTCATTTCATAAATGAGTGTGCAGTTCTGAAACACAACATAGCTACTGGTAAGACTAAAGAAAGACCACGTCCGCCTAGACAAGGACAAGTTTCACAGATTCCTCAGCCACAGAATGCACCACAGACAGTTACCGCACCGCAGCCTATTGCTGCAACACAGCATGTTACATCGCAGATGTACCAGTATGCACAGTCTGAGTATCCAGAGTACCAGCAGTATTCATGAAACAGCCTAGAGAGGGAGGTAGGCTTGCCTCTCATCGAGATACCTGTAGATCAAGAAGGTCCCTATGTTCATAGTCAAGTATTAGGGAAAGACAGAAAGTTTTTGATTGATACAGGGGCAAGTAGGACCACAATTAGTCACGCCGAAGTTCCAGGGGCTCCGCTCTCAGGCTCAAGAAATGTTTCCCTTGGATTTTCAGGAAAACCTATCGTAAATGAGATTTCAAAGCCAGTTACTCTAGAAGTAGGTCCATTGTCCCGCACTACTGATCTGTTACTTACTAAGTCATGTCCAGAAAATCTATTAGGCATTAAAACACTGAAAGAGTTAGGTGCAGTTATATGTTGTTCCCCGGAGGGAATACGTCTGTTCCTACGTGACTTTAAGGGTCACTATGTATTACGAGATTTTGATCCCAGACTGTCTAAAGTTCCGCAGCACTTATGGGCGCAAGGTCCAACTGATGTAGGTTACATGCAAATCACACCCCATCGTGTGACTCTCAAACCAGGTGTAGTGTTACCACGAATCAGACAGTACAGATTGCCACCAGAGGCTGTAGCAGCCTTATCCAAAATTATTGACGAGCTCATCGCTCAAGGGGTAGTTGTAGAAACTGACTCCAATGTATGTAATTCTCCGATCATTCCAGTCATGAAACGTACTGATCCAAATGCACCCCCAGTATATCGATTAGTGATTGATTTACGAGAGCTTAATAAATGTATTATTCCTCAGTACCCAGTTGTCCCAGACATCTCTTCCCTATTGACAGCCATTGATTCCGAAGCCACGTTCTTCACTGTCATAGACCTCAAGAATGCATTTTTTAGTGTTCCAATTCATCCAGACAGCCAGTTTCTTTTCGGATTCTGTTTAAATGGAAGGAGCTATATGTTCACACGAGCTCCTCAAGGTTTCACAGAAAGTCCTAGTATTTACAGTCAAGCACTTAAGAGACAACTTGACAACGTTCACATGCCAACTGACACTGCCCTGCTCCAGTATGTCGATGATTTACTGATCACAGCCCGTTCTGAACGTGACTGCGAGCGAGCGTCACTGACGGTTCTGTATTTCCTAGCCGAGATGGGGCACAAGGTGTCCCCTTCGAAGCTTCAATTCTGTGTCCAGCAAGTGGTTTACTTAGGACACTTACTGTCCAAGAGGGGTAGGCAGTTGACACCAGACCGTATCCAGTTGATAGCGAGTCTTCCCCAGCCCAGAACCCAGAAGGAGGTACGTGCCTTTATCGGCCTTACTTCTTATTGCAGACAATGGATTCCTCAGTATGCATTTCTAGCCAAGCCACTGATACAGTTAACGACACAGGAGGCAGCCGTACCGACTGTCCTCCCTTGGACATCTGAACATACACTTAGTTTCAACGAGTTAAAGAAAGCTTTATGTCAAGCTCCAGTTCTAGCAACACCGAACTACAGTAAGCCTTTTACACTCTTCGTCACTGAACGCGAAGGTACAGCATTATCTGTTCTTACACAAGATCAAGCAGGACAATACAAGCCGTGTGCTTACTTTTCTAGCACATTAGATCCGGTCGCCCAGGCTCTGCCTGCGTGCCTCAAGTCAGTTGCAGCCACAGCACTAGCTGTCAGACAAAGTGATTCCATAGTCTTAGGACATACCTTGACAGTACAAGTTCCACACTCCGTGGAAGTTCTTCTAAACCGAACACAAACACAGCACTTGACAATTGCACGTTTAACAGGTTATGAATTGACATTGTTTCAGCCACACATAGAAATCAGACGCTGCAACATCCTGAACCCTGCTACACTGTTACCATCAGTTAATTCAAATTCTGCCACACACGACTGTGTGGAAGTAGTCAACATTACGACAAAGCCAAGACAAGATCTGACAGATACTCCGTTACCAGACCCCGACCTGACACTTTATGTGGATGGTTCATGTATGAGAACAAGTACAGGAGAACTAGTCGCCGCGTATGCAGTGACTACTGACACTAAGGTTATTAAGACACACCGCATTGATACCCTGTCCGCTCAAGCAGCAGAGCTAGTTGCTCTGACACAAGCCTGTATACACGCCAAGAACCTGAAAGTTAATGTTTACACAGATTCACGTTACGCATTTGGAGTTGTACACGACTTTGGAGTGCTCTGGCAGGAGAGAGGTTTCATGACTTCTCATGGAACCAAGATTCAGCATGGTCTCCTTATTCAAGCTCTGTTAGATGCCATACACTTACCGACATCTATTGCTATTATGAAGTGCAAAGCACATACGAAAGTTACTGACACTATTTCTCAAGGTAATGATCTAGCAGATCGCACAGCCAAGCTTACAGCACAGACTCCAGACATTCAAGTTAATCCGACACAGACACATGCTCCAGATCCGACTACATGTATGACAGTTAAGGACCCTACACAAGATGTCATAGATATCCAGTTACATGCTACTCCCGATGAAATCAAGAAATGGTCTGAACAAGGAGGGGTCCAGACAGATCAAGGATGGTTAACGAAGGGTAGAGCCACATGGTTTCTCCCCGACTCTATGGTTCAAGTCATTATTAATACCGCACATAGTCCAGCACATTTAGGAGAAAAAGCAATGTTAGACAGTATCCAGAACATTTGGTTCAACAAGCATTTACGAGCTGCAGCCAAGCAGAAAGTCCGTACCTGTATGATATGTTGTCAGTTTAATCCAGGTAAAAGTGTCCCGGTGGAACAAGGTGGATTCCAGCCCCCTGACCACCCTTTTGAAGTCCTCCAGATGGATTATATTCAGATGGAGCGATGTCGAGGTTTCAAGTATGTCCTTGTAGTTGTATGCGCTTTGTCCAGGTGGACAGAAGCATATCCAGTCCCAGATTACACAGCCGCGACCACTGCCAAGCAGTTGGTTCGTGAGTTTTTCCCTCGATATGGACTCCCTAGAGTCGTATATTCTGATAACGGTCAGCCATTCTCATCTGAGTTGATGAAGCATGTTTCCCTTTTGCTAGGGTACCAGTGGAAGTTCCATTGTGTACGCCATCCTGAAGCAGCCGGTCTCGTAGAGAGACATAACCAGACCCTGAAAATCCGTATTGCAAAAGTGTGTAAAGAAAAAGGTGTGGACTGGCTAGTAGCTCTGCCAGTCGCTTTGTTTTATATGCGCATGGTCGCACATTCCAGATCAGGTCTGTCCCCGTATGAGGTCGTTTTCGGCCGCCCCCCTAATATGTGGGGTACTCCTAGACCCCGAAGTATTACCGATGTTTCAAGTAATATGCTGACAGATTACCTAGCTTCCTTGATGTCTGCCCTCAACTCATGTCGTTCACAGGTTGCTGCCGCATTTCCAGACAATACCGAGGTGGCACCGCATGAAATCGTTCCAGGATCCATGGTGATGGTCCGCAACTTTGACAGATCAAGTCCGCTGGAGCCTCGTTGGAAAGAGCCCCGACAGGTCCTCCTCACCACCCGTACAGCCGTGAAGTTGGAAGGACGCAAAGGCTGGGTGCATCTTTCGCACGTCAAGAAATTCTACGGATTGAAGCCGGTCTCCAAGAACATTTTCCAGGATCTAAAACATTGTCAAAGCATTGTTCTCAAGGACTGTCCCGCAAAAGACATTGCTACAACCCCTCCCCTGTTAGAGAAAACTCCACAACAGGAGTACAAGCTAAAACTCCGGTCTAGTAAAATAAGTCAGTCAGTTTGATTGTCTAAGTCCTCCCCTAGGTGAAACGGTTAGACTGTTTCTGACATGTATAAAATGGACCCCCATAGTGAGAGAGTCAGTCAAAACTCAAACCGATGTATCGTTTTTCTAAGTTTCATATTATTCATCAGCATAATGATTTCCTGCACTAGTTACGCATTTTTCCTGTGTTTTCCAGTTTCACATGTAAATAAGCCTTCTAATGTTACAGTAGAGCACACGTTTAGTGATCTGCCTCCTCACGAATATTCATACCGCCTCGCTATGCGTAACAATACATTTATCCGCATGTTGCATTATTCACATCAAACCAGCAATGCCACTAATTGTTGGGTGTGTGGTCGACTCCCCCCTTTCCAGACACCGAAGGGAGTTCTGCCACTTTTTCCTTATCCATTCTCACATAATGGTTCGTGTGGAGCATGGTCCACGTTAACGTCATCCTCAACAGATATGTCTTTTCTTAACAATACATGTTTTCCAGACAAGCAAGGTTTCCCCCACAGAACAGGTTTAGATCTAGAAAATGAAGTGTACAATTTAGGTAACTATTCGTCGAATTTTATGGTCCTGAATGTTCAGTCTGATACTACTCCAGACTCACCTGCTATTTCAGTACTACCAGTCAAAGGCGAATTATGTGTCCGTAATTATGGTTCTGTACACGTAGGACATAGTGATTGTATTACTATTATCAAGTATAGTGACAGTGGGAAATCTATTTTTAAAGCTTCACGTCATTCTTATTTTGTTTGTGGTCAAACCGCATATGTTCGTCTGCCCCTCGATTGGGAGGGAACCTGTTACATTGCCTTCCTACTGCCACCTGTTTTTCTAGCCCCACCTGACTACCATAGGAATTCCTACCTAGTACATACTAGACACAAAAGAAACCTACCGATTGTCGATTATACTGAAACTGCTGCAGAACAATTCATTGATATTGATAAAGGTGTGTTCCCTTATTTAGGTACAGTTGTAAACAGTAAGCTAATCCGTAGGTTAACAAGAACCCTTGAAGCTGTAGTAGATGAGACTGCCTCCGCTCTAGGTAACTTAACCGAAGAGCAATCTGCTATGAGATTTGTCGTTTTACAGAATCGTCTCGTCCTTGACGTCATACTGGCCGATAGGGGCGGGGCCTGTAGAGTCATCGGATCTAGTTGCTGCATTTTCATTCCAAATAACGCGCCGTCTGTTTATTCAGCTATAACCAGACTCCATAAAATTGCCCATCTGATACACCAAGATCCAGGCACCTGGACATGGTCCGGTTGGTTCTGGAATATAATTTCCGCATGGGGATGGAAAGTCTTGTCCTTTCTAGGTATTGCAGTAGCGATCATATTCAGCTGCTGCCTCTGTATACAATGTGGCCCTGCGATTTGCGGCATTTGTGCTACCTCTTGTATTCCTAGTCCCAAGCCCCGTTCTAAATCCCGTTCCAGGATAATTCGAGACGAGCAAATGATACTGTATGAAATGATAGACGGTATCATGAATATTGATGTTTCCTGATGGAAACGTAGTGACAAGGAGGGAATGTGGAAAAGTAAATTTAGCCATGTTCTGTGTCCCTACGTGTCATCCATCATATGTTATGTGTGCATGATTAAATATGCATATGCATTCCCCATGTCCGATTAATGACGCAATTACAGTTGTGTCCACCTCTAGTATACCAGTTTCCAGTCCTCGTGAATAATACGAATATCAGGCCTATGTAAAGCTACGTTGCCACGTTTCTCAGTGTGCACGTTATTCTATTATAAAGTCCCCGTTTCCAGGCCTCAACAGGGCCCGGACATCAGATTCAGCTCCTGTCTCCTGAAGCCTCGCTGAGGAGCGATACAGCCCCCACCTGTATCCTCGACCTTTCACTTACTTCCTGCCTCGCAGTGCCCGGTGCAGCTTGGCTCTGCCTCTGAGTCTGCCAAGACTATGTTGTGATTCCAGCTATCAGTTCAGTCCTCCTTCTCTGCATTCCTAAGCTACTGAACTGCATCAATAGTTTCCGTCATTGTCTAGCCTTCACGTCTCCACGTTAGAGAAATACTGCATTTAATGGTCATTTAATATTCTTCATCACGTACTACATGTAGAATAATGCATGGTCCAGTCTTAGAATCAAGTTAGTCTTTCCCCTCCTGACTTCTAGTTTATATCAACATGTTCTCTAAACATCAGATACTAGATACTGTTTAGGTACATGTCGCCCTGACTCTCCAGACTTCAGTCTCTGCTCCTAGCACAGAGTTCATAGCCCCCAGCTTCTCCTAGTGATACGTCATTGCCAGTTTGCGCGCACCATTAGGTTAGAGGTCCCGGCTCCTTAGGTAGCCCCCTCCATGGTTTCCGCCCCATTCATGACATATTCTGTTACGTTTGCATCACATGTCTATGTATACGCCCAGTTACAC
Organism: Lissotriton helveticus; assembly: GCF_964261635.1. Lineage (NCBI taxonomy): Eukaryota > Metazoa > Chordata > Amphibia > Caudata > Salamandridae > Lissotriton > Lissotriton helveticus. Next base: position 898,144,510 of record NC_136071.1, read on the forward strand.
CTACTTTCGCCCTTATCTTTCGCGACTGCTACGCGTCACGCCTTCTGCTCCACCCACTGCTACGCCTACTGCAATGTAATGCTATGTGTTTGCGTTATGTATATATGCTCATGTATTGTTATTAAAAGTCAGCACGCTCATCCCAGACCCAGCCCCAGCAGCTGCTGGGCCCTGTCATCCTATTCCTATGCAGGTTGTCCTGTTCCTGTCCTTATGCTGTATTAAACCTGCAAAACTCCTTCTACCTCGAATCTTGACTCTTATTTATTGAGCTATCTGTTATTCATTCATTCACTCAAAAATAGATCCGGTATTATTTATTTATATACCACCAAAGTAGGGACCCACTTAGTGCGACAACTCAGCGAAAAGAGGGACCGTAAATACATTGGGGGCATTCTAGATGGGGACGGCCGCCTTACCCATTCCGATACCATCAAAGCTAATCTTTTTGGCAAATTTTATGGGGAACTATACTCGGGTAACCCACCAGACCCAGTATTGCAGCAGCGATACCTCGATTTGGTGGACCTCCCACATCTTTCTCCCGCAGTCGCAGAGCCTCTAGCGGCTCCCATTACTCCGGAGGAGGTTGGGCAAACCATCTCTAAACTTAAATCTCACAAAGCGCCAGGCCCAGACAGTCAAACAGCGCATTTTTATAAATGCTTTGTGTCTGAATTAATTCCACACCTCACCGAACTGTTCAATGCGATTGCAACAGACGCCAAGGTCTCAACATCCATGGCTGAGGCGATGATATCTGTAATTCCCAAACCCAGGAAGAACCCCCAGAACTGCACCTCTTATAGGCCCATAGCGCTCCTTAACCTTGATGCGAAGCTCTACTCTGCGATTTTAGCTGCCAGGCTGGATGATTTGATGCCCAAATTAATCCACCCTGATCAATCAGGCCTCATAAATGGGCGGCAAACGCATGACAATATACGGCGCACTATTCACCTCATTGAGTCTCTAAATTTCAGATACCGGCGGTCCTAGTAGGTCTCAGCGCCGAAAAAGCCTTCAACAGGGTGGATTGGTCATTCTTTTTTCTCACCATGGGCAAATTGGGCTTCAGGGACAAATTTCTCACCATGGTCAAGGCCAACTATCATCTTCCACAATCTCGAGTATTGGTCAACAGGAACACATCCCTCCCCTTCACCTATAGCAGAGGTACACAGCAGGGCTGCCCTCTTTTCCCCCTAGTATCGAACACCTGGCTGTCTAATTCTGAGCTAATGAGGAAATCCAGGGTATCCGCTCCGGGGGCACAGACCACAAAGCGTCCCTCTTTGAGGATGACATTTTGCTCTTACTTCGGGAACCAGCCACCTCCCTCCAGGCGGTTCAGGAACAACTGAGGCACTTTGAACTGGTAGCAGGTTTTAAAGTCAACCCCTCCAAATCCTTTATACTTAACCTCACCCTCTTCGACACGAAGCAAAGAGGCTAAAGGGCCAAATGCCCCTCCAATGGGCTCCCCACTCCCTCCTCTATTTAGGGGTGCCCTCACCCCCAGAATCGGAGATTTGTATAAAGCTAATTAGCCCCCATAGCTTCAGCAGGATTTTAAGAGGTGGAAACCTCTCTACATCTCCTGGGTTGGTTGAATCAACACAGTCAAAATGACGGTTTTGCCAAAACATCTATATCTCTTTCAGGCTCTTCCTATTGAGCTTCCTCGGGACCTGATGTCCCGCTTATGCTCTCTTGTCACAAGCTTCATTTGGCAAGGAGGGCTCGCCTTCCCTTTCATGTGACCTAAAAAGGGGGGGGTGGCACTACCAGATTTTGCACTATATTATCAAGCGGCTCAACTGCGGGTGGTGATGGAATTGACGGCTAGAGAATCTGAAAAACACTGGCTCCACATGGACAGGGCGATTGTGGGTCGGTCCATCTGGGATGCTCTGTGGAAACCAAAGAAAGACAGACCAGCAAACGCTTACCTAAGCACCCCCACACGAACCACACTCAGTCTGGGACCAGGTCACGAAGAGGGAGGGTTGACCACTTTCCCCTCCCCATATACCCCAATTCACTTCAACCCGGCTTTCCCGCTGGCTTTATGCAAGGGACCCTTTGAATGCTGGAGAGAGGGAGGCTGTTTAAAGCTATCAGACCTATTGCACAACTCCGATGTATTGACATTTGAGTGCTGTAAGAGAGAGTTTCAGGTTGCATATATTGAACACTACCACTACATCCAGCTTAAACACTGGGCTACACTACTGCACATACGAGAGGCTGCTACTAGAGAACTCATGGCTTTGGAGAGACTGGTGCTAAAAGCTGGTTCCATGAAAGGGGCTATCTCCTCACTATACGCCTTGCTATTGACCAAATTACATGCTCCTAGGCCACGCTATATGTGCTTTTCTGGGGATATTTTTCTAGGCACAACCATTCGATAGCACTGAGGGAGGCCCACTATAAAAAGCTACTAGACTGGTACCTTTACCCCACTAAATGGAAGCGTATTTTCCCCGGTACATCAGCTCTTTCCTGGCGGGGTTGTGGTCTACAGGGAACTTTCGCCACATCTGGTGGGACTGCCCTGGTATTAGGCCGTTCTGGGAGGAAATCCTTTCACATATTAAGGAGATGCTGGGATACCCTATCCTGACGACTATAAAGGGGGCGTTACTGGGCATCAGCGATCCAGATCTGGAACACCAGACGAAAGTGGACAAGGCAATTATGTGGGCATGTCTAGGGGCGGCTAAACTTACAATTGTGGCCTCAGGGAAAAAGAAAGAGGCGCCTGCGTTATCATTGTGGATCTCCCGCCTGTGGCGAATTCTTTCTATGGAACACCTTGCTGACATCTTCCAGGACGAATACAAGAACTTCAAATTTAAATGGGGTCCATTGGATGCTCATCTGTCCGAGGCTTGCCTTCAGCGGTGTGTCCACTCTCTCTAAGGGCAATGCATCTCTTTCAATTGTAACCTCTCTGCTGAGGGTTTGCAGCAACACTTAGGCCCCACTGAAAGGCTGGGCCTCCCTTACACGGTCCACCATTACAGTTACACCTGCGTTACTCATTTCTTTAGCAAGCGGTAGCACCACCACCGGGACAGGGGGGGAGGGAGGGTTTGGGGAGGTAGAGTTTTTTTTTCTCCTTGTTTATGATTTCTTGTTCTCTATGTAGGGTATTACCTTACGACTAGTTGTTTGAAATTGAGCATCTTCTCTTCTGCATGCGGGAGGGGTGTAATGACCCTGTAACATGTGAAACTGGACTGTAATTAGCTGCTTATTGTGCCCCGGGGTCGTACAGCCTCCACTGCTTCTATGTTGTTGTATCCGTCTATGATGCTGCCAAAAAAAAACATTTTGATAAAAAGAGGACTACAGCTTTACATAATCTAAAATGCCTTTTCAATAGGCCCTCATGTACATTCATGGAAAGGAGAGCTTCACTTTACATTCAACACAGTTTTACTGATAGAGACACATGTTACCTGCTTTCTTTCGTGAGACTAATCCAATGTGCTCTAGGCTCACAGATCAAAAAACAATCGACTCTGCACACAAGAGATCGCTATGGTAGTTGGAGGATTCATCCCTCGTTCGTTATGAGAGGCCACATTTCCCATGAAGGTTTGATTAATCATTGTCCTCAGTTGAGGTTATTACATTCAGGGATGATCCAATCAGCGCATTGAGGCAACTTTGTGCCACAGGTTGCCTTTTATCTCATTTTACTTCCGTTGAGAAACCTTATCCCAGAGGGCTTTCAACGGCATATGCAATGGCTCCTACCCAGAATCCCATCTTGTTACACACATGTTCTCACTGGATACCACAACCCAGATTGGGATTTATTCCCTGCCACTCCTGTGCCGCCTTATGCATCAGCACCCCCAGAAGCATTTCCATATTCTTCCTACCAATTGGGCATGGCATCCTGATGATGACCCTATCTAACTGCTATGCATTGGGTCAAAACGGTGACACAATAATAGTGTACAATTTTTATTTGATTCTGGAGCATTTCACTCTGTGTCAGAGTCAGTACCACCCGCTTTTGCATCCTAGATCAGTCACTATTTATGTACATAGATTGTATAGCACCAACTCACTTTACACTCACTATTTTACTTGCATTGCGCCGTTGCGCCATTTGGGATCACCTTTTTAATTTCAATTTGACTTGAATATATAAATGCACAAACTGAATAAAACTGACTTGTTTAGAAATGGAATCAATCTTTTGATGGTCAAAATATCTTTCTCCAAGGAAGCAGAGGTTCACAATTCCCCCTTGAGGGACCACTCTTTCTCTTTATTACTTGATTATCCAGGTTCCAGGGTTACTGAGCTGCCCCTTATGCTCACACATATATAATGTTGGAAATTGGATTACTGGTTAACGTTGGGTGCACCCCTACTCAAGCAGCAACCACAATCTGTCAGTCAGGCTTAACTTAGAGGCAATGTGTAACGTATTTATGTAGCACTTCAAATAGTAATAAAGTGAAAAAACACAGAAGAAAAATCCCACACCAATTTAGAAAAAATAGATTAACATGTAAATTATTTAATGTAGAAATGACAAAAATCCAATCAGTAGAACCGGAGATATGCAATTTTAAACTTTCAGGTAAGTTGGCGGTAGCTGGGGTGAAAAAAAGTTCACTGGAACTTTGCATTGGCAGGCAGCGAGGGTGACAAGATCTTGGCACAAATGCACCTGTTCGCATTCACAAAGAGCCCAAAACTTCAGGAGAGCTCAACAGAGGCCACACCAAGAGTCCAGGACTTGAGGGACACCACTTGGGAGTCAGGAACTCACTCCATCAGAGGCCAACAGTGCGCTGGCAGATCCAGTTGCAGGTCAGCTGGGCAGTTGCAGGGAGCCTCTGGAGACTGTTATGTCCCTGTAGATCACCTAAGCTTGGGATGAAGGGTACAGGTCCTGTCTTCCTTCTCAAAAAGCAGGGCCGCAGGCAGCAAGGAAGCAGTTCTTCACAACGCAGTGTGGAATCAGATAAGTGCTTATTTCCTTTTGACGCTGTGGTTGTGATCACACTTTACAACACTCTCACTCTCACAGCATTGCATTGCATTCTTTCAGTTCATTGCACACACACACGTCATTTCATTTCTACAAGTACTTCTGCATTCTACATAGGCCAGAGAATTTTAGATAGAAAACAGATGGTGTCAGGTTGTATGACTGCTACTAAGACCATAACTCAATAGAGGAGAGCTCTGAGGCAGGGTCTGATTTTGTGACAGCATCTGAGCGAGATGGTCAGAGAGCAGAAACAGGAAATGATATTTCATTTGGAATTCCATCCACTAAGAACATAGGGACCGATTCACAGAACTAATCTGAGCCAAAATCCTAAACTTCCTACTTTTGGTATTCACAGAAGGCATTTACAGGGGTTTGGATAATATGTGTCTGAACTAAATTAGGAGTCTGCCAAGTGAGCACTCATCCAATGCTCTGCATTTTACAAGTGTGCATGCTGGAATGTATTTCCCCTGCACAGGTTGTGCTAGCAAATCAACATCATTACTGCCATGAGCATGTCCCTCAGAATCACTGGAAACCAAGGGGCCGATTCACATAACTAATCTGAAACAAAATCCTAAACTTACTAGAAGGCATTTAGTAGTCTTAAATTAGGATTTTGTCCTAAATTAGGATTTTATCTGAAGTTAGGATTATGTCTTAAATTAGGATTTTATCTTAAAGCAAATTTAAGTTTAACTTAAGTTTAACTTAAGACAAAATTCTAACTTAAGACAAATTCCTAACTTTAGACAAAATCCTAACTTAAGACTACTGAATGCCTTTTGTGAATACGAAAAGTTAGGAGTTTGTGAAAAGACTGTATGGGAGCTGGTCCAATCTCTCCTTCATGAGTTTTATAACCTTTATATAAATAACCTCTATACAAGAGTGCAGCTCTTTAGTGAACTGGGCAAAAACTGACACTTTGGCACCACAAAGGATTCCAACAGGAGCTGGTTTATAAGAATCTCCAGAAGGCCAGAGCAGTATGTTGCGTTGTAACAAACTGCTCACTGACATATTCTTAAATAGGTGGGAAGTATATGTGCTCGCTATATTTCACGATGAATGCACTACTGTCAGGGTTTGGGGTTAGTTGGCAGATGTCCGCAACCCCGCCTTTATACTTGATTACAAGTAAATGAGTGCATGGACACCAATTGGCAAGGTCTTTAACCATATAATGCAGGCCGTAAAATTTACACATGGTATAACAAGTTGCCTATGTACCTCATTCAGTTGGCAATATACAGTGCGTATGTTGTCTATCGGCAGAAAAACGCTGGAAGACTGATGTCCTTCATGGACTTTCAGTTGGCTGTTCATGAATGCCTTAGTGCTGTAGAAGCAGTATCCTCTACATTATCGGTTGTGGGTGACATTGAAAGGTTGTAGGATTGGCACTTTGCGGACCACATTCCTGCAACAGAGTAAAAGAGTAGCTGATATCACTATTGCAGAGTTTTTGCTTGGTGAGGAGAGAGCCAGGAAAGTAGATATTACTGTCCCCAATGCCTATTTAAGACTGGCCTGTGTTTTCCAACTTGTTTCACTTTCTGTCACACTAAAATGAAGTTGACTGTTTATGAATGCACACCTGCCATTGCCCATTACTTGAGTAGCACTGTAGCTTTTTTAATTTGTCCATCTAATTTAGATAGAAGGACTGTAATGCAAGATATCTTTTCTTAAATTATATATAAAGGCGACAAAAAAGACCCAAGAAGCTATCGGCTAATAGCCCTACTAGACAACGAGGCTAAGTACTTCGCGGGCCTCCTACTTCAGGAACTGACATTGTGGGCAGAAGAAACTTCGGTAATCCCGTTTAACCAAACTGGCTTCAGGAAAAACATGGGGACGTCCACCAACATCCTAGCCCTGTCACTACTGATCGACTCAGCGCTAAAGGGAAATCATCCCTTGTATCTGGGTTTCATAGACTACAGCGCTGCATTTGACCGTGTGAATAGAAACTGCTGTGGCAAAAACTGAAGAGAATGAAAATACCAGTAGCTCTATTGAATCAACTTATCCTCCTGCATACTAACACGTGGGTACAGGTCAAATTAGGTTCCGGAGACTTCCTAACCAAGAAAATACAAACCCACACCGAAGTAAAACAAGGGTGTGTGTTAGCACCAACTTTATTCAATCTTTTTATGGCCGAATTATCTACTACATTAAACGACAATAACTCACATGCCCCAAAACTAGGGGGCTACAGCTGTCCAACTTATTTTACGCCGATGACCTGGTGTTAATCAGTCGGACTCAGATCGGCCTACAGCGGCTTTTCGACATCACCGCGGATTACTCAAAAGCAAACAAACTGAGTATCAATTACAGAAAAACAAAAGTCATGTGTCTCAATCATCGCAAGAAGAAACCATCATTCAGTTGGTACTTGGACACCAACAAACTGGAAATCACAAATAAATACTGTTACCTGGGAGTACTTATTGATGACAGGGGAAGCTTCAAACTACAAGCGGAGGAAATAAAGAGGAGAGGCCTAATGATAGCAGTATCTCTAAGGAACCTCAAAAATAAGATCACTGGTCCAAACTTCATCCCACTCCTCCAAGTGATCCAAGCAAAACTGATTCCATCCATCACATACGGAAGTGAAGCAATGAGAGGCAGGGACTCTGGAACTTTGAATGGAGTAGTCACAAGAGCAATGAGGATAATGTTCGGTCTCCCGAAATACACCTCTCCGGCGCAGATCCGACTGGAACTTGGGTTGGTTAAAGAAGAGCTAGCACGCAAGGGAACATACCTCAAGACCTGGTATAAAATAAGCAGAGGTGATGCAAACACCCTTAATGAACTCCTCTGGAAAGAACTACAAAGTAAAAATGACAGCCCAGCAAGACATCTTCTGGAGGATGCCATCAACCAACTGGGGGCAAGGCAGCTATGGGAACTGCAAGGGAACATGGCAGGCTTCAAAAAAACTGTAAATAAAATCGTTAAGAAAGAATCCCTTCTTCAAGACAAAGCTTCATTAGCTAAACGAGCACATGGCTGGCTGACTCTACAAACTTATAACAAACTTACTCCACAGCCGTATTTGTCGACAAGTTTTTCTTAAACAACAAGAGAAACATTTCTAAAACTACGACTGGGAGTACTACCTTCAGCGGACCACATGGCCCCGTGGCTGCGCCCCTCAAAACCAGCAAAATGCCGCCTGTGCGGAATGCACGAGGAAACCATCACACACCTCATTACCATCTGTAAAGAGCTGCTGCAAGTCCGGTTGAACTTACTGAGACCTCTATTTATAAAAAAAAGGAAACAGGACCTGCAGAGAATCAACATTGGCCTGCTTCAGAGGCGATGACGTGCAAATGGCCTGTCGATTGGTAAAATATCTTGGAGTGGTAGAATCCAGGTTCAAAACATCGAAAGACCAAACGCTCACCGACACCACCCTCTCAACACCGTCAGCCTCTAAACATCAGGACGGCCTAAAGACTTAAACTGTCTCGGAACACTGAAGCATCACCTCAATGATGTACGATTATTTAGGGAGGGGACCAGCCCGTCCCCCACAGGAAAACATAGGGGAAAGGAATTGATAGATCGTACTGTTTTTAACTGTCTTTTTTTATAATCTGTTTTTTTATTATTGCCGATGGCTATTTGTAATGGTTTTTATTAACTGTACAATAAAGCACTGAACTGAACTGAACTTTTCTTAAATTAGATTTAAGCCACAGTGTCTTTACTAACTCCAGTAAAGAGGTCTTGCTTTTGGCTACTTGCTGCCTTCATCCTCCATTGAAACGTAGAGGAAGTTTGGTCCGCCTTATTGCAAGTGCATTACAGTCAATGCACTATACACCGCACATAATGGTAGACTGGACGTGCCATGTTTTGACGAAGTACCCTTTCCACCAAACCATAGGGCCCTTAGACTTTCTAGACTTAATCTTTAGGGAACTTAAGAGAGTCTGTACCAGCATATTTACTGCAGTCAAAGGTAGTTATGCTCAAATCTGTCTGAGGAATGGGCCACGGGTGCATCTTCAGGCAACCCAAGGTACTTCCACACACTGGAAGGAGCTGGATTTAATGAATGTATTGATATGCAAAAGTACATTAAAGACAAATCATCCTGAACCAAAGCGGGCAGCCATCGGGAGATGCTGGCATGCACACATTAGTCAGAACTCTCAGTGAGACAGACACATGAAAAGGTACTAGAGGTATAACCTAGCCTTGTTTTTATAAGATCTTCATGTAGGTAGAAGGCAGAAGTAAGGAGTGACACACAGATCAGCCCCCCCACTAGTCACATAGTTCATACTTGTGGCCTGTTTGCCACTTTAACCTCTTTCAGAACAAAACAGATATTCCAACTGGGTAGGCAGACAAAATATCGATTTTTAAATATCGACATACAATAATGTCGATGTTTAAATATCGAAGGGACAGAATATAGAAGGTAAGTAATATCGATATTTCTAATATCGATGGGACAGAATTTCGAAGGTAAATAATATCGATTTTGTTAATATCGATGTTAGTAATATCGATGTTACTAATATCAATGTTACTAATATCGATGTTAGTAATATCGGTGTTTCTAATATCGATTTTTATATGATTTTTATGTATATTATTATGCATTTATGATGTATTTTTGTAATGTAATTTAAGTAAATTTTGTATTTTTGTACCGCAGCGGGTTGTGGGTTTAGAGGGGAATAGGGTGGGAAGTAATTTAATAATATTACATTAATTATTAATATTTAGGAATTATAAATTAATTTCAACTAATTGGTAATTAATTTTTATTAATTGGTAATTAATTTTAATTAATTGATTCATTGATAATTATGTTCTGTAGCAGGTTTAAGTGTAATTAAGTAATTAATTATTTTAATTAATTGTTTTTGTTAATTAATTATTAATTGGTAATTAACATATATTAATTGATTAATTGATAATTATGTTATATAGTGGGTTATGAGTTTATAGGGGAGTAGGGTGGGAAGTAAGTTAAATGTAATTAAGTAATAATTTATTTTAATTAATGGTTTTTGTTAATTATATTATTGTTAATTAATTATTAATTGGTAATTAATTATTCTTAATTGGTATTTATTATTCATTTATTGTTACTTATTTATTCATTGGTAATTATGTTTTAATAATTATGTATTGGTAATTAATTTTTTTATTATTTTAAAATATGAATGTATTTATAAGTATGTTATTTTTAACCCCTAAGCTATCCAATACTTTCCCTACTGTTGCACTCATTGGAGTGGGAATAGTAATTTTTACCCCTACGCTATCCAACATTAGTTACCTTTTTTAATTTGTTTTATATTTTTATTAATTTTTATTTATATTATTATTTTATGTGTATAGTTTTTTGTAATTTATAATATTTTTAATTATTTATAAGTTATTAAAATAATTTTTAAAAGTTATTAATAAGGAAGTATATAATATGTATTATATGTATGTTTAATTATTTTTTGTATTAAATTATGTATATTAATTATTAATTGTAAATATTATAACAGCCTTTTTTTACTATGTTTATTACAATTATAAGTATTATTTAATTTATATGTCTTTTTTTATTTAAAAAAAACAATATTTTTTTATTACGATATTTTTGACATCGATATTTTTTTTTCGATATTTTTGGACTTACCTTGTTGGAGATAGGATGATGATATTGTTGACATCGATATTTTTGTTGCGATATTTTTTTAGGTCGATATTTTGTATATCGACATTTTGTCAGACATTCATTCCACGGTCAGTATTACTAGTGCATTACAGTCAATGCACTGCACAAAACACTTGACAGGACATGTGCCAAGTTTTGATGGAGTACGCTTTCTGCCAAACCCAAAGAACCTTAGTCATTTTGGATGTACTCTTCAGGAAACTTATGAGAGTGTGCCCCAGCATATTTATCCCAGTTTTCAAAGATAGTTATGCTCGAACTGTCTGAGGAATGGCCCACAAATGCATCCTTCGACACCCCCAACTTATTTCAACACTGGAAGGTGTTGGATTTAGTGAAATCGTTTGTTAATAGCATTCAGATTTTGAACAATAACTGCTGGTTGCAACACAACCAGTGGGTATAAGCCTGTACTTATATGCCCAACCCTTTGTGGAAAACAGACCAGGAAATGCTCCTGATGTTTTAGTTATGTGTTCTAACCTGCATGTTGCCTTATATGACAGGAAAATCAACAATGAGAAAGGCATTATCAAGTCCGTCTCAACTACAAACATTGTGCTCAACAGCTGGGCTGGAGATGACTAAGGAGTAGTAGAAGTTCTGCTTTTCTTAAAAAGACAAAATATTCTATAGCAAATTGCCCCCAGAGTTGGCTACAGTATTTTGACACTGTGTCATCCAGCTCTGGGGGACCAACAACAGCCCCTGACATTTTCAAGAACTGAACACTCAGGGCCTGATGTGAGTTTGGCGGTGCTGGAGCAGGCCACCATGACCGCCGCCACACGCCAGCCCCCTGCCAGATTAGGAGTTTTCTCCTGGTCTAGTGGATGGTCCTTTGGCGTTCCTAGCACTGTGTCCTTTAAAAAGGCACCACAATAGGAACGCCAAAGCAAGTTCCTGCAAGGCATGGACTTAACAGTGCAGGAACTAGGCATGTATGCAGACTGTGGGGCACAATATGTGGCTCCCTGCCTGCATCCCCATGGTCTGTAGAGCACTCATAGTTTCATGACCGCCAGCAGTTTCATGGTGTGAACATCGCCACAAGACAGCTGGCTGTGAGGAAACATAAAATATGCTGCTGCCCAGCCAAGCATATTGCAGCCACACACCACCATGCCGCTGCCAGGGATCGGAGATCTCTGGTGGTTGCTGCAGTCCCATGGCCGTCTGACCATTAAAGAAGTAATTTGGCGGTTGGACTGCCACATCACCGCGGTTCTGACGGTCCTATTGACTGCCATACTTGTAATCTAGCCCTCCGAGGAATCCAGGGTGTTGCCCCTATACATGGATCCCACAGACCTTTCTTAACCAGAATGATCTGCAAACCTCAATCTTTGCCTAAAATCATACTTTTTCTTCACATTTCTGTGACAGAGACTTCCAGGATTTGGGGGATTCACAAAATTCCTACCACCAATCATCAGCTCACTTCTTGAGATAAAAACGCTACCCCAATTGTGTGGATAGACCTAGCTTTACCAAACATAATTACTGTCAGCTCACCAATCTGTGGACTTCTTGCAGTGGTGGGACAGGACTTTTTATCTGTAGCCTATAAAACAGGTGTCTCCAACCAGTCGTTCTCGAGCTACCAGTCACTCGTTGACACCTTCAGAGTAGCTTACAGCCGTAAGTTCATTTTGGGGTTAAATTTTCTTTTAAAGATATGGGAAGGCTTTGTTTATTTTACATTCATATCTTTAGGCTGCAGATAGCAGAACCTGAAAATGAGCTGTGCTGGTGTCCGATTTATGACCCAGGACACAGCAAACAGAAGCACTGAGGTACTTAACTCCTAAATAAATACTTGTCAACTCAATGTTGGAGTGTGAGAACAAAATTATGTTTCTGAATGCTTTTAAATGGTGAAAAATGTAAATGAAAAGTTACCTTAATGATTAAGTTAACACTTCATTTTAGTTTTCTCCCATTTCAAACTGTCACATTTACAAACAACAGGCCTCTTGCTCCCAACAGCCTGTAGACACTTTGCCATATTTATAACTGAAAAATAGAGTCCTCTTTTTTATATGGGAGAAAATTAAAGTGAAGAAAAATATTTCTATGGAACATTAAGTCTTAATGTTTTCTCCACTTTCAATCAAGCCAATTTTGTCATAATGTTTCATGAAGCAAACACAAGAGGATGATGGACAGAACACTGAAGCTTTTCAGACACTCACCCTCAGTCACAGATCTGGGTTTAATCCATCATCATTCTTTAGCTCACTTTGCCACCCCAGTTCAGACTCAGACATATGCAAATCAGTCTTGACCCCATGTCTCATTAGAACAGTCCGCCCGCACGGCCAAGCCAGGTCTTTCCTGGACCGGAAAGAAGCATCCTCGGACCGGTTTTGGGGTAACATCCCTCATTAGCCAGGCTAGCTTGTATCCAGTGGCAAAGTGAGCAAGGGACACACATCTGGGCTTACCCTGACAACTTAGGCTGAACAAAGCAAACACAAGGGGATGATGGACAGAGCACTGAAAATTTTCAGACACTCACCCCCAGTCACAGATCTGGGTTTTATCCATCATCATTCTTTAGCTCACTTTGCCACACCAGTTCAGACTCAGCCATATGCAAATCAGTCTTGCCCCATGTCTCATTAGAACAGTCCGCCCGCACTGCCAAGCCAGGTCTTTCCTGGACCGGAAAGAAGCATCCTCAGACCGGTTTTGGGGTAACATCCCTCATTGGCCAGCCTAGCTTGTATCCAGTGGCAAAGTGAGCAAGGGGCTAACTTCTGGGCATACCCTACCAACTTCGGGCAAACAAAGCAAACACAAGGGGATGATGGATGGAACACTGAATCTTTTCAGACACTCATCGACAGTCACAGATCTGGGTTTAATCCATCATCATTTTTTAGCTCACATCGCCACCCCAGTTCAGAATCAGCCATATGCAAATCAGTCTTGACCCTGTGCCTCATGGGAACAGTCCTGCCCGAACCGCCCAGCCAAGTCTTCCCTGGACCGGAAACTAGCATCCTGGGACCGGTTTCGGGGTAACACACTCATCAGCCAGGCTAGTTTGAATCCAGTGGCAAAGTGAGCAAGGGACTCACGTATGGACATACCCTGCCAACTTAGGGTGAACAAAGCAAACACAAGGGGATGTTGGACCGAGCACTGAAACTTTTCAGACACTCACACCCAGTCTCAGATCTAGGTTTAATCCATCATCATTCTTTAGCTCACTTCGCCACCCCAGTTCAGAACCAGCCATATACAAATCAGTCTTGACCCTGTGCCTCATGTGAACAGTCCAGCCCGAACTGCCAAGCCAGGTCTTCCCTGGGCCAGAAAAAAGCATCCTGGGACCGGTTTCGGGGTAACACCCCTCATCAGCCAGGCTAGCTTGAATCCAGTGGCAAAGTGAGCAAGGGACCCACATCTGGGCTTACCCTGACAACTTAGGCTGAACAAAGCAAACACAAGGAGATGATGGACAGAGCACTGAAACTTTTCAGACACTCAACCCCAGTCACAGATCTGGGTTTAATCCATCATCTTTCTTTAGCTCACTTTCGCACCCCAGTTCAGACCCAGCCATATGCAAATCAGTCTTGACCCTATGTCTCATTAGAACAGTCCGCCCGCAATGCCAAGTCAGGTCTTTCTTGGACCGGAAAGAAGCATCCTCAGACCGGTTTTGGGGTAACATCCCTCATTAGCCAAGCTAGCTTGTATCCAGTGGCAAAGTGAGCAAGGGACTCACTTCTGGGCATACCCTACAAACTTCGGGCAAACAATACAAACACAAGGGGATAATGGACGGAACACTGAATCTTTTCAGAAATTCATCCCCAGTCACAGATCTGGGTTTAATCCATCATCATTCTTTAGCTCACTTCACCACCCCAGTTCAGACCCAGCCATATGCAAATCACCCTTGACCCTGTGCCTCATGGGAACAGTCCAGCCCACACTGCCAAGGCAGGTCTTCCCTGGACCAGAAACAAGCATCCTGGGACCGGTTTTGGGGTAACACCATCATCAGCCAGGCTAGCTTGAATCCAGTGGTAAAGTGAGCAAGGGACTCACGCATGGACATACCCTGCCAACTTCGGGTGAACAAATCAAACATAAGGGGATGTTGGACGGAGCACTGAAACTTTTCTCACACTCACACCCAGTCTCAGATCTAGGTTTAATCCATCATCATTCTTTAGCTCACTTCGCCACCGCAGTTCAGACCCAGCCATATGCAAATCAGTCTTGACCCTGTGCCTCATGTGAACAGTCCAGCCCGAACTGCCAAGTCAGGTCTTCCCTGGGCCAGAAAAAAAGCATCCTGGGACCGGTTTCGGGGTAACACCCCTCATCAGCCAGGCTAGTTTGAATCCAGTGACAAAGTGAGCTAGAGACCCACATCTGAGCATACCCTGCCAACTTAGGGTGAACAAAGCAAACACAAGGAGATAATGAACGCAACACTGAATCTTTTCAGATACTCATCCCCAGTCACAGATCTGGGTTTAATCCATCATCATTCTTTAGCTCACTTCGCCACCCCAGTTCAGACCCAGCCAAATGCAAATCACCCTTGACCCTGTGCCTCATGGGAACAGTCCAGCCCAAACTGCCAAGGCAGGACTTCCCTGGACCAGAAACAAGCATCCTGGGACCGGTTTTGGGATAACACCCCTCATCAGCCTGGATAGCTTACATCCAGTGGCAAAGTGAGCAAGGGACCCACATCTGGGCTTACCCTGACTACTTAGGCTGAACAAAGCAAACACAAGGGGATGATGGACAGAGCACTGAAACTTTGCAGACACTCACCCCCAGTCACAGATCTGGGTTTAATACATCATCATTCTTTAGCTCACACCGCCACCCCAGTGGCAGGGGATGAGGTGCCTGGAGCAAAGGAGATGTCCCACTCTTTACGGGGCCAGAGCTGGACAACTTGGTGGGGAGCAATAGGGAACCTACTTGGCAATATATGTACACACCCTGTAACCTCCTGGCCCATTAGCAATATTCATACACCACATACAGCCTGGCACCAGGGTACGTAGTGACACCAATCACAAAGGACACAATTAAAGCGCTTGCATGTGTCACACTGACATATACCACTCTGGTATGCTCTGGTCCTGTGGACAACAGAAAGGGATAAAATACAATGTGTCACTGATTCGGAGTGGATGCTAATGCCGTCACAGAACATACCTGCTGCAACATGTGGCACTGACACATGGTTTACATTAACAAACTTTAGAATACCCAGTTGTATATGTTGCGTTTTAACAAGCTACAGAACCACAAAAGTCGATTGTTTCACACAGGACAGGCAACATGTCACATGAGCATTAGGCAGCTACAATGCAAGCTATATGGAGAGTAACAACACACCAGTGTAAAAAAACGACATGCCCCAATCAAATTGTACACATACACAGTGTGGGCCAACCTAAAGAAGTCTCAGGTCATGGGCTGAGCTCAGAGAACACAGAGAAAGTACTACATGCATAGTCAATCATGAAATAGTAGTGGGGGAAGGGACTCATTTTGGAAACATCCAAGGATCTGAAGGACTACAGGGAGCTAAAGCTGTGACTCACATGGCCAGCCCAAGGTGACTGTTTCTCTCAGCCTCAGTCATGGCCAATGATGGGTACAAATCTGCATCTACCCTTGCCCTCTGCAGCCAGTGTAGACTCAAAGCACACCTACTACACTTACACAGCACTTCAAAACAGATTGAACATCCTTGTGCCATGCTAATTGTGACATTACCTTTGTGTGGCACCCTGAGGGGGCCATTGTGGTATAGCTATCTCCAAAAGCCTACTGTGACAACTACCAATCTGGCCTGCATCAGTACATCCACTGTACACATGCTTCACTTAATCCTTACCTGCTCATTACAGGACATCTTACACAGAACAGATTGTGAGCCTAGAAATATCCACCAGCCCCCACCAGGATTTTGTAACACAAGTGTTACATGGCATTAATAACAGAACATATGCACTGAAATATGCATGCTACCAAGGAATGCTCTGTGCTTAGACAAAGTCACAATGACGATGTGAAGTACATAAAGTGCTTCACTATCCATTACATGGCGACACCAAAATTCCACCTATTTCATATCATAGGACACAGTGGACACCAAAGCCTGACACCAGCATGACTATTGTAGATCAGTAGTAACATGGCTGACAAGTGAGTGGGGACACAAACAGGCTAGCATCTTGCTTAGAGTTGGAGTGAAAAGGCCTCATGATAGTTGTGGTACCTTTTCTATCTCTAAGTACCAAAACTTGAGAAATGTTAACCAGCTGACTGGTATAGATCAGAAGTAACATGGCTGACAAGTGAGTGGGGACACAAGCAGTCTAGCATCCTGTTTGGAGTTAGAGTGAAAAGGTTTAATGGTAGCCGTAGTCAATTCTATGTCACATATGCAACTCTTGACGAACGTTAAGGGTACCATGGCTGTTTACAGCATGCATTTGTTTTGGACCATACATTTCCATATTGCCACATATCATGTTATATCAGTGGAAGAGGTGTGGTGCAGCGTCAAGGGTGCCTGACTCCGGACCACAGGGTTCACTGTTCGATCCCCGGCTCCGGAGGCAGGTTAGCCCAGCACCATCTGACTCTGGGCAATAGGTTCCCGACTACCCCAGCACAACGAGACCTGTCCAGAGGTAACTGTGTGCTTTAAAAATGCTGGCATTTACATTTATCATGGGTCCTAGGTTGTTATTTTGATGATGATGTACTTACAGACAGCATTGCAAGATGTGGCAGGTCAAAGATTTGTAGACATGTGGTTTCATATGCACCAATAGCCATTGCCACAGACAAGCAGACATCTCAGATACTTTCTATGTTGCATGCTATGAGAGTAGATATAGGAGACAATAGCAAAGGCAGAGTTGAGAGCAAACAGGATATTGTTATATTGTGGCAGTTCTTGAAGTGTAACTTACCAGAGCCCAGTCCCCCAGGTATTCCTGACAAGCCCTCACTATGCAGGATGGCCAAGACCTTCTCCTTCCAGGGTATGAATTGTAAAGGTGCGCTGGAAGGGCCATTGCCAGTACTCTGCGCCTCCTGGTGGTGGCTGGTAAACTTGCCACACACCTTCTGCCTGAGGTTGTTGCACCTCTTCCTGATGTAGCCCTGTTTGCGCATGGTGATCCCAACAGCATTCACTCTGTTGACTATCCTGTCCCACATTTCCATGCTCCCAGTGTAAAGAGTATGCTGGACTTGGGCTACGAAAATTTGGGGTTCTCCTTTGATACTTTCATCCACCATAACTGTCAACAAAAAAGTGTGAGTGGGTGTGTTTTATAGTATGGTTTGCAGGCTTCCACTGTGACGGACCATACATTTCCATATTACCACATATCATGGTTTCTGGGTTGTTATTTTGACAGACAGCATTGCAAGTTGTGGCAGGTCAAAGATTCGTAGGAATGTGGAGTCATATGCACCAATACTCATTGCCACAGACAAGCAGACCTCTCAGATGAGTGGGTGTGTTTTATAGTATGATATGCAGGTGTGTCCACTTGCCAAAGCACATCAGGTGTGTAGCTTTTAAATCCATCCAATGGTCAGTGTTGTGTTTTTTTTCTTTCTGCGTGAACCACTGTTGTCGGGGCCTACCATAAGACTGCCAGTACAACTGTGTAGTTGTAATATGCTCAGTGGTAGGACCGCAGTCCTTGCGGCAACTGCTGATGAAACTCCAACATTTTGAACCACCACACGACTGCTGGCTTAACCAGCCATGCTGGCGGTCTGGATTTCAGACTGCGCAACATGTAATTCAGCAGTCGTTAGGGTGCCGGCGAAGCAGTGACGTGGATGTGGCGGCCGCGGTTCTCTAGCGGTCGGACCACTAAACTCATAATCAGGCCCTAAGTCAGAAGGTAATATATTTACCTAGGATAAAACTGGCTAGTTTATTCAATCCATGCTCTATTGTGGCCAGCATCCAATTGTGCATAGGTCCTGGTCTACTTCCTTGGCACTTTATGCTTCTTTAAAATTTCATATCTCTGGTTCAGCTTATTGGATTTTTTTTTATTTTGGTGCCATTTTGTTTATAAAATTTTACTCTATTTTTCTGATTCAGGATTTTTATTTTTTAGGGCTCGGGGCGGAGCTCCGAGATCCTAATGTTAAAGAAAAAAAAAAGGTTTCTTTAGGGCTCGGGAAAGACACATTCCTTAGTGCGCGAGTTTTTTTTAATTATCTGAATTGTGATTGGTCCTCGCGGTGATGTATTGTTAGTAGTCTTGATGCGATTGGGCAGATGTAATGTTAGGCGGCCATGTTGGCATATTGTGTGTGGTTACGCGCACGGCAGACTATTAATCTTAATTAGGAGCTGTCAGAGTGCCCTTGTAATGCAATCCAGATGGTGGGAGCGCGTTCACCATTCTGCATTGCATGTATAGGGCGCGCGTTCGTCTGCAGCTTTTTTGGGGCTGAGAAATGTGGACGTTTATTGTATTGAACTTTTATGTGATTTATTATTGCTCTGAAAAATGTGTGTTTGCAAGGAAGTGTTCCCGATTACAAGGACATGGTGTTCGCTTATTTCCTTTGAAGCGCTGTCTGATATGTATTTCTCTTGAATAGCAACACGTACCACCACCACCAGTACTACCACCTAGTGTAGTAAGTGCAGAGTAGTGTGTGCAGAGTGCAGAGTAGTGAGTGCAGAGTAGTGAGTGCAGAGTAGTGAGTGCAGAGTGCAGAGTAGTGAGTGCAGAGTAGTGAGTGCAGAGTAGTGAGTGCAGAGTAGTGAGTGCAGAGTGCAGAGTGCAGAGTGTAGAGTAGTGAGTGCAGAGTGTAGAGTGTAGAGTAGTGAGTGCAGAGTGTAGAGTAGTGAGTGCAGAGTGTAGAGTAGTGAGTGCAGAGTAGTGAGTGCAGAGTAGTGAGTGCGGAGTGCAGAGTGTAGAGTAGTGAGTGCAGTGTAGAGTAGTGAGTGCAGAGTGCAGAGTAGTGAGTGCTGAGTGCAGAGTAGTGAGTGCAGAGTAGTGAGTGCAGAGTAGTGAGTGCAGAGTAGTGAGTGCAGAGTGCAGAGTAGTGAGTGCAGAGTGCTCAGTAGTGAGTGCAGAGTAGTGAGTGCAGAGTAGTGAGTGCAGAGTGCAGAGTAGTGAGTGCAGAGTAGTGAGTGCAGAGTAGTGAGTGCAGAGTGTAGAGTGTAGAGTAGTGAGTGCAGAGTGTAGAGTGTAGAGTAGTGAGTGCAGAGTGTAGAGTAGTGAGTGCAGAGTAGTGAGTGCAGAGTGCAGAGTGTAGAGTAGTGAGTGCAGAGTGCAGAGTAGTGAGTGCTGAGTGCAGAGTAGTGAGTGCAGAGTAGTGAGTGCAGAGTAGTGAGTGCAGAGTAGTGAGTGCAGAGTGCAGAGTAGTGAGTGCAGAGTGCTGAGTAGTGAGTGCAGAGTAGTGAGTGCAGTGTAGTGAGTGCAGAGTGCAGAGTAGTGAGTGCAGAGTGCAGAGTAGTGAGTGCAGAGTAGTGAGTGCAGAGTAGTGAGTAGAGTAGTGAGTAGTGAGTGTAGAGTAGTGAGTAGTGAGTAGAGTAGTGAGTAGAGTAGTGAGTAGCGAGTAGAGTAGTGAGTAGTGAGTAGAGTAGTGAGTGCAGAGTAGTGAGTAGAGTAGTGAGTAGAGAGTAGAGTAGTGAGTAGTGAGTAGAGTAGTGAGTAGTGAGTAGAGTAGTGAGTAGAGTAGTGAGTAGTGAGTAGAGTAGTGAGTAGTGAGTAGAGTAGTGAGTAGAGTAGTGAGTAGAGTAGTGAGTAGAGTAGTGAGTAGAGAGTAGAGTAGTGAGTAGAGTAGTGAGTGCAGAGTAGTGAGTAGTGAGTAGAGTAGTGAGTGCAGAGTAGTGAGTAGAGTAGTGAGTAGTGAGTAGAGTAGTGAGTAGAGTAGTGAGTAGTCAGTAGAGTAGTGAGTAGTGAGTAGAGTAGTGAGTAGAGTAGTGAGTAGAGAGTACAGTAGTGAGTAGTGAGTAGAGTAGTGAGTAGTGAGTAGAGTAGTGAGTAGTGAGTAGTGAGTAGTGAGTAGTGAGTAGTGAGTAGAGTAGTGAGTGCAGAGTAGTGAGTAGAGTAGTGAGTAGTGAGTAGAGTAGTGAGTGCAGAGTAGTGAGTAGTGAGTAGTGAGTAGAGTAGTGAGTGCAGAGTAGTGAGTAGAGTAGTGAGTAGTGAGTAGAGTAGTGAGTAGAGTAGTGAGTAGAGTAGTGAGTAGTGAGTGCAGAGTAGTGAGTAGTGAGTAGAGTAGTGAGTGCAGAGTAGTGAGTAGAGTAGTGAGTAGTGAGTAGAGTAGTGAGTAGAGTAGTGAGTAGAGTAGTGAGTAGTGAGTGCAGAGTAGTGAGTAGTGAGTTGAGTAGTGAGTGCAGAGTAGTGAGTAGAGTAGTGAGTAGTGAGTGCAGAGTAGTGAGTAGTGAGTAGTGAGTGCAGAGTAGTGAGTAGTGTAGTGAGTAGTGAGTAGAGTAGTGAGTAGTGAGTAGAGTAGTGAGTAGTGAGTAAAGTACTGAGTAGTGAGTGCAGAGTAGTGAGTAGAGTAGTGAGTAGAGTAGTGAGTAGAGTAGTGAGTAGTGAGTGCAGAGTAGTGAGTAGTGATTAGAGTAGTGAGTAGAGAGTATAGTAGTGAGTAGTGAGTAGAGTAGTGAGTAGTGAGTAGAGTAGTGAGTAGTGAGTGCAGAGTAGTGAGTAGTGAGTGCAGAGTAGTGAGTAGTGTAGTGAGTAGTAAGTAGAGTAGTGAGTAGTGAGTAGAGTAGTGAGTAGAGTAGTGAGTGCAGAGTAGTGAGTAGAGTAATGAGTAGAGTAGTGAGTAGTGAGTGCAGAGTAGTGAGTAGTGATTAGAGTAGTGAGTAGAGAGTAGAGTAGTGAGTAGTGAGTAGAGTAGTGAGTAGTGAGTAGAGTAGTGAGTAGTGAGTAGAGTAGTGAGTAGAATAGTGAGTGCAGAGTAGTGAGTAGTGAGTAGAGTAGTGAGTGCAGAGTAGTGAGTAGAGTAGTGAGTAGTGAGTAGAGTAGTGAGTAGAGTAGTGAGTAGTGAGTAGAGTAGTGAGTAGACTAGTGAGTAGAGTAGTGAGTAGAGTAGTGAGTAGTGAGTGCAGAGTATGAGTAGTGAGTTGAGTAGTGAGTGCAGAGTAGTGAGTAGAGTAGTGAGTAGAGTAGTGAGTAGAGTAGTGAGTGCAGAGTAGTGAGTAGAGTAGTGAGTAGTGAGTAGAGTAGTGAGTAGAGTAGTGAATAGAGTAGTGAGTAGTGAGTGCAGAGTAGTGAATAGTGAGTAGTGAGTGCAGAGTAGTGAGTAGTGAGTTGAGTAGTGAGTGCAGAGTAGTGAGTAGTGAGTAGAGTAGTGAGTGCAGAGTAGTGAGTAGTGAGTAGTGAGTGCAGAGTAGTGAGTAGTGTAGTGAGTAGTGAGTAGAGTAGTGAGTAGTGAGTAGAGTAGTGAGTAGAGTAGTGAGTAGTGAGTAGAGTAGTGAGTAGAGAGCAGAGTAGTGAGTAGTGAGTAGAGTAGTGAGTAGAGTAGTGAGTAGTGAGTAGAGTAGTGAGTGCAGAGTAGTGAGTAGTGAGTAGAGTAGTGAGTAGAGTAGTGAGTAGTGAGTGCAGAGTAGTGAGTAGTGAGTAGTGAGTAGTGAGTAGTGAGTAGAGTAGTGAGTAGAGTAGTGAGTAGTGAGTGTAGAGTAGTGACTAGTGAGTGTAGAGTAGTGAGTAGAGTAGTGAGTAGTGAGTAGAGTAGTGAGTAGTGAGTAGAGTAGTGAGTAGAGTAGTGAGTGCAGAGTAGTGAGTAGTGAGTAGAGTAGGTAGTGCAGAGTAGTGAGTAGAGTAGTGAGTAGTGAGTAGAGTAGTGAGTAGAGTAGTGAGTTGAGTAGTGAGTAGAGTAGTGAGTAGTGAGTAGAGTAGTGAGTAGTGAGTGCAGAGTAGTGAGTAGTGAGTAGAGTAGTGAGTGCAGAGTAGTGAGTAGTGAGTAGAGTAGTGAGTAGAGTAGTGTGTGCAGAGTAGTGAGTAGTGAGTAGAGTAGTGAGTGCAGAGTAGTGAGTAGAGTAGTGAGTAGTGAGTAGAGTAGTGAGTAGAGTAGTGAGTAGAGTAGTGAGTAGTGAGCAGAGTAGTGAGTAGAGTAGTGAGTAGAGTAGTGAGTAGTGAGTAGAGTAGTGAGTAGTGAGTAGAGTAGTGAGTAGTGAGTAGAGTAGTGAGTAGAATAGTGAGTGCAGAGTAGTGAGTAGTGAGTAGAGTAGTGAGTGCAGAGTAGTGAGTAGAGTAGTGAGTAGTGAGTAGAGTAGTGAGTAGAGTAGTGAGTAGTGAGTAGAGTAGTGAGTAGACTAGTGAGTAGAGTAGTGAGTAGAGTAGTGAGTAGTGAGTGCAGAGTATGAGTAGTGAGTTGAGTAGTGAGTGCAGAGTAGTGAGTAGAGTAGTGAGTAGAGTAGTGAGTAGAGTAGTGAGTGCAGAGTAGTGAGTAGAGTAGTGAGTAGTGAGTAGTGAGTAGAGTAGTGAGTAGAGTAGTGAATAGAGTAGTGAGTAGTGAGTGCAGAGTAGTGAATAGTGAGTAGTGAGTGCAGAGTAGTGAGTAGTGAGTTGAGTAGTGAGTGCAGAGTAGTGAGTAGTGAGTAGTGAGTAGAGTAGTGAGTGCAGAGTAGTGAGTAGTGAGTGCAGAGTAGTGAGTAGTGTAGTGAGTAGTGAGTAGAGTAGTGAGTAGTGAGTAGAGTAGTGAGTAGAGTAGTGAGTAGTGAGTAGAGTAGTGAGTAGAGAGCAGAGTAGTGAGTAGTGAGTAGAGTAGTGAGTAGAGTAGTGAGTAGTGAGTAGAGTAGTGAGTGCAGAGTAGTGAGTAGTGAGTAAAGTAGTGAGTAGAGTAGTGAGTAGTGAGTGCAGAGTAGTGAGTAGTGAGTAGTGAGTAGTGAGTAGTGAGTAGAGTAGTGAGTAGAGTAGTGAGTAGTGAGTGTAGAGTAGTGACTAGTGAGTGTAGAGTAGTGAGTAGAGTAGTGAGTAGTGAGTAGAGTAGTGAGTAGTGAGTAGAGTAGTGAGTAGAGTAGTGAGTGCAGAGTAGTGAGTAGTGAGTAGAGTAGGTAGTGCAGAGTAGTGAGTAGAGTAGTGAGTAGTGAGTAGAGTAGTGAGTAGAGTAGTGAGTAGAGTAGTGAGTAGTGAGTAGAGTAGTGAGTAGTGAGTAGAGTAGTGAGTAGTGAGTGCAGAGTAGTGAGTAGTGAGTAGAGTAGTGAGTGCAGAGTAGTGAGTAGTGAGTAGAGTAGTGAGTAGAGTAGTGAGTAGAGTAGTGAGTGCAGAGTAGTGAGTAGTGAGTAGAGTAGTGAGTGCAGAGTAGTGAGTAGAGTAGTGAGTAGTGAGTAGAGTAGTGAGTAGAGTAGTGAGTAGAGTAGTGAGTAGTGAGCAGAGTAGTGAGTAGAGTAGTGAGTAGTGAGTGCAGAGTAGTGAGTAGTGAGTTGAGTAGTGAGTGCAGAGTAGTGAGTAGAGTAGTGAGTAGTGAGTGCAGAGTAGTGAGTAGTGAGTAGTGAGTGCAGAGTAGTGAGTAGTGAGTAGAGTAGTGAGTAGAGTAGTGAGTAGTGAGTGCAGAGTAGTGAGTAGAGTAGTGAGTAGAGTAGTGAGTAGAGTAGTGAGTGCAGAGATGTAAGTGCAGAGTAGTGAGTAGTGAGTAGAGTAGTGAGTAGTGAGTAGAGTAGTGAGTAGAGAGTAGAGTAGTGAGTAGTGAGTAGAGTAGTGAGTAGAGTAGTGAGTAGTGAGTAGAGTAGTGAGTAGTGAGTAGAGTAGTGAGTAGAGAGTAGAGTAGTGAGTAGTGAGTAGAGTAGTGAGTAGAGTAGTGAGTAGTGAGTAGTGAGTAGAGTAGTGAGTGCAGAGTAGTGAGTAGTGAGTAGAGTAGTGAGTAGAGTAGTGAGTAGTGAGTAGAGTAGTGAGTAGAGTAGTGAGTAGAGTAGTGAGTAGAGAGTAGTGAGTGCAGAGTAGTGAGTAGTGAGTAGAGTAGTGAGTAGAGTAGTTAGTAGTGAGTAGAGTAGTGAGTAGAGTAGTGAGTAGTGAGTGCAGAGTAGTGAGTAGTGAGTAGAGTAGTGAGTAGAGTAGTGAGTAGTGAGTGCAGAGTAGTGAGTAGTGAGTAGAGTAGTGAGTAGAGTAGTGAGTAGTGAGTGCAGAGTAGTGAGTAGTGAATAGTGAGTAGTGAGTAGAGTAGTGTAGTGAGTAGAGTAGTGAGTAGTGAGTGCAGAGTAGTGAGTACAGTAGTGAGTAGAGTAGTGAGTGCAGAGTAGTGAGTAGTGACTGCAGAGTGAGTGTGCAGAGTAGTGAGTAGTGAGTGCAGAGTGAGTGTGCAGAGTAGTGAGTGCAGAGTAGTGAGTGCAGAGTAGTGAGTAGTGAGTGCAGAGTAGTGAGTGCAGAGTAGTGAGTGCAGAGTAGTGAGTAGTGAGTGCAGAGTAGTGAGTGCAGAGTAGTGAGTGCAAATTAGTGAGTGCAGAGATGTGAGTGCAGAGTAGTGAGTAGTGAGTAGAGTAGTGAGTAGAGTAGTGAGTAGAGAGTGCAGGGTAGTGAGTGTTGAGTAGAGTAGTGAGTAGTGTGTAGAGTAGTTAGTAGTGAGTACAGAGTAGTGAGTAGTGAGTGCAGAGTAGTGAGTAGTGAGTGCAGAGTAGTGAGTGCAAATTAGTGAGTGCAGAGTAGTGAGTAGTGAGTAGTGAGTAGAGTAGTGAGTAGAGTAGTGAGTAGAGTAATGAGTAGAGTAGTGAGTAGTGAGTGCAGAGATGTGAGTGCAGAGTAGTGAGTAGTGAGTAGAGCAGTGAGTAGTGAGTAGAGTAGTGAGTAGTGAGTAGTGAGTAGAGTAGTGAGTAGTGAGTAGAGTAGTGAGTAAAGTAGTGAGTGCAGAGTAGTGAGTAGAGAAGTGAGTAGTGAGTAGAGTAGTGAGTAGTGAGTAGAGTAGTGAGTAGTGAGTAGAGTAGTGAGTAGAAAGTAGTGAGTAGAGTAGTGAGTAGTGAGTAGAGTAGTGAGTGGAGAGTAGTGAGTAGTGAGTAGAGTAGTGAGTAGTGAGCAGAGTAGTGAGTAGTGAGTGCAGAGTAGTGAGTAGTGAGTAGAGTAGTGAGTAGAGTAGTGAGTAGAGTAGTGAGTAGTGAGTAGAGTAGTGAGTAGTGAGTAGAGTAGTGAGTAGAGTAGTGAGTAGTGAGTAGAGTAGTGAGTAGTGAGTAGTGAGTAGAGTAGTGAGTAGTGAGTGCAGAGTAGTGAGTAGTGAGTAGAGTAGTGAGTAGTGAGTGCAGAGTAGTGAGTAGAGTAGTGAGTAGAGTAGTGAGTAGTGAGTGCAGAGTAGTGAGTAGAGTAGTGAGTAGAGTAGAGTAGTGAGTAGGACATCACAGGCAGCAGCTGTGCAAGCTTCTTACACTCACAAGGAGACCACAGGCAGCTGAGGTGCAATCTTCTCCCACTCACAAGAAGGACATCACAGGCAGTAACGGTGCAATATTCTCACACTCACAAGGAGATCACTGGCAGTACACACCACATGAACACACTCCATAACACATAGCAACAATACATTGGCATTTACAATGCCATTAGCTCAAACTCAAATAAATCCGAGCCCGATTGCATTTCTAATGCTTGTTTGCTTTTGACTTTATTACTATTTGAGTCCTGCCTGAATACACAATGCTCTAAATGAAACCTGTCTGCTCTATGCCAACGCTACCAGGGTATTGACACAGACTAATTTAGTGACTGTAAAGGTATGCCCTGGGAAGGGATGCAACTAGTCCTTGGGGTGTGTAGTTAACCATCTGTTATACATGATATTTTTGGCATTGCATTTCCCCAAACTTGTTGCCTTCACTCTTACTGTTTGCTGAATTTTTTAATGGCTTTAGAACCCTGCACATTCTACCACTGCTAACCAGTGCTAAAGTGCTTGTGCTCTCTTTCTAAAACATGTAATAATTATCTTACACCTAATTGGCACATTTAATTTACCTTTAAGTCCCTAGTAAATAGTACTACATGTACCCAGGGCCTGTAAATTATATGCTATTACTGCACGTGAAGCATTCATTATGCCACACACTAAAGTAGCATTTTAAAACATGTCCCAGGCCTGCAACTGCAGTTTTAAACTGCCATTAGGACCTTTTACCAGGCCTAAACGTTTGTTTTTAATACATATAACCTCCCACTTAAGGTAGGCCCTAAAGGCTCATAGAGCAGCGAGCATTGTGCTAAAACAGTGGGGAATGTAGATTTTGTTCCTGGTAGTGAAAAACTCCTAAAGTTGTTTTTAACTACTGTAAGGCCTATCATGGGAGTGCCTCATTATATTTAATAAGTGATAACCTTTGATTTGAAGTAGATAGAAATATGTTGTTTACACTCAAATGAATTGCAATTAAGGTTCCCAGTTTTATGGTATTAATTTATTTTTAACACTCATTTCTATTTTTATCCATATTTAATTTTAGGTCCATTTAATTCATATGTATCCATATTTATTTTGTGTTTTGAGAATAAATGGAGTTTACTGAACAGAAAAACCCTACACGCATACTTTGATGACTGTTTATCAAATTAAGCAGCTAAATATAACAAAACACTATAGCCACAGGTCAAATGTAACATTATATATGTAAGTTAACATATCCCTGTATTTAAAAGCATCTCATCCTGTGTTTTAACTCCCATGCTGTCCATCTGTTCACCTGCTGGCCTGGACTCAAGGTGGAAGTTCAGGTCTCCGAGGAGGATGTAGTCCGTGGACGCAAGAGCCTGCGTGCTGACGAAGTCGGTGATGGAGTCGCTGAACTGCGGCCGGGGTCCGGGTGGTCTGTAGATGAGGGTGGTGTTGGGGTCGGTTTGGATCTCGAAGTGCAGGTGTTCGGCGGTGATAAGTGTATCGTCGATGCTGATCGAGATTCTGAGGGTGTTTCTGTGGACGATGGCGATTCCTTCTCCTGTTCCATTGGTGCGGTCCCTGTGGGTGATCTTGTAGCCGTCAGGGATGGCTATGGCGATGTCAGTTGCGGAGGAAGTGTTCATCCAGGTCTCCGTCAGGAAGGCGACATCTGGGGAGGTGGAGTCAAGTAGGTCCCAGAGTTTGATGGCGTGTTTGCAGGTGGAGCGGGTGTTGAGTAAAAGGCATCAGAGACTTTTGCAACCTACCTCGGTGGGTGTGGTGGTGGTTTGGAGGTTGGTATAGCTGCAATTCTGGCAGGAGAAGGGTCCATGGGCCCGCTTCGGGGTGGCCTGGAGGCAGGTGTGTGATCGGCCGACATTGAGTGCGTGGAGGGTGCTGGCGTTGTAGCGAAGTTGGTATCGTGGCATTCGCGGGGCCAGGGGTCTGGCACTGGGCGCGGTCCAGGTGTGGAAGGGGCGTAGATGGGCTTGCCTTAGGCACGCCTTTGGCGCACCAGTGGCGTGCCCGCTGCACGTGGCCACGCAGCGGGTGCCATAAGAAGGGGAGGAGGGAGGAGCAGCTGGGATGCGGGACGAATGGGTGAGCGGGGGCGGGGCCACAGCGGCAGGAAGCGGGAGAGCAGAACGGGTGGAGAAACCAAGGGCACAACAGATCAAAGGAAAATACAAGGAATACAACAAAATACTAGCAGATTATACAGAATACAATAAAAAATGAGTGCAAAGTCAAAACAGAAGGCAGACAGAAAGGGGCAGATCGAGCGCACAGACACCTACGGCCTACCACTGGCTAAAAGGGATGAGGCGCAGGTGGTAGCCTGCGGGTGGAGGAGGGCCTCAAACTGGCGGCAGTGGCAGCAGCAGCGAGCTAGGAGACAAGGGCACAACAGGTGGTGCTGTGCGGCATGGGGAGCGACCAGCCTGGAACAGGATCAAGGGTCGCTCCCACTTAGTGATGTACAAATGATGAATAATTTTGCTGAAACCAAATTTCCAAACATTAATGTTTTTCACTACATAGTGTTATCAGTAAAACTGCATGTTAACGTTTGTGTGCATTTTCAAGGAAAATGTAATGTCTATAAATGACATTGTGCTACCACATCATTCTTCATTAATATATATATATATTTTTAAATGAGAGTTTTTAAACATAAACTGAGATACATTCCTGCCCTTGCCTTGGTGACAATGCTATTAGTAAACTAAGAAGCAAATCGGGGATCACCTGTATGTACCCTATATATGGGCTAGATTCTTATTATACAAGGAGCAAATGTTTATTCTATTAAATCAACCAAGATATTGTTTTGTATAGCACAAATTCTGAACTCACACATTTGAAGGTGCTCTTAATGTGATAATGAAGAAAAAGGTGTCTCTGTAAAACAACATTTCTGCCCAGGATCATACAATTTGAGACCAGTTTATGAGTCAAGCACATTACAGTTAGGTCGAGTAAATTATTCAGGTCACTAGACCTACAGGTCTGGTAAACTTTTTATGACTTTTCGAGGCCTGACTCATGTGTATATTTACTACTACATTTTGTCATTGTTCAACATTCCGTCCATCATCTTGTGTGTTTTGCTGTTCACCCTAAGTGGGAAGGGTGGGCCCAGACGTGTGTCCCATGCTCACTAAACCACTGGAGTTAAGCTATCCTGGCTGAAGACGGCTGATAGCCAGAAACCGGTCCTAGGATGCTTGATTCAGGTCCAGGGAAGACATTACTTGGCAGTTCGGGCTGGACTGTTCCCATGAGGCACAGGGCCAAGACTGATTTGCATATGGCCATGTCTGAACTGGGGTGGCTTGGTGAGCAAAATAACTGATGGATTAAAAAAAAACAGATCTGTGACTGGGGGTGAATGTTTTGCCATTGTGCAACATTCCGTCCATCATCTTGTGTGTTTTGCTATATTTACTACTACACCTAAATAAAACTTCATACTTTGTTTAACTATACACTTTTTGCTATTCACCGTTTCCGGGTGCAGAGTTACACCAGGTGTACATTTACATGTATCCAGTACCTCAAATCAGAGTGGAGTCTTTTACAACAGAATTTATGAAATGTAAAGTTGCTCCTAGTAACTTAGCTCCCGTAGATTGAATCTCCGTGGGTGAAATCTCCCTGTGGGAAATTATGAGGAAAATTATTAAAGTTTATTATTCTGTAAAAAAATTATTCAAATATTTTAATGTAAGGCATAAATATGAATGAATTTTAAAAACTAATTTTAAATTTTAATTATTAAACTCTCATTAACTCATGAAATTAAATGTGTGTTATATATTTATTTAATTTAAAGATATTAATGTATAAATCATTTCAAACAATAATTTCCTCAAAAAGTAAAAGTTAAGTAATTACTAATTACATATAACTGTTTTAACACTAATCCATATATGTATATATAACTCGCTTTTCCACTAGACACAAATTAAACCATCTCTTGTTAAATCACTCATAATAACTGAAAACATAACATTTCTAGTAACACTTACAATTTAACACATACCAGTATAACCAATAACACACGCTACGTCACTTTACGTTACTCTGGCTAGTTATAGTTATAGTTGTAGTTGTGTGGGTTGTGGGCAAAATACATTGAGTGTTGTGTTGTAGAACTTATAATAATGGCAGTCAGCGTTATCAATTCTAGTTGTGTAGTATAATTATGATAGAGAAATTTCAAATATTTGTGGAGGTTAACTTTGTGC
The DNA here is from genome assembly GCF_964261635.1 of Lissotriton helveticus. NCBI lineage: Eukaryota > Metazoa > Chordata > Amphibia > Caudata > Salamandridae > Lissotriton > Lissotriton helveticus. The sequence continues at coordinate 898,174,865 of NC_136071.1, forward strand.
TTTTTATTGTAGGTTGAACATATGTTTTCCTAACTATAACTAAGTTTTAACCATTTTCTGTTGTTAGTTTCTTTGTTGTTTTATGTGGAAAACATGAAACAATGTAATGATTTATTAATAATTCAGCAGGCACGGCTTACGACAACAGCACTGTAATATATAACAGAGTAGGACATTGGTGTACATATGAACATGAAGGTTTCTGTAGTTATCTATTTATTTATATAAAATACATAGTAAATTACAATATGTGTGTGCAATTTATAGGAAGCCTATGGATTCTGCTGTAACATAATGCTATAATGGTAAGTTTACATCTTATTAAAGGGATAAATGTTATGAAAATAGGCAGTAAGGTGGTTTTGTAGTGTGCTATTGTGAGAAGGCGGGTAATCAGAGACAGACAAGAGCCCCTACTTACTGATCACTCAACCCAAGAGTTTTTTTATCCTAGCTGAGTCTGTGTGATCCCTTCACACCTTCTAACACCCATACAGATGTAGCCCAAATACAATTGTAATTATATTTTGAAATTTGTGAAGATCTTCTTGAAACATTATTATTTTTAAAGTATAGATGTGTAATAGTGCTGCTAGAATGTGTGTGTAGAAAAATAAAGCTATTAGATATATATATTTTTATATTTCGTCTGTACTGCAGTACTACTTAGAAACTACTGCAATAGTACTGCAGTACTCTTCAATTGTAAAACAAAAACTGTGATTGGATAGAAACAAGACCTACCACCCAAAATAGGGGTTGTTTCCCCTTACTAATAATTTCTCTTCAGAAATTCAAATGGAAAGGTGGTTTTACTGTGTTGTTCTGAGATTTGGTGAAGCCCAGTTTGTTGAAAATGGCAGAGCAAAAAGATCCAACAAGATCGTCACCATGAAGAGAAGCAGGAAGACATAAAGGAAGGAAGAGGAGGGAGTGCAGGCAGAGGAGGAGCAGCAAGAGGAGAATAAGAGAAAGAAGCTCCGAGAATCGGTGGTCTGTCAGTTTTTTATGCTGTTTAAAAAAGTGTAATATTGGAACTAGTCCAACTATGTTCAACGTTAATATTATTTATTGTGTTAGGGTTTTTGTTCAACAAATCACCACCCACATCACCAAACTATTCACCAATTTTTCCAATTCCCTTTCATGTCTTATTAAGTAAATGCTCCCCTGGTTACATGCAACCTGGGCCAGAAAGTGATTTTCTGATGCACAAGGCAGCAATAGTCTTTTGGTACAACTGGCATGAAAAAACAACCAAAGTCTATGCATTCCACAAGTTGGGCATGTGCACTTAGGAGAAGGAAGAAACAGCTTGAGGAGTTGACTACAGGAGGTTCATCAGTGACAAGGCAGGTGGACTCTGCAGGATCTTACAACTTTGCAGTCTCCAGTGCAGTAGCATCACCAAACAATATATCGGCTGTGGTATCTGTACCTCCCGCTGAGACTGTCGTGCCTGTGGACATGTTGAGACAAGATAGGTACAAAGTGGGAGAGTATGTTAATACTGCCACTTACCGCTTTCTGTGGCACAGAGTCATAGTGGCTAGGAAGAGAGATGTCAGCATTGCTGGGCAGCCTGTTATTGCTCACCAAAGCCATCCCCAATATTCGTATTTTTTCACCCTCTCTTTCATTCTGTTATTTATCCTTTCCATGTTTTTGTTGGTTCTGTTGACCTGTTAGGATGACAATAAAAAAACTGAAAAAAAGATACAAATTCAGAAAAAAGAAAAAATCAGAACTACCCAAATATTAGGTGCATTTTTGATTGACAGAAGCACATGAATGTGTTGGGCTTCTCTTGCTGGATTCTGATTTCTTGAAAAGAAATCAAGTACCTTTCTAATAGCATTTTTCTTCTTGTTGGTCAACTATTGAAGCATGGTTTGAAATTTGTGGTTGAAATATCTACAAACATTAGAGGGATCCATAGAACATACTTCTGCTGTTGATTTGGTATTAATGTTTACAATATTAGCATATGCTTCGAGTAGAAATTGAAATTAGTTGTCCCATAGGTACTCAGCACAGCTTAACCGCTTCGCCGCGGTGCACAATCTGCCGCCGTGCTTACGAATTTGACGCATGCGCACACCGTGACGTCCGACTCATGGAAGCGGTTAAAGTAAGAATCCAAGTTTGTGGCTCTAGGTTTCTGGGTTTCTGAGCATATATTTCAATGTTCTATGTCTTTCAAACAAATATTCATTTGCACCTCGCCATTATGCCATAATGTTTATCAAGTTACATTCTAGGTTCTCCTCTCTCTCCTGCTTTTATTTTTAGAAATTTGGGAGCGGTTATATTATTGAAGTCAGTGTCAGTCTGCATTACGTGTGCAAAAGCAAGGAAGTGACTGAAAACTCACTTTCATACAAGAGTGTGAAAATATAAGCAATGTCTTGATGAAAACGTGGATCTTATAACATTGTTCTTCGATACACCAATGCAGAAATGTGTGCTTGATGATCATCATAGCATCAACTTTCCCAGTGGGGAATAAATGTGATTAAGATCTTGCTTCCAAAGCTTTTCCAAACACTAATTGACTCCTCTTTAGCTTCCCTCGCCTGAAAGAGTTCTAAAGCATCACCCATCATTCAGTGAAGTGGAGGTATACTGTAACATTTATATTTTTCATACATTTCCTCAGGAATGATCTCTTGAAGTTGTCCGGTAACATTTTCTTTTCCAATAGATAAATAAGTGGGTGAGATAAAGTGTTATATGTCCAAATCGTTATAGTAGATGCTGGGTTTTTGTAGTTAAGATGTAGCTTTGTGAACCTTGTCAATACTTATTAGTTCCTGCCAATTTTATTTGTCTTTTGTAGGTACTCCATTTCTACAGCCAGTAAAGGTTCCTCTAATGTACTCTGTATTCCAAGAGTGGGAAAAAAATGAAATCTAAGGAAGGAAAACTACTTTCCCTCTCAGTGCACAAACTAATTCATGTGGTTGGAATGTTTCTGAGTTTGGTTATATCCATACAATCGTTTGAAAAGAATATGTTCCTATACATTAAGCTGCAGTAGCTCAGACAGTATTGGATACATTTCCAAATTGTTATGAATACCCTGGGAAGGCCTTAAGGGCCTGATTATGACTTAAGCACAGCGGCGACAGCACCATGCCACCTCGCTGTGCAAAAGCCATGCAAGCATCGCTGACCGCATAATGAGTTGCAAATGTGCAAATCATAATACGGTCAGTGGTTCTTTGCTATTCACCCTGGCAGTGCTTGGAAAACTGGCACCGCAATGGGAGCATCAAAAAGTTCCAGTAGGGAATAGACGTGGACGTCCATGCTGTGCTGGAAATTTGTGGGGGTACAGGCAGGGGAGCACATGTTGCGTCCCCCTGGATATAGCCCCATAACAGGTTGGTCAACAAGGCCCGCTTTGTTTCTGCACCACCAGCCTTTTCATGGTGGGGCTCCCCCATGAAAAGGCTGGCAATCCAGGAACTCATATTATGCTGAGCGGTACTGTGCCCGTCCCCACTCAGCATATTGCGATGTGGCGCTCCTGCGCCACCGCCAGGGAACAACTGATGAATGATGAGTGGAAAACATCTTGATGTAGTGGAAGGTGACGTCACAAGTGATTTTTTTGGAAATTTAAAGAAAGTCCTTGTAGGTTAGTAATTGGGCACAGGTCCATGGTCTGTAGTAATTAAATTTTGTTAAGAATAACCACAAATTGTCTTAGCTTCAGCATGGAAGTTTTTTTTAATTTTGCAAATGGAAGTAGAATTACATTCATTAATAGTTTTTTTTCACTCCTATGCATCATCTGCAGAAATATACTTTTTCTGAATCCCTACAACAATTCCATGTAACATTTCATATCAACATCCTTCATCTGAGATGGAAAATACACAATTAGGGGCTCATTACGAAGTCGGACGGAAGGCCTCTGCCCGACAGATGTAATCTTCATGACCCCGTTGGAGCCCTTTCGACGGACTGGGTCGGTTTACAGTCAATCGCCCGATTACGATGTTCGCGGTCAGACCGCAACACGGCCGATCATTCACACTCAGTTCCGACCGACTCATGGAGTCTTCCTGTCAGTCGGAACCGCACGTTACCCACTATGGACGGCGTTTATGCCACCTGGATTACGATGTCGGTTTCTAACAGCCTTTCCACGTAGGCCTGTCGAACATGGAAAAGCTGTTATAGAGTGACTTTGGGGGCCCTTAGCAGGGCTCCTAAGCCCCTGTGGCCTACGGTTGGTGGCCGAGGGGGTACCTAAGTTACCCCCCTGTAAAACCCTGCACTGTGTGGCAGGCACCATGGGGTGCCTACCACAGGGTGCAGGGTTTTCCACATACACACCATTTCCCCATAGGAGCCTGTGTTAAAGCCGGTGCTCAGGGGTAGCACGAGATCCTGTAGGAAACAATGGGAATCCGAACGAACAGTGTTCAGTAACATCTTAATCTGGCGGTTAGAACCGCCAATTGCAAGACAGTCGGTCCCAAATCCGAGATGGTGTCGGGCGGAGACTTTCCGCTGGACATCGTAATGAGCCCCTAAGTGTGTTGAGTATCTTCACGAAAGTATGGTTCATTACTGGAGCTATAGCTTTAATTTCCCTGGAAAATTATGAATATGTTTATTCTTGTTAGTTCCTTCTTGCACAATTTATGTAGTTTATAGGATGAGATTAAATGGTATAGTCATTTCATCTGATTTATATTAGAGATAAATATTTTTCTTTTGAAATTAAATGCTTTTTCAACAATACCATTGTTGGACTTGGCCCTTTTTGCAGGGTCATCCCTAAACTTTTTGCCTTTCTCCTAGCCATTTTTCTGACATGGTGTTGGTGGTTCTAGGACTCTGGGCACTTTTGCACTGCTGTCCAGTGTAAAGTGTGTGTGCTCCCTGTGGTAAACATAGTAAGATTGGTCTACACCTGTTTGGCATATTTAATTTACCTGTCAGTGCCTTGTAAAGTGGTATCTCAGATGCCCGGGAGTGGTAAAGGAAATTCTACTGGTGGGCTTGCAGCGGGTGTTTTTTGCGACAGAGCTGGAGCCCACCCCGCACTGCCGATGCGTGGTGGAGCGGGAGCCCACCCCGCATTTGTGTGTCTTTGAAAGCTGGAGCCCACCCCGCATTGGCCAGGGAAGAGGAACCGCCACGGCACGACCCAGAAGACAGGCAACTTGCCTGGTTGTAGGCGGGGCCCAGAGGACTCAGTGCGAAGACCGGTAGGCGGCTAGTGCCTGCGCAGGGCTCCCGTGAGGAGAGGGAGAGCCCCATGAATTCGCCAGTGACGGCAGTGACTGTCGAAGTGAGGAGAAGCCCCGGGAGCCGGGGCCCACCGAAGCACATTGTTGGTGCCTGCCTGCTGCAGGAGGAGACCGAGAGAGGTCAAGGAAGGTCCAGTAAGCAGGACCTCCCGAGGCACATTGTCGGTGCCTGGAGCCGGCCACGTTCTGCCCCAGTGAGTGGGGGCTGAATGGAGAGTGTTGTTGGTGCCCTCCAGGGTATGGTAGGGGCCAGTGTTCGGGTTCTACACAGCTGCACCACAAGAGCGCGGGAAGCTGCAATGTGGGGCCCCTTTTGCTTTAAAAGTCCCGGAGTGGGGCTTCAGTGGCACAGTTAGTGCCAGGACTCATTTTTGTACTCAGTTGCACCGCTGGAGAGCGGGCAGCTGCAAAACAGGGCATATCCTTTCTTGAGGAGCAAGGAGGGGGTGAGATGCCTCCCGCACCCCAGTGCATGACGCACGGTGGTTTTGCTGCAAGGCAGCCAGAGGGTCAGTGAAAGGCCCAGGTAACGCCCTGACATTTTGGACAAAGGCCATTTGAGCCCCACAGAAGGCCAGTTGGCCTGGGGTCAGGTTTGGTACCTGTGTGTACCAGGAGGGCGCAAGGCCGTAAAGGTAGGTGATGTGTGCACCTAGGGAGTGTTACTAAGGTGCACACCTAATTGTGATTTACGCATAATGTGTTTACGCTGATGATGATGCCTAATGCTCATGTGATATACTGCTGAGGTCATTATTGTACCAGTAGTTACTTGTTGTGTTATTTAGTACTTGTGCTTTGTGATGGTTCTGACAGTGGCCCAATTGGCCCTGTCATGTATATAATCCCCTGTGAATATTGGATAGTACCTGGAGTACATTTTTGAGGACACACATTTTATAATGCTTTGCAGTAATGTTCCTATTTTTTTCTCTTTGTGTCATAATGTAGACGTTTTTAGAATACTCATTTTTTTTAAGCTTGTAATGCGTACCTGCTAATTATGTTCACTTTTAGTTTCTTTTCATTTCACGGTTATTACTATCTATCCTATGGTGTGTAATAATTAGTAATATTTGTAGTGCTAGAGGCACCCCTATGGTTTGAAATTGCGTGATGACCTTTGACTACCATGATTTTAATAGACTTTTGGTGTTTTATTCTACCCTAGCCTGTATGTACGGCATTGTTTCCCTGCATGTGTACGTTTTCCTTGAGGATGTATTTCGTATCTCTTGTAGTTTTAAAGTGGGAGCTGTCACAGAGTAGAACAGCTTGCCAAGAACAGAACATGTGGGATGTGCATTTGAAAGCATGAGAGATAGAGAGGTGGGGAATGTACTTTTTGGTCTTGAAGTGCAGTGTTATGAGCAGTGGCGCTCAAATGTGCATTGTGTTCTACATTGAGAGATGAGGTATGTGATGCTATAGGCAGTGGTGAACAAATGTGCATTGTGTTGTACATTGGGAAGTATTATGAAGTTCTTACTATTGGCTTTGACATGCCCTAATGTTATCTTGAATTCTGACTCTGTCTTGCTTGAGCTTTTGCGCACAAAGGTGGTTATGACATTGTTGAACGTACCACCAGAAACTTTCGTTAGTTCGTTAGGATAAAGGCTGGAACACATGACAAATCAGAAGGAACGTGAGAACTCCTTTGCCTTTGGAATGCTTGCATGGAAAGTGGACAATTCTAGTAAGTTTCCTTGGCGCAGAGGGAAGGCCTCTCAGAACCTTCTAGTGTGTTTTGAGATTATAAAGCTGAGATTTGTCGACTTGGAAACTGGGATTGTTTGAGCCTGAACTTGGATGCATCATCAGTGCAGGCATCTGGTTGCTGAGTCTCTTGACCTCGGCTGTGAATCCCCCAGTATGGGGTGGGCCAGGATGAACTTTGCACCAAGTGAAGTGTTTGATTTTTGATTGTTGCCATTGTGATGTGTGGCTGCTTGTGTGCATATTCAGTTTCCAGTGGCTGTAACAGTCATTGTGATGCGTGACTGTCTGTGTGCACCTTCAGTTGCCAGTGGCCATAATCATCTGAGGTGTTTTCTTTGAGTATTGACTATATGATGTGTGAGAGTCTGTGTGCACATCCAAGTTAATCATCTGATGTATTTAGTTTATATATCTTTCTGATCTCTTACAGAATGCCCAGTATAATTTGCTTGTGTTTTAGTCCCGCTTGTGTTCATTTTATTATATTATTATCCATGCAGTTAACAGTTGCATTTACCAAGTGTGTTTGCATATATACATATATCTCTATATACATTTGAATGTTTTTCATTTGACAGTTGGGAAAGCCTTTATGTTAGAGAGCATTGCATAAATAAAACCCCAAGCCTTATTCTGAGAACAGTCTTTGATGTGCTTCATTTTAATGAAGTGAAGTCACTTGCCAGGTGGGGCTGCGTTTTTTTGTATTCTTTTTGCTTGATTTTCATTGCACACGTGTATTAGACAACATTGTTAGAAATTAAATCTTACGTAAGAGTTTGTACATGCATTTTTAGTACTTATCATTTCTGCTGTAGGCATTTCTTTAGTCTGCTACATTATTCTTATACATTGTTCTTGATTTAGGTTATAATAAAGAATATAACTTCATTGTGAACATCATGGTGATATTTGTCACCTCTCATTGGTTTTACTAGATGTATGACATTGTGCTGTGATGGTGAACATAACTAGAACTGAGGGTGAAATCAACTGGGGTACTCTGTGTAAGCAGAAATGTATGTTGCTTAAAGTAGATGGGTATTGTTGTGAGTTTTAGTTTCTAGTCACTTTTGAATCAGATCTCAAGAGAGTATGCTCTAACCGGGTGTGAACTCTAGTGTTTATATTTGTCCCGTGTCTGTGCCCTGTGTCTTAGCGGCGACGAGGTGGTTATCCCGTTCGCTGCTTGAGTGAGATTCCTCCTGAAGGGCTGAAGGGGAGGTTTGAGTTATCTGTGGGGATATTGCATGTGGCATAGTATGTTTGAAGGTGTGGAGCAGTGTCTCCCATTGTAAATGTAGTTGAGCTTATATAGCGCACAGCTACCCGCAGTGGGTTTCCCGGCGCTTGCTTAGGGAACCCTTCCTGGTATTCCCCTGTGAGATAGCAGGGTATCCACAAGGTGAAAGTCAGGCATCCCGCCGCGAGGGGCCGTTGTGGAGATTAAGCAAGCTATTGCCCAGAGTCGCAGAGTGTGAACCCGTGAGTCGAGGAGGCACCGGGCGAGAATTATCGAGTCCGTGGAATTGGTAGCCCAAGACCCGCCGAGGCGGGGAATTGAACCCTGGTCCAGGACCGATCTCAGCTTCCGGGTCTGCTGCCTCTAACCCCTGAGCCACACTTCTCCGCTCCAGGTCTGCTGCCTCTAACCCCTGAGCCACACTTCTCCCATTGCATGAAGATGTGATGCTTCCGAATGCCTCGTATTTCCTCGTGTCTTAACGCATCTTCCTCTGATGCTCCCCATTTAGTAACTACTACTCCTCCTCAAGCAGCTAGTGGAGGTCCTTCTGGGGTCCTCCAGGGCATAACAATGCTGTATTTGGCTAGCAAGAGGGTTAGGGATGAAAATTGTGTTTTTACTTTGTGGTGTTTCTGACGCGTACATATGCCTAATGTGCAGGCTGCCCATGTTGCAATGTCTGTGAGCCCTGTCACCTCGGGCAGTGTGGATTTTATCACGCTTCAGTAGGATGTAGTGTCGAACAACTCCAGAACATATGGAAAAAGGTTGCGCTAGGTTCCTGGCATCTTCTTCAGAGTTCACAATTGAGAACACTTAATAAATTTCATGAGTGGTAAGTAGCATAATTTTAAATGCCTCAATACCAAACTGCTACTATCCATTTTCAAAATCCATATTACTCCCAATGCGATATTTCCAGTGTGCCCAACTTGCACATCCAGCTTCCACATCTCCAATTTGGCACTTCTTACCACTGCAGCTAGCAAAAGGAACACATTATTTCTGCATCCCTTGCCTGCCTTCGCTGCAATTATTTTGGATAATACAATTTCTTCTCGGAGAAGGCAGATGGGTCAGGCTTCCATCATAATAACCACCACAAGATGCTTCGCTACCTGCACTTACCAAAGGTATCTAAATATTTGTACTCCCTGTCAGGAGTACTGGTTTAGAAGGTGTTAAGTTTTACTATACTGTTGGATGTTTGTACCACAAAGCTTTCAGGGTTTGGGTGCTGAGTCAAGAAATCTGGTCCAGTCTATAACGACAGACAACTTGTTGCTTGAGTTGGAACCAGAGCATGACTGAACTCAAATGCCCAACAGTGCGTCAGCAAGGGCTTTATTGAAGGGCAAGAGAAGGTCAGCCAGTGCCTGGCAAGGTTTCAGGACCTCTGTGAGCACATACATGTTTACCTCCATTAGTGGGAAGGTGGGGGTCAAGGATTTCAGCAGCCCATCTAATCAAAGGGTAGAGGAGTTGACCTAACGGGTAGGGCAGTAGACCTCGAATCGGGAGAACCGGGTTCGAGTCTCATCAATGACGCTGAACATCCTGTGATTCTGGGCAAATCACTTAATCTACCCGTGCCTAACAAAAATGATGAATATGTCCTCATGTAACGCAACTGGTGCTATGTAAAGCACTCTGATACCGGGATCATGTTTGCGCTATATAAAACTGGTTAAATAAAAAAAAAATTCAAAAGAGGCAAAAGATGTACTGTATTCTGTTGCCAGGTGAGGAAAACAACCCAGTATTGGTTGAGGTGTCCAGCCCACTTGCATCCTGTAAGTCCATGTTCCAGCTGCCGACATTTTATGATGACGGAAACTCATCCCCATCCCCACTATTGGTATTTCGATATGGCTGGCTCTGGTGTAAGCTCAAGCCAAAAAGTTGTTGTAGACACAAGCAGAGTCTTGTCTGGGTCAAATGGGTTTAAAATAGGCTGCAGCATAACAAGATCTGAATCTGGTCATAGTGGAAATGAAGAAGGCTCGGATTTGCATACCGCGATGGGTTGCAGTTCCTCCTCTGGTGCAGACATTCAATGAGCTGGTGCGGATTTCTGTGCCAAGCCCGAAACCAATAGTGACACTAGTATGGAACTTGAAGCGGGTTCAAGGGGCAACAAAGGCGCCATGGACAAATCTACTGATGGTAACCCGACTTGAGGTTCATGCAGATCCTTAGGGCCTGAAGGTACACAAGAAGGGAGTAGAAGTGTGCCAAAGAGGTACGGCTTGGCCTCTCGCAAGGCTTCGACCTGCTGTGACTTTGCCGATGGATCTTTGAACTCAAGGTGTATCAGGCCAAGGATAGAATTGGCTTATTGGTGGAACCGGAGCAAGACAGTAGGCACAATGATGCCTTTGCTTCTTCTCTGCTGACAAGAGTAGCGGCAATGGGCCGAATCCAGCTTGATCTTATTATGTTTTTGCTTTTTTTTTACTTACCTGAAGACTTTGAATGAGAAGCTATTCCATAGGACCGATTTCGAGATCTGAATGAAGAAGGTTCCACACTCTCTGCTTTAACTTGGAGAAAGACCGGGTGGAGGCTTTTGGTGGCATGTAGAGCTTCCCTTCAAGGTCTGGGGTGCCTGTTCGATTCATGTGGGCGCAGTAGCCCAGGCCTTGGAGTCATGCATCGAACTCAGACACCAAAGGCACACCTCATGGGATCTGTCATTTTATCAGGTGGCGTTTCGCTTGTATACTAGAAATTTTGATAAAATCTACTCATAGAGTGGAGAAAGAAGAAGCGGATCCACACTGAGAGTGTAAAAAGAAAGGAATTGACGTCAGCATGCACGGGTTGCGCTTATATGAAACTCCATTCGTCACTCCTGGGGTGGAACAACGTTGTCAATAAGTCATACAGCATTTCCTACTGGTGCACAGGAGCCCAGCTTTTGAGTTTCCAGATCCAGTCTGATGCCTGGAAGATTCACATGGTAGGGAATCTGCAGTAAGAAGTATCCATCAGAAATAAATATATACCTGTATGTATATCTATACATACGTATAAAGATAGAGAGAGAGAGAGAGAGGAGAGAGAGAGAGAGAGAGAGAGAGAGAGAGAGAGACAGAGAGAGAGAGAGAGAGAGAGAGAGAGAGAGAGAGAGAGAGAGATATGTGTAAAATGGTTCAATATTGCCAGTGAGAGGTTCTGTTGCTCTGTTGTCAGGGTCTGTAAATGTCACCCGAACTCACAGATGTCATTATAATAAGCCCATATTACACATGGTACCCATTAGCTTTTTTAATCTTACATGCTTATTTTGTGATAATTAGCTTGGCAAAGCTGTTCATTTCAAAGTGCAGCTAACAATGGTCCCTTATTGCAATTGGAATGTTTAGGTTTTGTTTACCTTTCATTAACAAATTTGGATAAAACAACAGGCAATGGTATGCCCAATGGATTTAGGTTATTCAGGTTGTTTCATCCTTTGCTGCATAATTATTGATAGAGTGTAAGAGAGTGCAAGCAAGAATACATAAGGGGTAAAACTGTAGTATGAGCTTATAATAACATCAAGGGGGTATGAAAGACATTTACAAACCATGAGGCCAAAGAGACAGAAGCATGAGCGATAGAAAAGAAAGGTAAATTCAGCCGCCACAGGATCATGATCCTGTTCCAAGCACCAGAGTAATCATTTATTCCATGCTTTTCCATTGAAGAAGAGAGTTTAGTCAGAAAGTCCTGACACTTGCCATAGTTTCCAGAAAGATTCCAAGTCTCCCAGTAAAGCTGACTAATTTGTAAGGCTGTCTTAATGGATGCAGATGCAGATCTGCGAAAGACGAGAAATGGAGGGAGACAAAACATCTTTAGAAAAATGACGAACCATATTTGCATTATCCAAAGTGGAGAAATCCAAATTAACTCTACCATGTGTTTCTTGTCCGGTGTGGGCACTCTGGGATTCATGGAGAACAGAGGGAAGGTATAGTTGAATCCCTTCCATAACTGAGGGAAATCATCCACTGCAAATGCTAGTAGATCTGGTAAGAATGATGGAATCATAAAAATTGAGCAAGAAGCATAACGATCTATCTTGGAAGGCCCCCAATTCTCTTTCAACTTTGAAAACAAAGATACATTAATTTTCCATTCACTAGGGTCCTTGAGGAGCCTTGAGTTCCTGTCTCCTACAATGTTGTCTTGCAGGGAAGGTGGACTGCTAGAACAAAGATGATGTGAGAGAGGCAGTAGTTTCAAAAATCCATGCTATCTCTACCAGCATTCTAGACTTTGATTCACATAGGTGGTTGAAGTACTGTCCTGATGAGACATTGTCAATCCTGATAACAATGCAACAGCGACATTTGTGAGGAGGCAAAAAAAGGACTGCAAATGAGCCAGCTAGGATCTTGAGAAAACTGATGAGTAACCGGAACTTCCTTTGGAACCATCTACCTCTCATGGATATGTCCTCGTATTGAGCACACATGATGAAGAGGGAGGCCTAAAACCCTATGGTCATTTCACAGACTAGACAAAAGATGACTTTGCCATCCCATGCTTCCATGTGGGCGAGCCACCAATAAAGCTCTTGGTGAACTTCCTGTGAAAGAGGAACAGCTTCCAAATATTACAGTCACTTGCAAAGGTGAAGCATTTTCACCATTGAAGGGCCTTGCAGTGAATTGCTCCCTGAAAAATGGATGTAGGTCAAGAGAAGACCGACCAATCTGGCAAACCTTTCAAAAGTTACCTTGTTTTTTGATAGCATTCTGCAAATGTCTTTGTTGATGGATTAGATCTTCAGTGTCAGAAGGGACAGAGTTACTGGGACCAAGACTATGACAAACCGTAGTCACTACATCTGAAATGAAGACACGAGACTAGACTTGACCAGATCAATGACAAACCTAGAATTTGCAACAGAGGGGTTGTCAGGTTGAGAAGTCCACATAGAATGCACAGAACTCGAGCCACAATCAGGATATCGTCCAAGCAAATGATGATATGAATTCTCCTAACTCTTAAGCATTCAACTACTGGTTTCAGAAACTAGGTGAGACATCAAAGGGATGAGGACAGCCCAAAGATAAGCAGCAAGCGCTCTTTAGTCATTGAGCACCATTGGAACTGAAGAATCATCAATATGGAGGAAAATTCAGACAGCAAAATATGTGTCCTTGATGTCTAGGTGTACCACAATGTATTTCCCCTAAGAGGTATCGAAAAAAGGTAAATGCTCTCCATTTTGAAATGCCTGTACAGGATCAGGTACTGAAGTCTTAAAGATTGATGACAAGTGGGTATACGCCTCCTTTTTTATCAAAATACCTTTGAGGTGGGATGGGCAAGTCCTGATAGCCCCTTTCTTTTTTTTATTTTATCCAAACGTATTGAATTTTCTTTGGGTAACACATATATCAGTGGCAAGAAACAAGCTCTGTCCGCACACGGGCCAATATACATTCAGGTCCACGGACCAACAAACAGCATTGCCGCACCCCAAGCTCCTTTCTGTAGTAATGACTCAATCTCTCAGTCAATAAAGAGTTGAATCTCCAGCAAGAAACATATCTGTTTTGGAAGTGTCAACTATCTCTGTAATGTGAAGAACACAAAATGAAAGCCTTGAACCGTTTAGATAATCCAAGCTTCATGTATAATGAGAAACCACCTGTGGATAAACAAAACTATTTGTGTCACCTGTGAATGGGACACTGAAGGAATTTCCCCTGGTGGAAGTGTCCTCTCTGGGATGAGATGGAAAGGCTGTGTCTTCTTTCTGTTATTAATTTCAGGATCCTCTCAGACTCTGAAGCCCTGATAGGAGGGCTAGAAACCACAGTGGCCAGATGAGTGTCTGTGCCAGCCCTGAAGAACAGGTTTTGTCGAAATATCTTCCTCAACGCAGTCTGGATATTAGCCAGAGAAAGTATACATGAATTTCATCACCTCTTTAATAGATAGGTCTCCCAAATAAAGGCCCCGGCCGGAGTGACCCGAACTCCCACAGTTTAGGACCAATCCTTAGGAGAATGGATCCGTGCCTCTCCCGTCTCCACTGAGATGGTGCAGTTGGCGTTGCCATGCAGACAGATAGGGCCTGATTTAGATCTTGGAAGACAGATTACAGACGGGTGACAGATATCCCGTTACAGAAATATAAATCCCATAAGATATAATGGGATTTATATTTCGGCAGACGGCATATCTGTCACCATTTGATGAAGTAACTCGTCTGCAAAGATCTAAATCAGGCCCATAGTCCTTTGGGCCCAACTTGCTAGTATGTCAGGGTTGATAGGGGAAGACTGTTCTTCGGCCTTTAAGTCCAAAATGTTTTTTAAAAGGTGGAAGTGATCCAACAACTTGCCTAGCATGCCATCTAGGATCTATCTTTTCCCTCTCTAGGGGCTTTGACAAATTTCAACAACAAAAGTTATTATGTGTGAGCCACCTGAGCCTCATCTGAAGTTCTGGGACATTTCACTTTCAAGCCGAATATTATCTCCCTGGGAAAGGATTTCTAAGGATAGCTTACACACATGCAGCTGTTTAAGGAGAAGAATCAAAGTCCGAGGGCCTGGGATGGAAAATCTCCTCCTTCTGTTGTCTGCATTTAGGAATGGGGCCGCCATAATCTATAATGATCCTCCTCATAGGCATCTGAATCAACCTCAGCTTCTAACTCCACTTGAGTAGACTGAGATTTATCTAATTCATCCTCTTCTATGATGAGTGGTATTTTGAGGAGTGACTCCAAATAAGCAACTTTTAAGTTTATTTAAGGAGTCTACCTTTTTTTCAGTGTTCTTGCTTTTGAGTTGGGAGTCCTTTGATTCCGAAGGGGTTAGCCAACAAGTTGACAGAGTAAGGGAAGGAGGTCCTGAGTGTTCAGGAGTGTGAAATAATATGAAAAATGTCCATAATTATGTCAGTGGTCACACAGAAGCAGTAACGGACCTTTGGATGTAATTCTGAGCCACCTGATCTAAGGCAGGTCTTCAATGGTCAAAAACATAGTTGACAGCTTCACCCACAGAAGGTAAGAAGGAGTTTTGACAAAATATCATGATGCAAAGATGCTTTTAATATTGCTGTAAAAAATATTGATGTGCAAAATATCATTGTATGTAGTATTGTTTATAAGTGTCAAATTACTCAAATTTGTATTCTTAGTTGTATTAATGTATACAAATAATTATTTAATCATTTTATTTTAGGATGTGGGTTTTTCAAAAAGTAAATTTAATGTAAATGATTTTAATGATATACAAAATAATATTTTACAATTTTGAAAATGTATTTTGTTACATTAATTAATATTTGTAATAACTTTTAATTGATAATTATTTACAATCTATAGGAACGGTTTTGAACGAAACAAAATTTAAATATTAACAAAACCTTTAAATTTTAAAAATATTTGTAAAAAATTTCAGTATATTAAAAAATATTCTCATAACATCAAATTCATTTTTTTATATTAAAGCTTTACATGTTAAAATGTTTGTGATTTTTTTTTCAAGAATACAAATATTTTTCAAATTGGTTTAATATATTTTTTATTTATGATTGTTAATTTTGGATTAAAATTTAATTCGTTTTTATAGTTTAACGATTAGAAATGGTAGTAAATATGTTTTCAAATATATTAATTATTAATAAAATAAAAATATTTTTATATGTCAATGTTTAAATATGAATAAATAAGTTTTGTTGTTTTGGTTAGTTAGTTTTTAGATTTCATTTTAGTTTATTTTATAGTTTGAGTATGAAGTGTTGATTTCGTATATAAAATGTTTCATCTGTATTACCTTGTATAAAATGTTTTAGCTTGTAGTTGAAATAGTAAATGTTACCTCTTTAGAGCCCTACACCTTTTTCAAATAGGCTTAGATTGGAGTGAGAATAGTAAATGTAACCCCTTTTGTGTCCAACACCTTCCCCAATATGGTTAGACTGGAGTGGGAATAGTAAATTTCACCCCTTAAGTGTCCAACACATGCACTGAATTGGTAAAGCCTGGAGTGGGAATAGTAAATAACAACATTTTAGTGTCCAACCCCTTCCCCAAATTGGTTTAGATTGGAGTGGTAAAGTAAACATCATCCCTTTTGTGTCCAACAGCGCCCTCAAATTTGTTTAGATTGGAGTGGAAAAAGTATTTTTCACCTCCTTAATGTCCAACAGCTTTTTCTAATTGGTATAGATTGGAGTGGGTATAGTAAATGTTACCCTCTTAGGGGGTCATTAGGTCCGCCCGCCATCTGGACGTGAAGAGGGACCACCCGCCATAAGGGCAGGGGTCCCATGGGGTCCGCCACAGTGGTGGGCGCATCCCGCATATTTAACATTATGGCGAGCGGTGCTGAAAGCACCGCCCACCACAATGCTAAAAATGCATGGTGCGCATTCCAATGCACAACATGAGAGGCACCGCACGGTGCCTGCCACATTGTCTATTGAAATGCAGGGGGGTACCATAGGTACCCCCCATGTGCACCCCCACCCCCCAGAGTCACTGGGGGCCCGCAACAGGCCCCTGCAAACAATTCCCTCATGCCTTTCCGTGGCGGCAATGCCACCATGGAAAGGCATGTTTCCGCCACCATAGTAATATGGCTGGCGGTGTCTGACAGACACTGCCACCATATTAAACTCTTTTCCGCCTGGTCGACTTGTTGACCGGGCGGAAAAGCGGCGGACTGTCTTTCCGTCCGCCGCGGTCCCCCCACCATAGTAATATGACGGGGGAAATGGGTGGTGTGCGGGGACAGATCTCGGGCGTATCGCCACCACCATGCGGGCAGTGGTGATCCACCCGAGATCCTAATGACCCCCATAGTGTCCTACACCTTTTTCAAATTGGTATAGGCTGGAGTGGGAATAGTAAATGACATCTTTTTAGTGTTGAATACTTTCCCCAAAGTGGTTCAGATTGGAGTGGGAATAGTAAATGTCAACCCTTTAGTGTCCCAACATTTTCTATGAGTTGGTTTAGATTGGAGTGGGAATAGTAAATATCACATCTTTAATGTACAACACTTTCTTAAAAATGCTTTATGTTGAATTGCAATGTTTAATTTTATAATTTTAGTCTGAAATTGTAATTTTATTTGGCTGTAGTAGAAAGAGTTTGGGTTATTTTATTAGAATTGTTGGTGTTTAGAAATATAGTAAAAAAAATGTTATTTTATGTTTGGCAGCAATAATAATATTAGTTATATTTTTTAGACTAAAGACGTAACCCATTTTTCTCATTTTATTCATGTTTTCAAAGTTTATTTAATGTATATTTTTTAAATGTTTAAATATATATATTTCAACATAAAAATAAACATTTAAATATAGTTAAAAAACCCCATTTCTAATGATTTTTTATTATTAAATATAAAATGTAAATTATATTTAAATACTATTGTATGTTGTAAATGTTCCACTTTTATTTTCCACTGCTTAACAGAGGGTCTGACCCCGATCACTGGGTCCATAGCCCCCAGGACATCACAGCACCGGTGGTCTACCACCCGCCATATTACGAGTTGTGCTGTCTGAAACGTCAACTGTGGCGACTGCGCTATTGCCGCTGGGACCACAGCGGTCTGCAATGTGGGCAATGCGTTGTCCGCCACCGCCAGGGCAGCAGTGTACCTACCTAGCCTATTATGACTACACAGTCCTACTGGCGGTCTCCCAGCGGCGGCTACCCAATGGCTGTAGACTGCTGCGGTATGCTTGCAACAAATCACCACAACAGTGACCAATAGATGGATTAAAAAACTACACAGATGAAGTGCTTTTGTAAAGTGGACATGTCAGAAATTACACTATTAAACACACCCCATCCCTGACCAGGATCCTTTACTTCTCATTTACAGCACAGAAGATAGAAGACACCATTGTGACTCATGGCTCACCCCTTTTTTCCTCTGATTTCACCATTTAGCACTCTCCACCACCTGTAATTTTAGTTTTGAACTTTTTCAGCATTATCGCTTGCTTGTTTTTCCTTTCATACAGTCACTCAGATTAACTTTTTTTAGCATGCCTGGCCTAAAAAACCCATGGTTCAATGAAGCTGAGTTGACAGTCATGGAGGATGAAATCATTTGAGTAGAGCCCCACATTTCTGGTTCCCAAATCCAGGATACTCCTCTCAGTAGGGAAAAAGAATTGTGGGTCAGGATGGTCAACAGAGTGAATGTTGT
Source organism: Lissotriton helveticus (assembly GCF_964261635.1). Lineage (NCBI taxonomy): Eukaryota > Metazoa > Chordata > Amphibia > Caudata > Salamandridae > Lissotriton > Lissotriton helveticus. The sequence continues at coordinate 898,193,290 of NC_136071.1, forward strand.
TGGTACCACCCTGCGCACCCAGCTGGAAATTAGAAGCAGGTAGACCGATTTCAGGTTGAGGATTATACTCGGGTCAACCACCACCACCTGGATGCCCAGAGGACTGGCGATGGCCCTCCCAGCGCCCCATTACAATTCTTTCCCTAGGAGGAGAAGGTCTTGCCCATCCTGCATTCTGAGGGCTTGACAGGAATAGCTGGAAGAGTGGACTTTGGTAAGGTACACTTCAATAACTTTCACAGTACCACAATGTCCTAATTGCTCCGAACACTGCTTTTGCCAATGTGCTGTCTATCTACTCTAACATGCAATACTCAAAGTATCAGACATGTTTGTTTGATTGTGATACTGTGTATTGTTTCATATAAAAGCACATTTATTAAACTCCATGACATGCCACATATTGGAATACTGTCTGTAAATGGATTACCATAAACATATCTTCCCAGGACCCATGATATGTGTTAATATGTGAATGTATGGTCCATCCCAAATGCATGTTGCCAACATGTATGTTACACAAACCATTTTTCAAGTGTTGGTAATGTGAAATTAAAGTGACTACGACTGCCATGAGGCCCCTGTGACTGGAGCTCTAACCAAGATGCTATACTCTTTTTGCCCCTTCTCACTTGTCTGCCCTGTCACAACTGATGTTCACTCATCATGCAGGTTACCGTTTGTCAAGTGTTGGTAAGTTGAGATAGATTGTACTACCACTATTACCATGATGCCCTGAGACTGGAGCTCTAACGTAGATATTGATGAAGCAAAGCCTCGCATTTGCGACTTGCTTTTGTCATGGACCTCGTCCATGTATAACCAAGTAACTATTTGTACGTCTTACTAACGTTTATTTCATGTTTGAAACGAAATCAATGAAGCTTGCCTATGTGTATTTCTAATACGATTAATTCGAGTCAATAAAATGGCCGCTGCTTTGAAATAGCTTCTGCGCATGCGTCAGTCACACTCACGTGTCCTGACGTGTTTGCAGGTTTGGAGGGAAATAGTTGCGCATGCGTAATATATAGCTTTGGCAATAACGTGGTACTGCTCGTGCCATTGCTCTTGTGCCCGTGTATATGTAGCTAACATTTAGACTGCATAAGTATAAATTTTAGTGATAAGTTGAAAGTACAAACCCAATGATGTGTTTTCATATCGTTATTTCTATGTATTAATTTGTTTTCGCTTACTTTTCATGTATCCTCGACTCGGAGGGGTGCTGGGCTGGGGAGTCCATCTTGGAGGGTACTTGTGCGCAGACTCGCCAGGAGCCATCATGGCATTGAATTGCTGCCAAAGAAGGTTGATACCAGAAGCCACCCTGGGAAGCTGTACCTTCGCCCCGCAGCATCACGATATTGTTCCATTATGTTGCTAAAATGTATTCTTTCAATGTATTCTGCGCGATTTTCTCATGGGAACCCCAATCTTGCTAGGCGGGGCCCAGAGATGTAAATAAGGCCTCCAAATAGTCTGTTCTGATTGGTGTGTTACCCAAATCCTATCTTAGGACCAATCCAAATTGAGGGATTCTGACACTTTGCAACATTGGGGGGTGGTACACCGTCCCCAAACTGTATATCTACCCTGGGTTCACCTAAGGAAATTGTCCGACTTGTCTGGTTTAGCTGACCTGTCACTGACCCATCGCACTCATTAGGTGACTGAAGATACAGAGCACTGCGGAGTACTCTGTCCGAAATTGACCATAGACTAAGGTTCTACTGAACCTTAAAGTGCTGGCGAAGCACTTTGCTGGGAGTTCGCTGACCCAATCGGGGTCTTGATCGATAGCTGCAGAGAGGGTGGAGCGCAGGCGTTGCTTCCGAACTGCGGGTGCTGGTCCTCACCTGAGGGTTTCCTGTCCTGTCCTGAGGTCCTGTCCTGATTCCTAATCTGAGGGTTTCCTGTCCTGTCCTGGGTGTCCATTCTGCACCTGCTGTCCATTGAGGGTTATCCTTCCTTGAGGGTTTCCTGTCCTTAACTGACCCGTGGCCAGGGTTTGGTTTTCACACCAGTCTAGGTAAATATTGCTCAAAATCTTTAAACTTGCACCTTTCTATTTTTCTGTCTTTTGCTTTAATAAAGACACACCTTTGCACATGTTGACTTTTCCATGCTTTTGCCGCAACTATTGAATCGTAAAGTCATTTGCATATTTTCATAACGTGTTCTCATGTTACCCTACCTGTTAGAAATTATATTTTGCATTGCAGTTTGTCATTTTCTGATATGTTCTAGAACGGACTTTCTTAAACTGTCCAAAGAAATTTTGCCCTAAATGCATAGAGTTTCCTGTTGCATCCCATATTTAGCATTTCCATGATTACCCTGACTTTATTTTTCTATAGTTATGTACTTTTCATTATCTTGATTATCGATTGCCTTATTCTTGTAAATCTCATGCTTTCAGAAAACGAACTTTAGATAAAGATTTTAAAACTTCCAGTTGTCCGTGGTCATTTTACAAAGGTATTGAATGTCATTTTGAGTTGTATTTTGCTGCCTTTCCTTTTACAGCTAGCTCCCTGATCCATTGTGGTCATAGGTACCCGTGTCGGTGGATGGTAAGTCGGGTACGCTGAAGAACAACAGTAGGGAATCCACACAAATTGGTAGCAGCCCGTGAATTCACCCGGTCAATGTATATGGTGAATTGAAATATATGGGCCCGAAGCGGCGAAATTATTGGTTGGGTGACCTCGCGCGCTCTATCAGTTTTTCTGGTAGCAGAGGTATGGTTAGGGACTAGTTAAAGGTTAGGTAGGACTAGTTAGTCTAGTCAAGTCGGTAGCTGCTAGTATATTGATGCTGCTATAAGAGTGGCCGTTCCGAGGGACCTGATCATTCTCTTGAGAATACGCTGCTTTGAAATTCATGAATTGTTTTATCATTGTTATTCTTGTTCTTATATTGTTATATGTATTAATCCATGCATTTGTAAACCGTCTCGTTCAGTGTTGTCCGAACTCCCCGGGGAATTGAATGGCAAAGTGGTGAATAGAATCCATTTGCCTTGAGGTCGCAGGCTCAAGGAAAGTTAGGTGCAGGTTAGGTACAACCGGGAAGCACTAACTAGGGTTTTTCTGAATACGTGTGTGAATAAATGTTAGCAACGAGGTTCATTGGCAAAATTCCCATAGTGGCGTAACCTAGTAAGGGTCACATCGGAAGAGTAGCAGGTTCATCGGAGCTTGGGTGAAAGCAGAGGGGTCCGCTGGGAAACCTTAGACTCAGATATATCCCGGAGAAATGGATGAGTTTAGGGGAATAACAGGTTCACCGATGCTAGAGTGAAGGGTAGGCGGAAGAGATTTACCCGCAGCGTGTGAAAAGTAAATGGAAGTAGTTTACTTGCAGTAAAATAACTCTTTCTCTGTCTAGACACTTGAGCACTGTGGCGAATGTGTATTCGTTGTAAAATAACCAAGCACTAGCACTTTAGAAAGAAAGAAAGTTTCCGTTACCTTGTGAAGGGAGGGAGTCAGCCGCGAAGCGTCTCTGACGTCACTCCGTGCCGCGCTGGGATTGGTAGAAACAGCGGGCGGGTAGCGGGGCTGGAATTGTAAAGGAGGGGTGAAGCGCCGAAGAGTGAGAACTGTCTCACGAAGGGGCCGCGCACCCATTGGTCGAAACTATTTGGACGCGTACACCCCATTGGTCGCACGGAATTGCAAGACGCGTTCTGATTGGAGGTAACTTTGTAAACAAAGTTAAGCGTAGAAATCGTATGTGGCACTCGTATTGTCCAGAGACTAGACCCGATCCAAGAAGCCAAGGGTTTGAAAGGGATCAGTGGAAAGCCAATAGATACGATATTATGTATGGGACTAAGAGAAAAATGTCCCTTGTAAATAGGGTAAAGAATTACTTCAAAACGGACAAACCGATTAAGTCCAGAGAGGGCGTTATTGTCCCACCACCCAATACGCCCGCCTCTTTCATGATGTTTGATCGAGGGTACAATACCTGTGTGTGGTTGGAAAATTGGGTAAAGTACACAAAAGATGACGGAATATTGGCTTTTCCGTTAGACGGTACCTTCAATGGTAGGATTTTATTTAATTTGAGAACCCGAATGAATGAATTGCATCCCAGACCGAGACTAACGCAGTATGAGGCATTAGAGGAATGGGAGATTGAGGCTTTCGAAAGGGAGAAACCCCGAATGGACAAAGGTCTGACCAAGTGGTACCCAAGGCTGAAACAAGAGACCAGGGATAAAAAGATGAAACAGTGGAGACAGAGCATGATTGTTGAGGGTCTGTTTCCCATGATGCCAGCATGTACCCCTTCTGCAGGAGAGAAAAGGGCAGAAAAGAGTAAGCATTGGGGAGCTCTTGGGGAGTCAGACGATGAATTATTAGATGACATCTTTACGCGAAGTCCGCCCCCTTATAATGAGGGAGCCCGACCTTCCAGTACAGGAGAAAATCCCCAGCGTCCATCTATTAAGGAAGAGGACAGATCCCTAAGTAGGGGGGGAGGTGGTCAGGTACTGCCCTATTTTGAGAATCCCGGACCCGCGGAGGTACGAGATATATATCCTAGAGTGCCCGTGAGCCCGGAGGAAAAATATTCCAGTGAAAGAGCCTTTTTCCCCGGACCTCTTTATGAAAACGAAGAGAAACCATTAAGTTCAGGACTGCCCTTTTTACAGCCTCCATATGGGGAAGAGCGCAGGTCATTTGGCACAGGAACTTTGTTCCCAAAACCAAATTATGGGGGAGGACCAAGTGAAACGCATCCTACTGCCCCGAGTCTTACCCCTCACCTGACCCCACAGATGATACCTGACCGGACATTAGGAAGAGTACTAGATGAAAGGGAGCAAGAGGCCCTAGCTAGACAGAGAACAAAAATAATTCAGAAAATCTCCCAGTTAAATACCAGTCCTGAGGCTTTGACTATTCCGGTAACAATTGGACCAGTGGTTCCATTGTATGGGAATAATCAGGGAAGTCCAAACCCTCCAGTTATTAACCCAATCATGGCCCCACCAAGGCAGGAGCCCCTACTGATAGACGATCAGTCCAGTGAGTGCGAGTCCGAAGTTGTGTTCTTGGACCTGCCAAACAAACAGACCAGGAAGGGAGTGCAGAAAAGGCAAAATCCTTTTAATGCGAAAGAAATTAAATTAGAATCAACGTCAGGTACTAGGAGTGTCTCTCTGGTAACTCCGGAAGAAATTGAAAATTGGAGTCGTGAATTAGAAAAACAGACTCCGCAAACGAAACCTTTAGACCTCTACAAACTGAGGGTTGAAATAGAGGAATTAATGGCCGGAAATGTGGGATTAGACAGATTAAATACCTACTCTGAAGAAGAGTTGCTGTTTATGTGTAAAAGCCTTACCAGAAGTACCAGAGTGCTCCACGAAAAGCTGACAGACACTGCAGCTAGTATGGGGGTAGATATTTCAAGATCCAAGCCCTTGCAAAAACCTTACAGAGCTGAATTCTCAGACAAAGATATAGAGAACTTGAATGTGTCAGGGAAAAAGTTGCAGATTAAAGAGTTGCTAGCAATTTTGCAAAAATGGGGAGACGTGGAAAAGTGGAAAAGCAGGTGGGCACGAAAGAAAGATGAGGCTCGATCCAGACAAACGACCCCTGAGTTCGCTTTGAGAGAAGTAGACAAGCCTGAACAGTTATGCCCCATGCGTGAAGTACCGGGTGGGAGGTATGTGCACGTTCCATGGTCCAGACAGGATATTGTGTCCTTTACTAACGATTTCCCGAAATTGCGCGAAAAGCCAGTTGACTGGTACCGGCAGGTGGAAAGGTTCGTAAAGGTGCAAAAATGCCTGTGGAAAGACCTGGATTGATTTTTCGATATTGTGGTCCCGGTAGATCTATGGACCGAGTGTAAAATAGCCATAGCCTGGGCTAGTGAGGAGTACCCGAGGGACTCTAACACTGGGGAGCCGTCGATTGAAGTGATGAAAAAATACGAACAAGTAATTCAGCATTTGAAAAATAAGGTGCCCGCAAAGGAAACAGATTGGACCAGGATAGATAGAACGACACAGGAAAGAGACGAGACAGTGCACTCCTATTATGAAAGGCTGTTGCAGGTGTTTAAAACATACAGTGGTATAGATAACATCGAGATGAAGGATATGACGCATTTCATTTACAGGTTTGTAAACGGTTTAAGACCAGAAATTTGTCAGTGGATAAAGGATAATAAAATCTGTTGGCATACCAAAAAGGTAGACGAGGTCCTGCGGTACGCAAAGTACTGCGAGGACGTGATGGCAGAAAAGAAAAAGGCTCTCAAAGAGAAGGTCATGTGGGCTCAAGTGAAGCTCGCAGAACAGCAGGAAAAACAGTTGAGTAATATGGCCAAGAACACTCAGAACCAAGGTCCTGGGGGTGGGGGAGGAGGTAAGCCCCGGCCCAAAATGAGCAGAGAAGAGGCTATGAAGAAATTTCCCTGTCACCAGTGCGGAGAAATTGGACACTGGCGAAACGAGTGTCCTTATTTGCCTGACGATAACCCCAAAACACCTGATTTAACTCCACAGACGCAGAAAGAAAGACCAAGAAAGACTCAACCACAGGTAAAAACGATTCAGGTGCCCCGAGCTCCAAAGCAAGCACATAGGGGAAAGGTCACAGAGGGTGATGAGATAGAAGTCTGGGAAAGCAATGAGAACAGAAATGCAGCAACTTCGCAGTATTTGTTAAACGATACCTTCCTTTGTGATGACCAGTACTGACGGGGCCTGAGAGGGGAGGACGAGGAGTGCGTACTTGGTGCCTCCTTGCCGGTAGACCAGTCCGGACCATACATTGAAGGAAAGGTTGACGGAAATGATGTCACTTTTCTGTTGGACACTGGTGCTACCCGTTCTACTGTGAGAACAGTGGACGTTCCAAACCTACCCCTCTCGGGAGAAGCCATCCAAGTAGTGGGTGTATCTAATCAATTGATTAGTACTCCTGTTACCAAGCCCATGGAGATCTCAATTGGAAACTTTAAGGAAATGCATAGATTTGTCGTTTGTGACACCAGTCCAGTGAACTTACTGGGACGTGATTTGCTGTGCAAAATGAACTGTACCATCTTTTGCACACCAAAGGGAGTTGAAATTCAGACCCCAGATGAAGATGGCATCTATAAATTAATGTTAATCAGACCTGACTCAGAGATTAAACGAATGACTATGCAGGATTTGCCCAAAGAACTCCAAGAAGCAGTAAAGCCAGAAGTATGGGACTTTACTGGGAAAGATGTAGGGTTAATGAAAAACGTAGACCCCATACAGATAGCAATAAAGGACAATGCTGTATACCCCAATACTAAACCCTACAGAATGAATGCAGAAGTGAGAGCAGGTGTTACCGTGGAAATACAGAAATTGCTAGAAGGAAACATCATACAGGAAGTATTGAGTAGCCCATGTAACTCACCGATTATGGGCATCAAGAAGCCTAGTGGCAAGTACAGAGTAGTGCAGGACCTACGAAAGGTAAACAAGATAGTGGTCCCCTGCTGCCCTATTGTCCCGAACCCAGCAGTGATTCTGTATCAGATTCCCTGGGATGCTGAGTGGTTCACTGTGATAGACCTGTGTCATGCATTCTTTTCCATTCCCTTGCATCCAGATAGCAAATTTCTTTTCTCATTTGCCTTCAATGGTCACGTGTATGTCTGGAACAGGGTCCCTCAAGGGTACACAGAGAGCCCCTCTATCTTTAATCAGATCTTGAAAAAATGTTTGGAAACTTTGGTCTTACCTGGGAACTCTGTCCTAGTGCAATACATAGACGACCTCTTGGTGGTGTCTAAAAGTCATAGGGATTGTGTGATTGACACCATTGCCCTACTGAATCACCTGAGTGAGAAGGGACATAAAGTGGCCCCTGAAAAATTACAGTTCTGTGCAAAATCAGTGAAATATCTGGGGCACCAGATAGAGAAAGGTGTCAGGAAAGTAACATCAGAAAGGGTAAGAATAATTCAAAAGATGCAGTTACCCCGTACTCAGAAAGAGATCAGAATGTTCCTGGGAGTGATAGGATACTGCAGGCAATGGATTCTGGGATTTGCAGTCCTAGCTAGGCCTTTGATAAAAATGACCAAGAGAGGAACACCAGATATTGTAGAATGGGATGATGAAGGCTTAACAGCCTTCACAAAATTGCGAGATTGTCTGTGTACAGCCCCTGCGTTGGGAATGCCAGACTATTCCAAGGAATTTGCTCTATTCTGTGACACTCACGATAATTGCGCGTTGTCGGTCCTGACACAAGAACATGGCACAACTAGAAGGCCTGTGGCATATTTCTCTGCCACCCTGGATCCAGTGGCTGCTGGATTACCAGGATGTCTGAAAGCAGTAGCTGCTACCTGCGCAAGTTTAGAGCAGAGTGAGTCCATTGTCATGGGACACCCTGTAACTGTGTATGTTCCACATGGAGTGGTAATTTTACTGACCAGAACGAAAACTCAGTACCTCACCCCTAGTCGGCTGACTAAATACGAAAGGATTCTTGTGGGTGCTGCAAATGTAAACATTGTTAGGTGCAGTATTCTGAACCCCGCCACTCTGCTCCCCGACCCAATGGATATGGAAGGTGGGGTGGATGATGAGCATGATTGCATTGATTTAACAGAATTCAACACCAAACCACGCCCAGACATTAAAGAAACTCCATTGCCTGAGCATGACAAGGAATTATTTGTGGATGGTTCATGTCTAAGACATGAACAAGGAGGCCTGAGTGCTGCCTATGCGGTAGTCTCCTTAACCAAAATTGAAGAAGCAGGTTATCTATTTGACGTAAAGTCTGCACAAGTAGCCGAATTGATAGCTATGATAAAAGCTTGCAAAATTGGGAAAAACCTACGCATAACAGTGTATACTGACAGTCAGTACTGTTATGGGGTTGTGCATGACTTTGGCCAGTTGTGGCTGCAGAGGGAGTTCCTGACTTCATCAGGGACCCCTATTCGAAATGGGAAAGTGGTTCAAGACCTTTTAGAGGCAATCCAGTTACCAAAGGAACTGGCAGTGGTAAAGTGTGTCGCTCATAAGAAGGACATGGACACTGTATCACTGGGAAATGATTTTGCTGATCGAGTGGCCCAATGGTGCGCCAGAGATCGGTATATCATAAATCCAAAACGAGGGGGGCCAGGAACCAGCTGCCAACTTCAAGTGTTTGAAGAAGTGCCTACATGGGATGAAGTGAAAGAGTGGCAGCAGGCGGCACCTTGGCAAGAGAGAGAGAAGTGGAAGGAAGATGGGTGTAGACCAAGACGTGTGGATGGTGTCATCTTGGGCCCAACTGGTATGCCTGTGTTACCTAGACACTTACTTAGCACAATGGCGAGATTGATACATGAAGGATCACACATTGGTAGGGACGCCATGATTCTAGTGTTCCAACAGACTTGGTACAGTAAAAAGTTCAGGAAAGTAGCAGAGTCCCTCTGCCAGAGGTGCCTGCCATGTCAAAGGATGAACGCTGGCAAAAGAACTTCGGTGGAACTGGGGAAAATTGGGAGGTCAGGGGGTCCCTTTGTGAGAATACAAGTTGATTTCATCACCATGCCACGTTGTGAAGGGAAGCGATATGTCCTTGTCATGGTCTGCCTATTTTCAAAGTGGGTGGAAGCTTTCCCTACTCCCCAAAATGACGCAATGACAGTAGCTAAGTGTTTACTAAAAGAACTGATACCTAGGTTCGGGGTTCCAGTCACTATTGAATCAGATAGAGGCCGACATTTTCAGAATGAGGTGATCGACGAACTCTGTAAGGCCTTTGGAATAACACAAAAGCTTCACTGTGCGTACCGTCCAGAGGCTTCTGGAATAGTGGAACAAGTAAACGGAACTATCAAAAACAGATTAGCAAAACTGTGTGATGCATCTGGCATGACCTGGGTGAAGGCCCTGCCCTTGGTCCTGATGGGACTCCGAAGTGTTCCTGACCGCAAGACAGGCCTAAGTCCCCATGAAATCTTGATGGGAAGAGTGATGAGACAAGCATGGGTACCAGGAAGCAAACTGTTGAGTATTACTGATGATTTGGTGCTTGAATACTGCAAGAGATTAGGTGACCAAGTGCGTTCTATCTCTCGCCAGATCGGAGAAGACGCCATCCTCAATCCAACGACTCCTCTCCACAAACTGGTTCCCGGAGACTGGGTAAAAATAAAGAAGCATACTCGGAAGAGCTGCCTGGAGCCAAGGTGGGGAGAGAAGCGTCAGGTGATCCTGGTAACGACCACAGCAGTGAAGTGTGCAGGGGTTCCACATTGGATACACGCCAGCCACACCCAGAAGGTATTACCAGACGGAGAGCCTGAAGAAGAAGGGCGTCCAGCAGAGGACTCTGCAGGAGCCAGACCAGAAGTAGCTGACGACGTACAGCCCAGTACCAGTCAAGCTGCAGGATCAGCAGACGTTGGCCCAGGAATAGTTGATAACAAACTAGCCTGCTGAAGGGGTCCGAGAAGCTGAGCCAGAAGTAGCTGAAGACGAGCTGCCAAGCATATGGCCAGAGGAGTGGATACCATTGATTGATCTCACCGAAGACCCCATCAGAACAAGCGAACGACTTTGGGAAGGTAGAGAGTGGAATAGAGAGGAAAAGCAAGGCACAGGCGAAGAACCTCAGGATCTTGAGATTCACATCAAAACTGAGGAAGGAGAAGGTCAGACAGGGACAGAACAAGTGATTGATACTCCTCCATTGACTCCTGATGTCGAGAAGGGACAGACTAGACACAGTGTAATAGTTCGAGCAGAAGAAAATCAAGAGATCGAAGTGCTTGAACAGGATCAGATAGGATTAGGAGAAAGTGTTCAGGAAACAGAAACAGAGACGTTTGAAAAGCAAAAACAAAATTCTCCTGAACAAGGCCAGATTAGTAACCAGGCAGAAGAAATAGATGCTAGCCCTGGAACTAGTCAGATAGAAGGGGAAGAAACTGAAACAGAATTGCCACAAACTAATGAAAACAAGAGGGCAAGAGAAGAGAACGAGGTCTCAGTAGCAACAAAAAGACTTAAGAAAAGAAAGCATATTGAGCCTGGATACATAAAGAAATTGAGACTGAGAATAAAAACAGTAGAAGAAAAACGTGCAGAAGAAAGAAGAAGTGCTCGCATAGCAGAACAACCAGAAGATACCTCCAAAAGAAGGAGTGATCGAATAAAGAGACAAAACAAAAAGTACAAGTCTCCTGAATGGACGCTTGTTTTGGAAGAATTTGAAGATCTTGATATAACTGACGAAAGCGACGGAGAACCCGTCCCTGAGTACTCTGCTGAAGAAGAAGACGAGCCACCGTGAATTTGCACAAAGTAAGCTACTGGTGTAAAGACACAAAGAGGGGTCGAGAAACTTCTTCTGAGCCAAAATGTCTGATTCAAACGTGAATGGTAGACCTAGTTGCAGTCGTTGCAAAACATGCTGCAAGGTATGTGTATGTAGTATAGTTATACTGATATTACTCTGGATAGGACTAACAGTGTTCATTCCTTTTGCGGTGAGCAAAGATACTAATATTGTCCCTACTGAAATTGTAAATACTGACAGTGAGGAGCTGACAACACAGAGTGTAGCAAGACATGAGAGAGCACTTAGACAAACAAATCGAGACTTAGAAGCATCAGATGAGGGAGGACTACATTATCATGGAGTAAAGAATAAAACGCATTTAAATGTTTTCGCAAACTTGTTAATACACTATGTAGAGACTATGGAAATTGAAGATTGCTATGTCTGCATGAAGCTACCTACCTCTGTAGCTGAAGGCGTGACATACCATCACCTGCCCCTGACATATGGAATCTCCTGTAGCATTTTAGCTAGCTTATTTTACAAAAGAGGACCGTTACAGTACTATTACTCAAACAGTGACGTGATCTTTTCTGAACTCCCTATACGTGGGAACTTGAATCCTGTACATACCAAAAGTGACGTTACTCGCTATATGGGCGAATACTTTCTGACTATAGGTAATATAGACATAGGTGACGCACACAGAGATAACTTGACCTGTTCTTTGCGTGAGCAGGAAAAGATGTTCCTGAACATGGCAGAGAAAAGGAGAATAAAAATAAAAAGAAAGGCAGATGACGAAACACAGAAAAGGCCTAAATGGGCTGAGAACATGGAAGGCACCTCAAATGGTGGAGCGGGTCCTGCTCTGTTGCTGGATTTTGAAAAGAAAGGCAAGCTATGTCTTCACCGCGAGAAGACTAGCTATTATAATAACATTTTCATTGGTTCCAGTGAATGCGAACATAATTACAAGGTAATTGGAGGTTGGGGTTTCAAAAATGGGTCAGAGCCTGTGTTTCCTGGAATTTATTATATATGTGGGGACAAGGCTTATTTCAAATTGCCGGATCACTGGTATGGAAGCTGCTATTTTGGCATTGTCTTCCCGAAAATATACCATGTGAACAAAGTTGCTGGAAGCAGTGAAAATACTAATGGCTTAGTGCGTAGTAAAAGAGAAAGCATAGGTGAAATAATGGGTAGTATTTTCAGTGCACTGATACCTGGAGTGGGAGTGGTTCTGAACACTCACAGAATTTGCAAATTGTCCACTATAGTGGATGTGTTGTCTACTGACACAGCTCATGGATTTCTGCTGGTCAATACCGAAATGGTTGCGATCAGATCAATGGTTTTGCAGAACAGACTTGCTCTTGATACCTTATTAGCAAAAGAGGGCGGAGTCTGCCGGATGTTGAAGGCGCAACATTGTTGCACTTATATTCCGGACAAAAGTGTGCAGCTCAAAAGATACGTGAAAAACATTACTAATTTGGAAAGGGAACTCAAACCACTCGAGGTTGACAGTGCCTGGAAGAGACTGGTAGATGGTCTCTCAAATGTAGGTCATTGGTTTGCTAGCTTAGGTAAAAGCTTATTGTTTAAGATACTGATGCCAATTGGAATTATAGGTCTTATCCTATTCTTCATATTTGTCTGTTGCAAATGTCGCAAGCACACCGGAAAGCATCAAGTGAATGCGAGAGGAGTGAAACGAAGTGTGGATGAACTTGAATTAGAGGAAATGAATAATCAGATATACAAAAGGGTGAAGAAAAACTGAATAGCTTGCTGGAAGAGATAGAGCTGTATAAGGTGTGAAAAGTTGGCATCTGGTTCCATTTATTTTGTGATGATAGTAAATATCATCAAAGAGGGGATTGATGAAGCAAAGCTTCGCATTTGCGACTTGCTTTTGTCATGAACCTCGTCCATGTATAACCAAGTAACTATTTGTACGTCTTACTAACGTTTATTTCATGTTTGAAACGAAATCAATGAAGCTTGCCTATGTGTATTTCTAATACGATTAATTCGAGTCAATAAAATGGCCGCTGCTTTGAAATAGCTTCTGCGCATGCGTCAGTCACACTCACGTGTCCTGACGTGTTTGCAGGTTTGGAGGGAAATAGTTGCGCATGCGTAATACATAGCTTTGGCAATAACGTGGTACTGCGCGTGCCATTGCTCTTGTGCCCGTGTATATGTAGCTAACATTTAGACTGCATAAGTATAAATTTTAGTGATAAGTTGAAAGTACAAACCCAATGATGTGTTTTCATATCGTTATTTCTATGTATTAATTTGTTTTCGCTTACTTTTCATGTATCCTCGACTCGGAGGGGTGCTGGGCTGGGGAGTCCATCTTGGAGGGTACTTGTGCGCAGACTCGCCAGGAGCCATCATGGCATTGAATTGCTGCCAAAGAAGGTTGATACCAGAAGCCACCCTGGGAAGCTGTACCTTCGCCCCGCAGCATCACGATATTGTTCCATTATGTTGCTAAAATGTATTCTTTCAATGTATTCTGCGCGATTTTCTCATGGGAACCCCAATCTTGCTAGGCGGGGCCCAGAGATGTAAATAAGGCCTCCAAATAGTCTGTTCTGATTGGTGTGTTACCCAAATCCTATCTTAGGACCAATCCAAATTGAGGGATTCTGACACTTTGCAACATTGGGGGGTGGTACACCGTCCCCAAACTGTATATCTACCCTGGGTTCACCTAGGGAAATTGTCCGACTTGTCGGGTTTAGCTGACCTGTCACTGACCCATCGCACTCAATAGGTGACTGAAGATACAGAGCACTGCGGAGTACTCTGTCCGAAATTGACAATAGACTAAGGTTCTACTGAACCTTAAAGTGCTGGCGAAGCACTTTGCTGGGAGTTCGCTGACCCAATCGGGGTCTTGATCGATAGCTGCAGAGAGGGTGGAGCGCAGGCGTTGCTTCCGAACTGCGGGTGCTGGTCCTGTCCTGAGGGTTTCCTGTCCTGTCCTGAGGTCCTGTCCTGATTCCAAATCTTAGGGTTTCCTGTCCTGTCCTGGGTGTCCATTCTGCACCTGCTGTCCATTGAGGGTTATCCTTCCTTGAGGGTTTCCTGTCCTTAACTGACCCGTGGCCAGGGTTTGGTTTTCACACCAGTCTAGGTAAATATTGCTCAAAATCTTTAAACTTGCACCTTTCTATTTTTCTGTCTTTTGCTTTAATAAAGACACACCTTTGCACATGTTGACTTTTCCATGCTTTTGCCGCAACTATTGAATCGTAAAGTCATTTGCATATTTTCATAACGTGTTCTCATGTTACCCTACCTGTTAGAAATTATATTTTGCATTGCAGTTTGTCATTTTCTGATATGGTCTAGAACGGCCTTTCTTAAACTGTCCAAAGAAATTTTGCCCTAAATGCATAGAGTTTCCTGTTGCATCCCATATTTAGCATTTCCATGATTACCCTGACTTTATTTTTCTATAGTTATGTACTTTTCATTATCTTGATTATCGATTGCCTTATTCTTGTAAATCTCATGCTTTCAGAAAACGAACTTTAGATAAAGATTTTAAAACTTCCAGTTGTCCGTGGTCATTTTACAAAGGTATTGAATGTCATTTTGAGTTGTATTTTGCTGCCTTTCCTTTTACAGCTAGCTCTCTGATCCATTGTGGTCATAGGTACCCGTGTCGGTGGATGGTAAGTCGGGTACGCTGAGGAACAACAGTAGGGAATTCACACAAATTGGTAGCAGCCCGTGAAGTCACCCGGTCAATGTATATGGTGAATTGAAATATATGGGCCCGAAGCCGGAAGCGGCGAAATTATTGGTTGGGTGACCTCGCGCGCTCTATCAATGGTATACTCAAGTCAAGTCAATTGAGCTTTATTTTGATTTAGAGTATAAATCATAAAAAGCGAACGATCATATAACAATACATTTCATAATAAAATCAGTATGTACAAATAAAACTCATCATGACAAGTCTTCCACGTACAGAACTCGGTTAAAAAATAATACAATTATAACATGCTAAGAAAGCGAGACTAAACGTGAGAATTCTCGCTTTTAAGTTTAAAAAATTATTTGATACTTTTAAAAGTTCGCCAAAAGTTCAATAAATGACTCGTATTAAAAAATAAGAGGTAAATAACAAATGTTTAACTTAAAAACGCTCTATGTCTGACCGTGCATTTCAGAAAATTCACGACAAAATAGGTAATCCTTTCACCATCCAACTGCTGGAGAAATAAAAAAGCTACGCGGCATTGTCTAAGACCAGTCTGTTTTAGTAGTGGGATCAACCACATTTTCCTGAAATCGTGGAAAAATTTGCAGAAGAGGATGGTGTGCATGGTCGTTTGAGGGGATATGTCGTCACATGGACACAATGGAAGGTCTATGGCCCAATTATTTCTTGTAGGGAATGTGACCAATCGGTGGAACAAGTTCAACCTAAACCGTACCAGGAGATACCTCTCGTAACCTTAAATGTTTAATGTGAGGTATGGTTGAATGGAGGTGGTCATTTGTATTTGTAGTGAGCATACTACTGAAGGTTTTATTGCCTCTGTTGCTAGTCTCAATTCCTCTAAATGGGATAAACATTTCATTTTTAATTCTTTTCTTGAGACTTCAGACATTAAAGAGGGATCGTAATAGTACCTTACCCACCCTAGATCTTGCAAAAACATTTTAATATAGCACAGCCACCTGGAGTTGTGAGCCTTGTCCAGTGCTAAGCAGTCTGTTAAAATGGACTGGGTAAGAGTTGCTTTCTCATTCCTCCAGATTCTATGCCATAATAATATTGGTTCAGCTCTTGCTAAATCAGTAACATGTGGCACACCCAACTCTATGTGGCATGCCATAGTACCCGTGCTTCTCTGGACCGCCAAAAGGTATCTCAAGAAGGAGTTTTCCACTTTCTGAATCCCATCTATCGGTACAAACCCCCACAGGCCGGCACCATAAAGAGCCACTGATAGGCATTTGGCTTGGTAAATCTTTATAAGTTCACAAGGGGGTCTTTTCCCTAGCTTTCTAGAAAAGTTTGCTAGGGCTACTGTAGTTCTTAGGAAAAGTAATTTTCTAGTTTCTACGGCTGTGTTCCAAGCTAATTTATTGTCTATCGCTACGCCCAAATAGGAATAGTTTTGGGTGATCTCTAATTTTTGCCCGTATAATCTAATGTCCCTCATTTTTCGTTTGTGTCCTGTGCCTGCCCTCATGACAAAAGTTTTACTTGTGTTAATTTTCATATCGAGCCCAGCCATAAAAGCCGAGTATCTGTCCACACTCTTTTGCAGTTCCAGGGGGATTCGCGCTAAGATGACAGCGTCATCCGCGTAAAGGAGCACTGGTATAGATAGACCATTCACCATCGGAAGGTCTTGGGCTCACCCACTCATTGCAACCTCCAGACCATTGGTGTAGAGAGGGAAGAGGAGGGGAGCGAAGACACATCCTTGCCTAACTCCCTTTTCCACAGAAAATTCCCTTGTTAATTCCCCCTGCACCCCATAGCGTACTCTAGCTGTGGCGTTAGAATAGAGTTCCCTTAGAATCTCAAGCAAGTTTTGTGGAATACCCATGTCCCTCAGTAGAATCCAGAGTTTCGAGTCGAACGCGGACGAGAGGTCCACATAGGCCATGTACATGTCGCCCCTTTTGACATGAACGTATTTGTCTATTAATAGGGTCAAATTCAGTGCCTGCTCTATGGTCCCCAGCCCCTGGCAAAAGCCATACTGTAAGTCCGAAATAATCCTGCCATCGTCCACCCACACCTGTAATTGTTCGAGTATTAGTCGTCCTGCCACCTTTCCCATCGAATCCAGGAGTGAGATAGGACGATAGCAGGTTACCGACCCCCTGTCTCCCTTTTTAAAAATGGGGACTAATATTGATTTTGACCAAGAAGGCAGGAGGCCTACGGAACATGTTGCGTTAAACACTCTGGTTAAAAGTGGGGTCCAGATGTCCATGTGTGCTTTAAAGAGATCAATTGGCACACCATCCGGTCCCGGTGCTTTACCATTTTTACTTGTTCGTAGGGCCAATTCAACTTCTTGCATTGAAAAATGAAGATCAATCGGGAACGGATTTCCAGGTCTATCAATTCAAGTCAAGTCAAGTCAACAACACTTATATAGCGCACTACATACCCAGAGGGTCTCAAGGCGCTTGAGGAAGGGGGGGGAGAATTACTTATCGAATATCCAGGTTTTAAGCTGTTTTCTGAAGGCTAGGTGGTTTTGAGTAAGGCGGAGGTGGATGGGAAGGGAATTCCAGGTTTTTGCCGCTAAGTAGGAGAAGGATCTTCCTCCCATGGTGGATTTGTGGATGCGCGGAACAGCGGCGAGGGCTTGGTTGGACGAAAGCAGCTGGCGGGTGGGGGTGTAAAAGGAAAGGCGCGTGTTGAGGCAACCGGGTCCAAGTTCGCAGATGGCTTTGTGTGCGTGGGTGAGGAGACGGAACGTTATCCTCTTGTTGACGGGGAGCCAGTGAAGGTCTTTCAGGTGACCGGAAATGTGGTCTTTGCGGGGGATGTCTAGTATGAGTCTGGCTGAAGCGTTTTGGATGCGTTGGAGTTTTTTCTGAAGTTTTGCGGTGGTACCGGCGTACAGGGTGTTTCCGTAGTCCAGTCGGCTTGTGACCAGTGCGTGGGTGACCGTTTTTCTGGTTTCGATGGGGATCCAGCGAAATGTTTTTTTGAGCATGCGTAGGATGTTGAAGCATGAAGATGAAACGGCGTTGACTTGCCTGGTCATTGAGAGTGAGGAGTCCAGGATGACGCCCAGGTTCCGTGCGTGGTCCGTCGGTATGGGTGCTTTTCCTAGGGCCGCTGGCCACCAAGAGTCGTCCCAGGCGGAAGGGGATGTACCTAAGATGAGGACTTCCGTTTTGTCCGAGTTCAGTTTAAGACGGCTGTGCTTCATCCACTCAGCTACTTCTTTCATCCCTTCGTGTAGGTTGGTTTTGGCGGTGTTTGGGTCTTTGGTGAGTGAGAGGATCAGTTGAGTGTCATCAGCGTAGGAGATGATGTTGAGGTTGTGTTGACGCGCGATGGTTGCGAGGGGGCTCATGTATACGTTGAAGAGGGTAGGGCTGAGAGAAGATCCTTGTGGGACGCCGCAGATGACTTCGGTGGCCTCTGACTTGAAAGGTGGGAGGCGGACTCTCTGAGTTCTTCCAGCGAGGAACGAGATGATCCAATCTAATGCTTTTCCTTGAAATCCGATGTTGTTGAGGCGTTGAATAAGGGTGCTATGACAGACTGTGTCAAAGGCTGCAGAGAGGTCAAGGAGGATGAGGGCGACTGTGTCTCCGTTGTCCAGTAGTGTTCGAATGTCATCTGTTGCTGCGATGAGGGCGGTTTCGGTGCTGTGTTTGGCTCAGAAGCCGGACTGTGAGGAGTCGAGGGATTTGTTGGTTTCGAGGAAGGCGGCGAGCTGATTGTTGACGGCTTTCTCAATGACTTTGGCAGGGAATGGGAGGAGCGAGATGGGGCGGTAGTTTTTGAGTTCGGTGGGGTCTGCTGTGGGTTTTTTCAGAAGGGCGCTGAGTTCGGCGTGTTTCCAGCTATCTGGGAATGTGGCGGAGTTGAGGGAGCAGTTGATGATGTCTCGGAGATGAGGTGCGATAATGGAGTTTGCTTTGTTGAATATGTGGTGGGGGCATGGGTCTGTTGGGGATCCTGAGTGGATGGAGTTCATCAGGCGAATGGTGTCTTCAGTGGTGATTGGGTCCCAGTCGTGAAGGTAATTCGGGGGGGGGTTTAGTTCGGTGGTGAGTGGGGTGGACTGGTCTCCGGGTTGGTTGTCAAAGCTGTTATGAATGTCGGCGATTTTGTCATGGAAGAATGAGGCGAGGGAGTCGCAGAGGACTTGTGAGGGGGTGATGTCGTTGGAGCTGGCGGTGGGGTTGGTGAATTCTGTGACGATGTTGAATAGTTCCTTGCTGTTGTGGGCGTTGTTGTCTAGTCGGTCTTTGAGTGCTGATTTCTTGGTTGTCTGGATTAGTTGGTGGTGTTTGCGGGTGGCATTATTGAAGGCGGCTTGGGTGGAAGTGTTTGGGTCTTTTTTCCAGGCTTTTTTAAGGGAACGACAGAGCTTCTTGGATTTCTTAAGGTCATCGTTGAACCAGGGGGCGTTTTTGCTGCCTAGCTTGATTTGATGTTTTTTCAAGGGTGCTAGTTTGTCGGCGCTGTGGGTTAACCATTGTGTGAGGTTGATGGCTGCTTGGTTCGGGTTCGATGAATTGGCAGGAGGGTTTTGAAGTAGCGATGTGGAGATCTGATCGATGGTGATTTTGTTCCAGTTTCTTCGCAGAGTTGGTTGAGGGTGGTTGTGGATCGTGGTCTTTTTGTAGTTGAAGTGGATGCAACTGTGGTCCGTCCAATGGAGAGCTGTGGTGTGATTGAAGGAGATGTGCTTGGTGGAGGTGAAGATAGGGTCGAGTGTGTGTCCTGCATAGTGGGTGGGGGTGTTTAAAAGTTGTTTGAGTCCGAGATTGGCGAGATTGTCCAGAAGGGTGGTGGTGTTACTGTCGTTGCTCTTTTCCAGGTGGAAATTGAGGTCTCCCAGTAGAATGTATTCCTCGGAGGGGAGGGCGTGTGGGGTGATGAAGTCAGTGATGTCTTCACTGAATTGTGTGCGGGGTCCTGGTGGCCTGTAGAGGAGGGTGCCTCTGAGTGTGGTATTGGGGTCGGTGTGTATCTGGAAGTGAAGGTGTTCGGCGATAGCGAGGTTGTCGTCTGAACTGGTTGAGACGCGGATGGAGTTCTTATGGACGATGGCGATGCCTCCTCCTGTTTGGTTGGTGCGGTCCTTTCGGATGATCTTGTAGCCTTCCGGGATGGCTATGGTGATGTCTGGAGCTGATGAGGCATTCATCCAGGTTTCTGTTAGGAAGGCGATGTCCGGAGAAATGGTGTCGAGTAGATTCCAAAGGTCGATGGCGTGTTTGTGAACCGAGCGGGTGTTGAGAAGGATGCATTTTAGGTGGTTAGTGTCGGATCTCTGTTTGGTGTTTGTGGATTTGGTGTGGGTTTTGATGCAGTTGAACTTGCAGGAGTGGCAGGTGAATGGTCCATGGGTGTGTCCTGGGGCGGCTTGGTGGCACTTTGATGGACGGCCGGGGTTAAGGGCTGTGAGGGTTGCGGCGTTGTATGTGGTGCGGGAGGTGATGGGTTTGCGGGGACCAGGGCGTCTGGAGCTGGGCGCGGTCCAGGCGCGGACGGGCGTAGACGGGCTTACCTTTGGCGCACCTTCGGCGCGACCGCTGCGCGTGGACGCTGCGCGTAGGTCCATCTGTCATAAATGAAGAGTGGAGGGGGCTGAGCGTGGGAGGGTCAGCTGGGAGGCGGGAGCGAGGTGGAGGGACGGTGTGGGACGGCCCAGCAAACAAAATGGCAGCAACAATAACAAATGCTGCAGGGCAGGGCGAGATGGGGCAAAAAGCAATATCAACAATGGAGCGCTATGGGGGAGATTTAATGCAGCAGTGGCTAGCGGTTCAAAGCGCAATAGTAAGGTAAGAAGTGCTACGAAATTTGGCAGCAGATGTTATAAAATGCACTCAACAATCAATAATTTACCAAGCAATACAAAGCCCAGCAGTGCGCAAATGAACAACAGGCTAGCGGTAGAAAGAGCGCTTGGTAGAGTCAAAGCGCTACGCTACGATACCAGGTGAGGAGGAGGTGAGGGGAGCGACCGCTTCTGCACAGGACAGGACGGTCACAGCTCTCCACGAGGTCGCGGACGGCGTGTAGCTTCAGTGGGTGGGAGGGTCAGCTGGGAGGCGGGAGCGAGGTGGCGGGACGGTGTGGGACGGCCCAGCAAACAAAATGGCAGCAACAATAACAAATGCTGCAGGGCAGGGCGAGATGGGGCAAAAAGCAATATCAACAATGGAGCGCTATGGGGGAGATTTAATGCAGCAGTGGCTAGCGGTTCAAAGCGCAATAGTAAGGTAAGAAGCGCTACGAAATTTGGCAGCAGATGTTATAAAATGCACTCAACAATCAATAATTTACCAAGCAATACAAAGCCCAGCAGTGCGCAAATGAACAACAGGCTAGCGGTAGAAAGAGCGCTTGGTAGAGTCAAAGCGCTACGCTACGATACCAGGTGAGGAGGAGGTGAGGGGAGCGACCGCTTCTGCACAGGACAGGACGGTCACAGCTCTCCACGAGGTCGCGGACGGCGTGTAGCTTCAGTGGGTGGGAGGGTCAGCTGGGAGGCGGGAGCGAGGTGGCGGGACGGTGTGGGACGGCCCAGCAAACAAAATGGCAGCAACAATAACAAATGCTGCAGGGCAGGGCGAGATGGGGCAAAAAGCAATATCAACAATGGAGCGCTATGGGGGAGATTTAATGCAGCAGTGGCTAGCGGTTCAAAGCGCAATAGTAAGGTAAGAAGCGCTACGAAATTTGGCAGCAGATGTTATAAAATGCACTCAACAATCAATAATTTACCAAGCAATACAAAGCCCAGCAGTGCGCAAATGAACAACAGGCTAGCGGTAGAAAGAGCGCTTGGTAGTGTCAAAGCGCTACGCTACGATATGCACTCAGCAATCAATATGCACTCAGCAAATGCAAATGCACTCAGCAATCGAAAATTCACAGAGCAATACAAAGCCCAGCAGTGCGCAAATGAACAACAGAGGCTAGCAGTAGAAAGAGCACTTGGTAGAGTCAAAGCTTCTGCACAGGACAGGACGGTCAATGTGCGTGGTGTCCTCAAAAGGGTGGTCATGATACTCAGAATCGGTTGGATTGATCGTGAATATCCTTGAAAAATGCTGGACCCACTCCTTTTCGTCTATTACCACGTCTATTTTAGGGTGATCTATGTTATTTGCTAAGAAGGGGGACTTAATCACTTGCCAGAAGGCCGCTGAGTTTTTCATAGCACAACTTTCGTGGAGTTGTTCCCGAAGGAGGGACTTTAGCTCTTTTTTCCTATTTTTTAGGGCAGAATTATATTTGTTCCTGAGAGCTCTAATTTCTGGTGGGTTTCTCACCTCTTTCCTTAGAGCATTTTGTAGGGCTTGATATGTAGCTGTACATTCGTGGTTAAACCAACCCTTTTTTTGCTTTGATTTGTGTTTGAGTTCTCTCCATAAGGCTTCATTTATAGTTTTAATTATCCTTTCAAAATTAGAAATTATTTCCTCGTCTGTGGTTTCAAAGTCAAGGCATTTCAATATATGAGGAAGGGCCCCTGTGACCACTTTTGATGTTATTTCTTGTGGGTCTACTTTCCCCCATTTCAGGGCGTAACCATTTAATCTATTCAATGTTAGATTATTTTGGTCTAGAATGGTACCAGGGTTAATTTTGGGATTACATGATAATGGGTATGAGATACTTAGGGGATAATGATCACTAAGTGCAGTATCATGTCTTGTGAATAGAGTGCCCCCTATCCATGGCCCATTTGAGACCAAAATGTGATCTATGGTAGTGTTATGTCCCTGCCCATGGAAAGTGGGGGCCAGTTTTGCTTTGTCATTGTGGAGGTTGTTAGCATGAACAAGATTTAACTCAAACATAATTTCATTGAGTTGGCTGCCAAGTGTACTATGCCTAAAGTGGGATATTGAGTTTTCCCCTTCGTCAAGGATACCACATGTGCTGCCAGCTAAACATGGGCCCAAGTTAAAGCCCCCCCCCCCCAAATGATCACTATTTCGGTGTTGAACTTTTCTGTTAATGTACGAAGGGTGGAGCGGATCGAGGATACCAGATTTGTTGCCTCTTTCTCTGGACAGTTATTATAATAGTTCACTAAAAGGAACTTGTCCACGTTGTTTAGGGTAAGGGCAAGAATCTGGAAACTAGACTCAGATTTTATTAATTCCATATCTGTTGCGACCAAAAGGTTGGAGATATAGATGGTTAGACCTCCCTTTGCTCGTCCTGAAGGCGAGGCTATTGCTGGCGTAAAAAAGGTCTTAAACCCCATAATATGTATTGGATCAAGTAACCAAGTTTCTTGTAGGGCAATAATATTGAAGTTGGAAATAAATCGCGTCCAATCTTCAAATAAAATTTTGGTTCGTTGCCCTGCTATATTCCAGAATGTGGTAAGGAGGAAAGATCTAGATTCTCTCCTTTTAAGTATTCTCTTTCCTGAATCTAGTTGAGTAAAATTTATCTCCTGGGAGGAAGAAGTATTTGGGTCCAGAGGGACAATATTTATTTCAAACGGTTGGCTAATGGAGGTAATGGCGCTCGAACGGTCTTTAATATGAACTATGGGTTCTTTTTGGTTTGTGTGCCCCTCGTATGGCATTAGTTCGAATTTTGTCTCACTATTTTTGGAGGAAAGAGTCGTGGGAGTGATATTAGTATGTTGCAGTCAATCAACTCCTTCCAGGCCAGAGAAACTCCCAAAACGATTTTGAAGGGGAATTAGATATGTGTCCTGAAGGCAGTTCATAGTTCTATAATTAAGTAGTCTAGGATTGGGAGGAGCGACCATTGGGGACCTAGGGCAAAAATAGGTCAGGTCACAAGGTGAGATGGACGTATTCCCCTTTTCTGGCAACCAGTTTAAGATGTAGCTTACTGTTCTGTGATCTCTAAAGTTAATAATGACTATATCTCCCTTTTTATCCTTTTTTCTGGGACCAAGCCATGAGAGACGTCGAACATGCAGAATCTCTCCGTTTAAGTTTGAAGGAAGGGGGCGATTCTGTCTAAGCCAATATGTAGATTTGTTTTTTAACTGGGAATGATTTTCCTTTTTTCCTTCTTCTAGGGGCGGAACTCCTGTTAAGACCACCACTAATGGAACTGATTCCGGTGGCAGGTCCACTTGGGGCCCCCTTGGCTTTATTAATTTATCCAGATTGTTTTTATTGGAATTACTCTGTAAATTTCCCATATTACGATTTGTCTTTGCCTTATGTGCATCGTCAACTACATGTCGGTTAGACTGATTTGCTATCGTACCGGTATCTGCCCTGGATGCTTTAGTGTTGTCAGTCTCTATACTAACTGAGTTATGTCGAGAGGTGTGATTTATTGGCAATACTATATTTTGTTTATCTATGACCTACTTGGTGGTAAAATTAAGCAACCCTGCACTAGTAACTAATTTTTCCTCTAAGGAACCAAGCCTAGCTTCTAATCTTTTAAGTCTCTCTATTATTGGGAGTGTAGATGCTCTAATTAAGTGCTCTATTCTCCCTACTAGGTTCTTTGAGGGGGTTTCTAGTGCCAAGCGTGGAGGAGGAGTACCTAGGTCGTGTATCGTCGCGGTACTCAGTGTGGTGGGTTTGGCCGCTTTATCCAGATCAGTATGGCTAGTTTTTTCCTTGTGTGTTTCATACCCTTGTTTCCTTCGTTTCCATGGAGGTGAGCCATATGCTCTTGAGGGTTGGTTTTTTTTTCCCTTTTTTTCGTGTAGTCTTTTGTACAGTCTGGGGCGTATCTGGAATAAGTTCAATTTCTGGAGATGGGCTAGCATGAATTAAAGGAACTAGACTGAGTGGAGTATTAGCTATATCGAGTGTGGGAGTGACATCTCGTAACAGAATGGGGATGCAGTTGATGCTATTAGCAGTAGTGTCTAAATCCTCATTTTCAGCTATATCTCTATTATTGGATATGATTGTTCTCTGGGGCCTCACAGGCGAGAGGCGCTTGTTTTTTATCAGTTCAATCGATCGCCATCGCTCGGCGCGACGCTCTGCTAGCGGACTCTCCCTGTCGGCATCCAGGGGAATCCTATATACAAATTTGTCCAATGTTCCTATATTACGTGAACTGGAATCTTTGGTGTTATCTGATGCCATGACAGGTGGTTACACTTAACCAAGGGTAGGTTTAAACAGGGCAATGATGAAGTATAACCCAAACTACGAGGACCAAACAGCATATCAGTTCGAACAGATAGACAGAGAGCAGGGCATGTCAAAGGAGGAGGGAGCGGAAGTCATGGTACCTTAAGTAGAGATGTCAATGAATAGGCCCAGCCCGGCCTCCCTCAGCTCCTTTGCCCAGCCCTTTGCCTCAGCCCTTTGCCCGGGCTTAGCCCCGGTCGCTCCCACGCGCTCCCGCGACGCGGGGGGTGATAGTCTTTTTAAATCGCCTCCGGGCGCTCTTGTGACGGCGTCAGGGTGCGCCACCACAGGTGTTGATGGGATAGCGAGTCCTCCGCTCAGCGGCCGCTAGGATGTTAGAAGCGGCGGCGGGAGGACTCGCAATGCAGGCGCTGGCCGGTCCCGTTACAGTCTTGTAGAAGGTAGGGTCTCTGGTCCCAGAACTTGCTATCCAGCAATAGGTGTTATCTGACTGTTCTGCTACACTTTGTGTAAGAAAGCGCGTTGAGGCTTTGCAGGTTATGGGGATTCGCGAGACAGACCAATCTTAATTTAGTAATTCATTCAGTAGCAGTAACCTTGACTTACACCTACCATCAGTCAAGGCCCAGTCTCCGCCCACTAGTTTGTAGATGTTGTTGTTTCTGTTCACGCCCCAGACTCCAGAAGCCCCACTGAGACGTGCTTGAGAGCACCGGGGATCTGCGTCCAGCCGTTACTGTAGAAGGTGTAAATATTGTCGTTTGCATTCACACCGAACACCTGTCCATTGCCGGTATCGATTTGTTTGAGATCCCCGGGCACCTGCTGGCAGTTCAGTTGAACAGTCTGACCTGTAGCCTGCAGCCGTGGTTTCCTGCCTCCCACTCGAGGTCTCTGGCGTCTCTAGCGTCTTCCACAGCAGCAGTTCAATGCAGTTCAGTGCTCATGGACCCGCTGTCGCTGCCGCTTTGCTAGGGTCAGAGCTGAAAGAGGCGCTGAGGTAGGCGGCCGACGACCCCCCGCACCCGGTCCTCGGCACGCCAGCACTCGGCACTTGATACCCGGCAATTCACGTTAACAGCAACTCCGCAGCAACTCCGCAGCGGCTCGCTCTGCTCGGTCGTATCTCACGTGATGGGGGGCGTGTCCTCCTCTGATCACTCTTAGACAAGCAGCCAGTAGCAGATGGTATACTCCTTTTGCTCCTTCTCACTTGACTGCCATGTCACAACTGATGTTCAGTTATCATGGACTTTGCAATGTATATACAATGCTCCACTCAGATATATGTCTGAATACTTTGTTTGAAGGTGTCCTGGTCTCATCAACTGAAACTATTGATGGCACAAGCTACACTATGACAACTGTGTACCCCTAATATATTTAAGCCATGAAGGAAACTCGTCTGATTTGCAGAGGCAGATAAGCTGTAGAGTCTGCATGCCTCATATAATGAATAATACTAAATATATAACCAAGGTGTGTGTTTGCCTGTATTATACAGAACTAGGCTTTGGAATGGTCAAATACACATGTTACGACAACGCTGTGAGGTTTGCAATGTTTTGGAGATGTCATGTCTATCCCTAAAGCCAAAATGCCACATATCAGCACATCTAATGAGCTGATGAAATCTACTACATGTATTGAATTTCTTTAAATGTCTAGTAACTAACTTTACCTCAACGCAAATAGATGGCAATACTAATCTCTATCTATTTTGTTTCATTGTAGGTGTCTAGTTACTTTGACACAAATGCTGTGGATGTAGATACCTCATTTCCACCAATAACAATATTCTCTACTTGTCAACAGGACGATCAGCCACAGCACCTGCCCAGAGGTTGGACACCGAACAGACTTCCGCTCCACCACTCCTCCTCTCAGTGATGACAACAATCCTGGGCATGCTGGATGCGGATGAGGGTCCTAGCCCATCTGGTATGCCTAGGCAGATGGCAAGAGTGGGGCTCAATGTACCCACAACACCTCCTACCCCAGCTGCAACAACGCATCTTTATTCCATTATTCCTTTCATAGGCTGAAATGATGTTAGAAACGTTGCAAGTAAGAAGTGACTCAATTCTTCTGTGTTAGTGATCACATCATCAGTTCAGACTTTCACAACATGGAAAGAAGGCATACATCTGACAATATCCTGGTTATATTTAGCCTGTCTCTTTTCTTCCCATGGGATTTCACTGTGACTCACATGATGTCACCACTAGAATGTTTGGTGACATCATGGAGTGTTGGGGGCTTTGTCTGGTCTCAACTGGCAGTTGGCACCAGGCAGGCTGAGTGACAAGGAGGTCACTCCTGGTGGGGTTTTTCATCTTTCCATCTTGATGACTTGACCTGAAATCCAGCTTGAATAAAAGTAACTTAAAATCACACCTGGCTCAAGGACTTCTATTTACAACAATCCTCTACAATAGGCAACATTAAATTTGGTCTACACCATCAGCTGGAGCCATTTTACCTACTTCACATAAGCAATCGCTCATCAAATAACCAAATAAATAGACACATGTCTGTCAAACAGTTTTAGAGCACAGGGTCATTCCAATCCAGTGTTGCATGCATTTGGTGGAATGTCACAAACTAATGTCAGTGATGCGCCACAAGTACTTTGGCCTACAGTGAGGAGACACAGCAACAGCTACATAAAGTTCATACGCAATGAGGATTTCGCCAATGTGAAGGGAGACTAACATGAATTGGGCCCAATATAACACTGTGTTGGATCACATGATGTTATACATAATGCATTAGGACCAACACACCACAAGGAACAAGTCCAATGGAAGCCAAGTAACCTCCATCCTATCGCTGTGAAAACTGTATCGGTACCGGCTTTATACACCCTAACTCTGAGACAGACATTACCAGGACTAATCCATGTCCACTTCGTACATCTGAACCACATCATATACCTGCTAATCTCACAACTCTGAAACGTACAAATGAAGAGACCATGGTGAAGGAATCTAAAAGAGACCAACACAGAGAGGGATTAGCTAAGACACCATACATTTAGCACAAATCACATTGTCAACTGCTAGAGAACGCAATCCCAGACATCATTCATAGCTAAACAAAGCTACACTTATCATATATTCCTAGTATGTAGCATTTACATCCTCCTCACAACAACAGTTGCACTAATAGTTAAAGTCATCACCTCTCACACCATACTTACACTCAGGAGAAAGAAGTAGTTCCTGATGACATCTTGACGCAAGCCAGCTCTTTCCTCTTCACCACTATTATCATCATCATTTAGCATTCTAGGTTCCTCACCCATTGGCTCTTTATGGCATGCATCCTCTGCAATGTAAGGCATGTTCCCCTGCAGGGCAATGTTATGGAGCATGCAGCACCCCACGTGATCTTACATACCTTCCAGGGTGAGTAGAGGAGGGCTCCCCCAGTCTTGTCCAGACATCTCAATCTGGCTTTCTGGAGCATAAAAGCCCGCTCTATCTGGCCGATGAGTTCTCCCACTGGCCTCATTAAAGCGGACTTATGCTGGTGTAGTAGGATTTTTCAGTAGTGCAAACAACCATGGACGGTTGTTATATGCTGTCTCCTCGATGGGAGACAGACAGAAGAGAAACAATGAGTTGCTCACTTTCAGATTATACTACCTGACATTACCCAAAGTTAGGACAGATCACACTTACCTACAAGCCAGGCCCTCTCCAATAGTAATTGTGACATCAGCTGGAGTATGGTGCTATTCCACAGTATGAAGGAATCATGTGCAGATCCTTGGAACCGAGCATAAAAGTTTGAGATATAAAATCTGGTAAGCAGACAGCTTGCACGTTGATCGAATGGAAGTGCTTCCTGTTGTGGTGCACTTGTTCCCTGGTTTTCAGTGGTACTAAGGCAATATGGGTGCCATCAATGGATCCAGTAACATGTGGCCTTCACAGTGGCTAAATATTCCCATCTGGGGAACTGGATGTAACTGCCCACGTGTCTCAACATTTCTGTGAGCACCTCTTGGATTACACGACTGAACATTGGTTGTGACATTAAACCTGAAATAGCAATAGTGAATTGAAAGGAACCTGTGGCCATAAAATGCAATACTGACATGAGTTTCACAATTGCTGTGCTACATTTAGAATAAGTGATGCAAGGTAAATAAGATTTCTGGATGACATGTCTTTCTTCCATAGTCTGAATGTCTGGAAATGGGCGGTACACTAGAGGCTTGTGGTACACAAACAATGATGCGTAGTCCAGGTGTAGTAGTAGATCCCTCTTTATTGACAGGTAGATAGGTGGCAGGTTACAGGATAATAAGATACAAGTAGAAAACCCCACCAGGAGAGAGCTTCCAGCTCCTCAGCCTGAGATGACCAACTGACTCTCTAGCTAGAGTCAGGCACTTAACATTCCATGATGTCACAGGACATTCTGATGCAGTGGTAGAGAGGGAAAATACATAGAACTATTTACCACACATCCTCTTCCGTTAACAAACAACAGCAAGAAAGAAGTCAAGACGGAGCAGAAGGATTCAGAGGAGACTGTAGACCTCAGAGCTAGTAAAAGAGACAATTTGAAAAGCAGGAAATTCAAGCATGAAAGCAGAAACAAAGAACAATAAAAAGAGGCATGTAGAAAGATAAACATAAGATGCACAGATGAATTAAATGCAAATTACATAACATGCCCATCCACCCTCCTTAATAAACAAGGTAGCGATCCTAGCAAATCAAGCAGAGTGTAACAACTTAATGACAAAATCAGTGCAGATGGAAATAAGCACAATGAAAAGAACATAGCAACCTACACAGAAAAGGAATGCCTTGCAAAAGAGACTAGTGCATGATATGCACTGACAACCTCCCCATAAAGGGTACACATAGAAAGGCAACCTTAAAACCGTGGAACAAAAAAAACTTCCCAGGAAAGGGAACACCAGAGGAACTTAACACCCCTGGAACAAAGTAGACAGTAGCCACACCAAAGTGGCACAACTACACCAAAAGGTAGCGCTGACAACGCACCTCAACTACCCACACAGAGTGATGCAAATTAGACCAACACAGATAACCTCCCCTAACAAAAGGGTACACCATTGAACAATGTAGGAATTGTTCAAGATAACATCACTAAATGGCGGCGCTGACAACGCACACCACCTTCCCCAAAAAAGGGTACACAAAGATACTAATCTTTGAAACTTTCTAACAAACTAGTTACATGCAGACTACCTCCCCTAATAAAAGGGTACACCACGTGAAAGTGCGCAACGTAACTTCTCCAAAGAGTGACAACAAGACTCTAGGAAATAAAATGTAGGTACTGACTGGCACCATAACCCCTCAACTTCCCCTAAGTAAGGGTACACCATAAGTACTAACCCTATGTACATGGATGGGGTACTAATTAGACACAAACACTCAATCTGGCAAAGCAGGGTGAGACACAGGAATCACACCCTGTGGGACCAAACATCACCTATATATATATATTGATATACAGGATTCACCAAAAAGGTACAACATCTCCCTAGTTTCAAAATTAAGACATTGACTAGCCCCACGCCCTCCCCTAAATAAAGGTACACTTTAGGTTAATAACTCTTAGTACATAAAAGGGCATCAATTAGACATAACCAAATAACTTGCCCAATAAAGGGGTATATTTTGTAAGACAACACAATAATATAGAATATGAGTATACGTGAACTCTCCTAGTAAAATAAAGACAAATGTATATTACTGTTGTTAATTGAAGATATTATTCTTGAGTATTACTGTAATTCACTAATATAACTACTAACGACATCAAGAGCATGTGTATCGCTAGTATAAACTGTGCGTGTAGACGATGAGATCAAAATACATGTTGCTGACAGATACACAAATAGCGTGTGTATCGCTGAGGTAAACGTGCAAAGAACCTCGAGACCTGTGGCTGATGCGCAGATAAAAGTACCTTGAGACCTGAGCCTTCGGATACACAAACAGCGTGTGTATCGCTGAAGTAGACTTGGAGTGCAAGAACCGCTAGCAGGAATGAGACGATTTCAGACTGCACGCAGTGACTATCGGAGTCTGTTGCTGTTGAGACCGAACAGCGCAGTTAGTATGCTGGAGACTGACTTAACTAATATGGCCTCTTGATATGACGTGAACAAACCGGAGCAAGCGTTGATTGAAGGAATGCTGAGAGCGTCATCACAGTCATGCACCAACACCCCCATTGATTCCAATACGTCATCAGAAGTGCCGTGAAAGGCGCAGAGAACGGAAGACCAGAAGAGAAAAACACCGTTGGTAATCAGTCAGACACTTGGTGAAAAACGTGTCCGTTGTGAAGCGGTGGGACACCACGCGACAGTTAAACAAGGTAGGTAGCGTGCAAACAGTATATTCAAACATGTATTCATCCTCCCAGAAAATGTGATGCTGATGAAATAAAATATCCAAAAGTTTCGTGCAGACACTTTTAAAAACAAAAACAAGAACACTTAAGTCTTTATCTCACGACTTTGTAGTCAGTTTCTTTATGTTTTCATTGAAGCTGACATCAATAACTTGAGTGGGAGAAATCTCAGTTTCAAATTCGTCATGTCTTGGAGTGTTCTAAAGTTGACAGTTAGACTGTAAATTACGCGTGGCACAATGTAAAGCACAAAAATAGACAACTGAACTGCCTCAAAACCTATGTTAAACATGTTTTTCAAAGATGCATAACAGGTCATTGAGGATAGTACCGATGTTGAAGGCTGTTGTGAAGGAGGAAGCACTGTTTGCGCCAGGGCACACCCGTGAAAGTAGACGCAGAAAGTGCTAACATGAGAAAACGCGCCCATACTGTGAGAAGACACTAGACTCCCCTGTGTCACAGTAGTTGTAGAGAGGGCTAACTGTCAAGGTGTAAAAGCAACAGAGACACAACAGGTTGATCAGGCCAGCTGGGTCACACACGCTTTTAAAGCTGGAGGCAGATAATCTCCAGATGACAGTAAGATGGCAGTTAGTTCCTTCACAAAACAGACGCCCAGGGTGCAGGCTGTCCCAAGTTGAAAAGGACACTGGTGGGGTTTACTGGGCGTTACTCTGATCTCCAGGAAATCGACTTACTTGAATGTAGAACAGTCCTTGGTTTCCTTATAGCTGAATTTCTATCTTCTTTCTTTGTAGCGCAGGTTAGTCCAAGAAACGTCGCCAAACTGTGGTACACAAACAATGATGCGTAGTCCAGGTGTAGTAGTAGATCCCTCTTTATTGACAGGTAGATAGGTGGCAGGTTACAGGATAATAAGATACAAGTAGAAAACCCCACCAGGAGAGAGCTTCCAGCTCCTCAGCCTGAGATGACCAACTGACTCTCTAGCTAGAGTCAGGCACTTAACATTCCATGATGTTACAGGACATTCTGATGCAGTGGTAGAGAGGGAAAATACATAGAACTATTTACCACAAGGCTGGCATCTCCTCCCTCTCCCAGGGTACCTATATGAGGAGTAATATTAAAATCGTACATTGATCAAGTGCCCAGGGCAACATATATGAAGAGTAAGCCTAACGTCATGTGTCAAAACATAACAGCTTCATGAAGCATTACACATTTCACCTAATCATTATGTACTCTTAAACATCCACCAATAATTGGCAATGTGGCCTTCACATGTCTGTAACAGAACTGTGCACATCATTAATTCAGACAAGTTAAATTTGCACAATATCAAGGTTTTTGTGAGATTTCATGTGGAAAACCCCCAACTGCTGTGTACGTGCACTGTGCACATTTTGCCATATGCACAGTAAGGCATTACACAGATGATGTTATGTACTGGACATGACATGGAAAAGGAGTATTTTAAATGTTAACATGTTAGGCTTGATTTGTAGTGGTGGTGATGCACTTAAAAGTCCCAATTACTGTCTTTCCTACCACTAAAATGCTGGATGCCTGACCTCGCCTATAGGACATTTGGGATGACTGCCGGCGATGGAAGTCGACCGCATGGTGGGCGGTTGCCACCACGGCAGACACAGTCATAGGCTAACGTTGGTGACAGTGACCGGTGCAGTCCAATGGCTGTGTGCGCCAATGCTGATGACAGAATAAATTGCATACATGTCCACTGCAGTTTTAAAACAAACTCGCTTACCTCCTGACACTGCTGTTATCAACAGCTCCTTCACTTTAGCTGCTGTTTAAAACCTCTGGGAGCAATCATGACAGGCCAAGCAGGTGAGAGGGCCAGTCCCTTCTCTCCAGAGGAGCTCGATACCCTGGTTGATGAAGTACTCCCCCTGAATGGCAAGCTCTATGGCTCACCAGAGGAAAGGGTAACCATTTCAAAACCAGTTGTTTACTCTGTTCAATGTCTTCCTTTCTGTTCTCCTTGGCTAGAATGTGGCTCTGAGTTCCATAATGTAACCATTGTGTGTTATTTGGGGAAATGGAGAAGCTCCTACATAGGCCAACTATGTAATACATTATGAGGCGCTGTACTTTGTGGAGTGAACCCCAGCATAGTAATGTGTGATAATCCCTGTATTGTATCTATGTCACATACATAGATGGATGCATGTCTACATTTCATGGTACATATCATGATTTCCCACATCACATCATGCAAAGGTATTTATTGACTGTACACCATGTTAAATTTCTGGATGCTAGTAGGAGCATTTAAGGATGATGTTAGCCATGTGCACAGTCCCACAGATCACTTAGTCTACACCAGGCATCGCAAAACTGCTGTCTGGGAGGTAGTCTTACCTCACTGACCCCTTCAGAGTGCCAAACAACCTTACTGTCACACATTAGATGGGCAGAAGAAGCACATTTATGTATTGCATTTGTGGAAATGTGGTGTTCCTGTTGGGATCAGTATGCTTGGCTTGCAGAGAGCAAGGCCTGACAATGAGTTGTGGGCAGTCTGGTCAATGGGCCAGTCTGGGGGCGAGTTACTGTGGCAAGACAACTGATGCACAGAGAAATGTCCCTATAGACCTGCAGATCCATTGATGTCCCCAAAATGGGTTTTCTCAACCACTAGAAGTCCTAATAGCCGTTACATGGACCATATTTGGAATGGTGACAGAGATAACCTCCTGACCTGAAACTTCTTACTATTGGCCCACATTGTCAATGTGTGGGGTTCACTTATGATACCCCCCTTACTTACACAGATCTGTTGTGACTTTTCCATGAGTCATGCTTCAATTATACAGGCCTATTGCACATCTGCACTTGAACAGTGAAGCTATTTGGTAACATCTGAATAGATTTTGAAATGTCATTTCTCTGCTTTGTTAGATTACATCCACTCACACAACACATACAATGGTATGCTGCATGTCATTTCTGTAAAAGTCAAAATAAGTATGCCGTACTCCAGAAAATCGTTCCCTGCTCGGGAGCGTAACGTATAAAATCCAAGTAGCACTTCGACCACTGTGGAAGTGTCTCTCTGGGCTGAAGATGCTTCAATGCTGTCAAATACAGCGAAGATAAACAAATTCTCGAAAAACAGACATTGGTTGGTATGTTTTACTGTTCAAAACATCAATCCATAAATATTTTATCTCCCGTTCTCATTTCCAATAAACAAGTTGAAGTATTCCATCATACGTCGTCATTGTTGTTACATATAGATTCCATCCCTACGCATTTCAGGACTTGGCCTTCGTCAGGGGAATATCTATAATAAATGTAAACAGCCACTGTCACTAATGGGGAATAACCACTCAATAAATCACCATCACCACTGAGTGCTACAAGTGGAGTTATATAAGAAGTGCCAAGTGTACTGTCTGCAGTTCTGTGGTAAATAAAAAACGACGCGGTGACAAACAAACGTGCGTGTAGTGGCTTCGCAAGAGAAGTGAAACCGAGTGTTAAGGAATCCATGTGTTCAAAATGTGATTGCAATGATAAATACAGTGAAAACGACGCGATAAAGCTCGACAGCTGCCGGAATGTAACCGGACCTTTAAAAATTCAAGTTTACACAGTGCTGTTAATTGTGAGCGTGTCTTCGGACGTGCCTTAAAGTGAAAACCGCATAAACTGTAGTGCAACTACAGATGCGGTATGGACGTAGCGAAAGGTGCGCTTAGCTTCAAAAAGCCGATATCGATAACATGCTCTTAAGAATCTAGACGTATCCTTCGATGAAGGTACTGGTAACCGCTTACCTATACGGGAAACTGATGAGTGTGAGCTCCAAACGGTAAGCCGGCAGCTCCGTATCGGTTTTCAAAGTCCAGTCGGCGTGTGACGCGGGGGGCGTGGTTATAAACGGAAATTGCGTGGCGCGAGTGTTAAAGCAATAAAATTCGGTGAATGTGACTTGATATAATGTAGCGGCCTCTTAAAGTGGATAAACAGTGTAAAAGGAATTCAGGCAAATAGTGTGAACAGCTGTTTGGCACCTACACAATAAACAAGTTAACATCAAAAACAATATATACAAAGAAAAGAGTACATTGCAGATGGTACAACGATCAGGTACCTCGTATAAACATAAACAAATGAATAAGTAGGCTCGAATGATGTCTAATAGCACAGATAAAACACAACTAAAGTTACGGTCAAAGACGGTTTGATGCTGAAATCATACTCATTACAGTTTTGAGAACTTTGATGAAGGGGCCTCTATGGACAATCTAAATGAAAACAAACTAACAACAAAACTAAAGTTTGGTTGAGATTTGAAAAGCTTTCGTGAGGTGATACCTTAAGAGAAAGAGTCAATACTAGACTAAAGCCTTATTGTTTGTTTGTTTATAGGCACCATATCTAGTGGTATCATTGATCATTCTGGTGTGAATGCCTGCTGCAGAATTTCTGTTGAGTAGATGAGCCACAGCATCTTTGACTCTACATGCTCTTTCCACCCCAATCCCCTTTCCCCTGGGATTTGCCACCGGAGGAGTGTCTCCTCCTGCAAACACAGGGCAAGTTTCAGGAGGATTCGGGAACTAGCATTGCTGCCCCATTGTATTCACTGGGATCCAGGTTGGGGGCTTGTGACAGAAGAGGTAAAGAGAGGGGTGGTGAGGGGTATAGTGCAATCAAGGATAGGTTGCATAATAAAACTCTCTACAGAAGACTGGATGACCTTTATTCTGTGGTCTCTTGGGACAGGATTATAAGACGAGAGGACTAGGGGTTATCAGCAAATATACCCCTATAGTAGGTCAACATGTTTCTGGTCTTAGGTGACCCCAATCGGGGTTCAGGGGCATTCTTCCGGACCAAGTAAATAGTCACTCTGCAGAGAAAGGAACAAAGTATGAGAAAATATATAAATATACTGGCCATCAATATTCAGTAGTGTGTCAGGTATGGGGATGGCCAGTGTTTGCTGTGGGTCCACCATCTATCTAAAATAAAAGAAGAAAAAAAATTAAGCATATCTAAATGGTTCTGTCCTACTGTGTATACAGCAAGAAATTCATGTTAAAAAAATGTATCAATGACAATGAGGCTTGCAAAGTTGGCGCTTGCTTCATAAATCTATGACATCATCTTACCTATTTGGCGAGTAAAGATCCCACCCTCTAGCAATATAGGTGACATCACTCATCGCTCAGCTGAGAGAACCAAAAGGAGAAAACAGCGCCACTCATTACAATTGTGTACCACTAATCATTATCTATAGACCTATGGAAGCAGAAGGCTGTTCTAAGATTTACAGTTATTATAATATAGTGGCAAACACTGCAGTCTTTCAATTATTTAACTCCAGTCTGGGTAGGTAGGCCGAGTGTGTGTTGAAATTGCTCAAAAACAATATATTGAATGATACAATATTGAAAAATATATTGAATTCTCATGTGTAGACAACTTTGTTGTTGCTTCTTGTTCCAGGAAGCCAGTCTTGCAGCCAGCTTGATAAAGACTAATGGGACAGGTAGCTTCCATGTCTGTATTTAATATGGATCAGGCAAGGAATCGGGTAGTCTTGTAGAGAAAGGGCACAAAAAGTCTCTCAAGTGAGAATATGTAGATATTATCAGAAGAGCCTGTCATAGATAATTCATATATGTATAAAGAACACCCATCTTAAAAAGACAGCAGTTCATGAACGCTGCTAGGCCGGTTGCGTAGTGAAAGTAAACATAAAGGCTTACCTCTTTGGAGTCCGTGTCTGGAGATGTTAGGGTGCCTCGGCGAGAGTGCAAATCATTCACTTGGACCTGATATAAAAAAAAGGTAACACGCTCCTGGTGTGACTCCAGTCTGAGTGTCAAAAAGCGCTCTGACTCATGGTAAATGTAGTCCCATGATCCGAGGGCTATGTAAATAAGGGCTGGTGATGTGCCGGCATTCGTTCAATTTTCAGGAACATTCGTTGTAGTGTCCTATTTAAAAAGTGAGAAGAGACTGTCTCAAGTGGACAGGAAAGCATGGAATCTTGGTTAGACAGTGAGACGAGACAGTCTCAAGTGGACAGAGAGGCATGGACTCGTAGTTCCAGGTTGGGAATGTGTACGGCCCAGACAAGAGAGAGGCCGTATTGTTGGACTGGGACAGGGGCTGATCAGGTTTTCGATGACCGAGTGTCCCTCAGATCATGTGGTCTGCCCAGTGAAGTCATCATCCAAATTAGTAATCACATGTCATTGTGGGGTATAGGTGTAAGGTATGTCTCTACTATCCCAAACTAGTCCAGGGGATCTCGTCGTTCAACATCTGTTTGTCACAGAGGAGCCTAAAGATCCACCGCTGTTCCCTGCGGAACAGGAGTGACTCATGGGTGTCCATCGTCAGAAGGTAATGAGGTTTATCAATGATTATCAATTTGATTTCATCTTCTCTGTGGCCTGCGTCTAGGAAGTGTCTTGTCAGCTTAGTGTTGCATCTTATTGAGCTGTGGTGGTCCACTATTCTTAGTCTGATCTTGCGGGTGGTCATCCCACATAGACCAAGTTGCAGAGACATCTTAACAGGTAAATGACCTATTCCATGTTGCTACTGGTTAGGGTCTGAAGCTCCCATGGGGTCGTGAGACCCAAATCTGCGTAGTAGGATTTGTGTAGGGGCAAACTGAGCAAGACCCACAGGGATCCATATCAATATTAAATCCCTGATCCATATTAAATACAGACATGGGAGCTGCCTGCCCAGTTAGTCTTTATCAAGCTGGCTGCAAGGCTGGCTTCCTGAAACAAGCAACAACAATGAAGTTGTCCACTCATGAGAATTCCTCATATTGTTCAATTTTGTATCATTCAATATATTGTTTTAGCAATTTAAATACCCACTTAGCTTGGCTACCCAATCCGGAGTTCAATAACTGAAAGACTGCTATGTTTGCCACTATATTACAACAACTGTAAATCTTAGAATTTCCTTCTGCTTGCATGGGTCTGTAGATAACGATTAGCAGTACACAATTGTGATGAGTGGCACTGTTTTCTCCTTTTGGTTCTCTCACCCTCAGCTGTGCGACGAGTGGTGTTACCTTTACTTCACCAAATAGTTAAGATGACGTCATAGGTTTATGAAGCAAGCAACAATTTTGAAAGCCTCATTTTCAACTTTTGTTTGAAATGAAGTTTTTTCTATATACACAGCAGACAAGAACTACTTAGATATGTTTAATGTATTTTTGTTTTTTTATTTCAGATAGGCAGTGACCCACAACAAACACCGGCCAGTATATCTATATATTTTCTCATAGTTTGTTCCTTTCTGTGCAGAGTGACTATTTACTTGGTCCTGAAGAATGCCCCTGAACCCCGAGCGGGGTCATCTAAGAGCAGAAACATGTTGACCCATTGTAGGGGTGTATTTGCTGACAACCTCTAGTCCTCTCTTCTTATAGCCTTGTCCCTGGAGACCACAGAATAAAGGTAATTTGGTCTTATGCTGACAGTTTTACTTTGCAACCTATCCTTAATTGCACTCTGCCCCACACCACCTCCACTTTACCTCTCCACATGAGTTTCTTTAAAAACACATCAGCTCTATTGCACCTCCCGAGAATTGTAGCCCACACCAATGACATTGTGGCTTTGGTGTGAGAAGGGAACCCAATGGGAACCCAATGATGAAGCATGTCACCTCCGGGTGAGTGAGGGTCCTGAAAGAGGTTCTTCCCTGCATAATAGTTGGAACACTCTGTCCAACACCCAAACTGCAACAAGGTTGTGGACAGTCTTCCTTTACTCTTAGTTTCTAGAGACATACATTTTGTGAGGTTCATCTATGTAACAGTGCCAAATATGTCAAAAGGTGTATCCTGTGATGGCAGTACATACCACACAAACGTGTTGTGACATAGTTAGGTATCCCAATAAGTAGTCCACATATCCCCCAGAGAGGAAGCTATCAGGGACACACATGCCAGCCCTTTCAATGTAATCTCAGTGTCAGGATGTTGTGTATACTATGGTACTGGGATCTATGGACCATATGCACAATGTCAATGGGCCTGACAGTGAAGGTGGGTGTACAGTCATGCACAAGTAGAGGACCTGTGGCATTGGACCGGGAAGATGGTGGAGGTCCAGATGGGGAAGTCCTCCAGTGTAAGGGGTGTGAATCTGACCCTGACCCCTCCAATATCATGCATACTGGTGGTGGCCTACCTGGAGCTTGATGGGCAGCTACATGGGAGTGAGTACTGGCCAGTCATACATGTTACTTTGTCGACTTTGTGTGTTACAGGCAGGCATTTCCAAATCAAGATTGGTGGTGGCCAATGTGCCACATACCGGATGAGTGGTATGTATAGGTCTGCTAATAGATGCATGTTGCTGCGCCTATTGTCTTTCTGATCAGGAACACAGCTGAGTCCTGTCCACATCCAATTTCGATTTTGAAGCAGACAATTGGCTGAGTGAAGTGAGTGATCATCTCATGTTGTAAGATGTTCGGGTGACAATTATACCAAACAGGCAACTTGTCTTCCTAGTATGAGGAATGATGTTCCCTAACTAGTGTCTCTCATGTGATGGTGGCACTATTAAATGTGACCCTACATGGATTGCACAGTATATGCAGTGACTGTACAACAGTTTCCATTGGTAAGTACTGGTAATATGGTGAAATAAGTGTGCAAACATCACGGATGCCATCTTCATTAGTGCCTACATGTTGACCACTGTGCATCTGCCAGTTGATGGTTCATCTTCAATAGTGTTTCACAACACTCATTCACTGACTGGTGACATGCATAAGGGAGTGAGATGTAGAACTTTAGAGATAACATGTGAGTGTCTACACTGATCCTTACAAGGCAATCTAGTTTGGAACACAAGAGTGCTGTGATGTGCCAGCCCATTGGGAATCTAACGATCCCATGTCTGCAGGTCATTGATAGTCAGGGACACCCAATACCTTCAACGGTGCATTGGCTTGTAAGTTTTCAATCTATGAATGGCCCTATCACCTGTACCAAGCAGGTTTGGGGATGTTCATATGGCTATATGATGATTTGTGCTGTGTGAATTCTGAGTACCAATCTACTAAATGTTTGGACCTTCTTTCAGGCAACTTTTATATGCTACATGTGATACATAGGCAAACTATGCCTGTACAGCTTTAATTAGACTTTTCAGGCAGTGGCCATATGATGTAAGTTGGAGTTCA